>NC_143072.1:17232596-17542500 GCF_052426305.1 Pelodiscus sinensis | reverse complement strand
GTAGCCTATCAAGTGACATGCCATTCGTCCATGGGAAAGGCTTCATAGTGAGCAAAACCTTTTTTTAAACTAGCCGCTCATGATGCTAATGAGCGGGCAAATTGCTCTCGGCCTTCAAGGCTTTTATATGCACTTAGGCACGTTGAGGCAGAGAAAAATTGTGATGTGGCTCGTGACATTTGGGTGTCCAGTTTGAGACCCATAAAAGGGGCCTGCTTTTTTAAGATGGCCAGTGCTCAGCGCTCTGCAAATGATGGCTTTTTTCTGTGTGTCTCAACCTAAGGGCCCAAATTGTGAGGTGCTAAAATCCCTAGTCACTTTTGACAGTTTAGTTCAGTATTTGCAGTTGGGATAACAGTACAGTCCTGGTGCCTCAGCGAATAAGCCAGTGACTAGCTGGCATCAGATGGAAATGTCCCTCCATTTGGCTGCATAAAGACTTTACCATTCATATATATTTCTGCTGCAGGCAGACTTGCCAGAGAAAGTGCTGTACAAGTGTGAATCCAAGAGGAGTAACACTGAGGCCTTGTCTATACTTAACCAGAGACCAATGGTCTGGAGATTGATTTCTGGGGGTTTGATTTAGTCAGTCTAGAAAGGACCCACTAAATCAAATGCTGATGGTGCCCCCATCAATTCCAATAGTCCACAAGGTCATGAGGAGTAAGAGAAGTTGATAGGAGAGTTTCTCCTGTCAACCTCCTGCACCCCAGAAATGCGATGTAAGGTATGTCAACTCCTGTTACATAATTCTCGTAGGTGGAGATGCATATCTGAAGTCGAATGCCTGGTGTAGTGTAGCCCTGGCCTTAATATTTGACATTTTCAGAGCTGTGGAGCCCCATCAGCTAACCAGTCCTCTCCTCGACCCTGTGGAATAAGTTAGAAAATATCGATAACCCCATTTTATAGATGGGAAATCTTAAACATAGAGGTTAAATGACTTGTCCACAGCCACACAGCAAACCAGTTAGAGCTGGCATCAGAACTCCATAAGGACATAAGAACAGAAGAACGGCCGTACTGGGTCAGACCAAAGGTCCTTCTAGCCCAGTATCCTGTCTACCGACAGTGGCCAGCACCAGGTACCCCAGAGACGGTGGACCGAAGACAATGATCGAGCGATTTGTCTCCTGCCATCTCTCTCCAGCCTCTGAAAAACAGAGGCCAAGCACACCATTTTATCCCCTGGCTAATAGCCTTTTATGGACCTAACCTCCATGAAATTATCTAGCTTCTCTTTAAACTCTAGTCCTAGCCTTCACAGCCTCCTCTGGCAAGGAGTTCCACAGGTTGACTACACGCTGTGTGAAGAAGAACTTTCTTTTATTAGTTTTAAACCTGCTACCCATTAATTAAACTCCAGAGCTCCTGAGCTCAGTCCAGTGCTCAGCCTACCCGATCACACTCTCCTGTGCTATAGGAAGTGATCCTGAGACATAAGCCCTAAGGTCTGTGCTAAATGAGTGGTCAAGGAAGGCCTCTGTTCACAGAATCTGGCAAGAAAAGGGCTGATACGGCAAAAACTCACATTCCTAAAATGTTAGTGGGCGCAAAAACATTCCAGAAGGGTAGTACCAGAAAATCCCAATGCCAGGCTGGTGGAAACCACACGTGCAGCCAAACATCTAATGACATCCTGTAGCACTAGAGATGTGGTTCTCAAACTTTTTAGCTGCAGCCCACCTCACTCAATGCAGACATTTCAGTGTGCCACCAGCCAACCACCCATGATGACAAAATGGGCGCAGGGGGTGGGTGAGAGGGCAGAGAAGGGGTTGGGGGAGGAGGAGCAGGGTGGGTGTGTGGGTCTTGGTGGGAGGGGGTGCAAGGTCTGAGCATAAGGGGTGCTTACCTGGCTCTGTGCCTCCTGCGCTCCCAGGAATCACCCCCGCTGCTCCCATTGGTCATGATCTAGCCAATGGGAGCAGTGGGGAAAGCTTTCCTGGGCTACCATGCCCCCAGCTGAAAGGGCAGCAGCAGTGTACAGAGACTCTTCCTTCCCCTGCCAGCCGGATCCGGTCCATGAGGTTCCCCTTCCCCGCTGCAGGAAGCCAGCGTTGATGCTCCAACCTTGTAGGGAGGAAGGGCTGGAGCACTAGCATAGCCCCCCAGCGCAGGGGGGTGGTGAGCCCCCAAGCTCAAGGCTCACCTGCAAGATGTTCATGGACCACTAGTTTCCCGCAGACCACACTTTGAGAACCGCTGCCCTGTAATGTTGAGTACTATGAGCTACAAGCACAGCTTTGCAAAAAGTATTTTTAAGACAGAGGGAAAAGGGCAAATATTTTATGCTGTTGACATAGTTTTCCCTGTAGCTTTAATTTTTTTTCACCCTCATTTCTGAAGGTCTCTTTGTGGGGTTTCTTCACTCATTTTCCCCCTTTCCCTTTGGTTTGCAGATCTGGATTGTATGCGACGCTCACTGCTTTAAGGTGGCTGTGAATGGACAACACCAGTTTGACTACAAGCATCGAGTTCCTAACCTGCAGCAGATAAACCTGCTGGAAATAGAGGGCGATGTTTTGCTGACCTGTGTTCAAGTTTAAAGACGAAATTCCACATACGCTTTAAATAAGAGTGAGCTTCTGCGTCGCCTCTTAAAAGGAGCAGCTTGCTGGGGAATTTGCTATTGACATTTAATCAAGTTTCTAATTTAAGCCCAAGAAGCATCAGGCTTAAACTGCAGCAAGGGAGGTTTGGATTGGACATTAGGAAAAACTTCCTACATGCCAGGGTGGTTAAACACTGGAATAAGTTGCCTAGGGAGGTTGTGGAATCTCCGTCTCCGGAGATATCTAAGAGCAGGGTAGATAGACATCTCTCAGGGATGGTCTAAAAGATGGTACTGGGTCCTGCCGTGAGGGCCGGGGACTGGACTCAATGACTTCTCAAGGTCCTTTCTAGTTCTAGACTGCGTCTAGACTGGCATGATTTTGCCACCTGTCTACACTGGCTGTGAGTATTTGCGCAAGAACACTGACTTTGTAATGTACAAAATCAGTGGTTCTTGCGCAAATACTCTGATGCTCCCGCTCAGGGATAAGCCCTCTTGTTCAAGTATTCTTGCGCAAGAGGGCCAGTGTAGACAGCAACATTAATTTCTTGTGCAAGAAAGCCTGATGGCTAAAATGGCCATCGGCGCTTTCTTGCGCAAGAGAGCGTCTACACCGGCATGGATGTTTTTGCGCAAAAGCAAATCTTTTGCGCAAAGGCACATGCCAGTCTAGACGTTCTCTTGCGCTAATAATTTTAACGGAAAAAGTTTTCCGTTAAAAGTATTTGCGCAAAATCATGCCAGTCTAGATGCAGCCCTAGTGTTTTAGGATTCTTTTTTTTATATATAACCACTTCATTCTACCTAGCAATCCTGCTGTTTCTATAGTACCAACCCACGCTGTTTGCATGGTTTTTATTTGCTAGAACTTTATATTTGCTCCGATCATGTAGTTCATTTATAAAGCCTTTTTCATATGAGGATGCTTTATTTTCCTTCCTTTTGTAGGCACATGATTACACTTAAGAATTAAAACATTTGGAGGAGAAAATATGTTGGTGTCGTGAGAACACAGTGAAAAAGCTTTCGTGCTCAGGGCTGAGTACTCTCTTCTTGGTGGCTACAGATTCTGGGCATATCTATTTGGCAAGTTACTGTGGTGGGAAGCCAGGGGCTGAATCGACAGGGCACCAGCTTGGCGCACAATAAAGTCCTGCAACTTTTCCTGCGCAGTAGCAGAAGTCACAGGGGCTGGCACCAGTGCATGTGCAGAATGAACTTCATTATGGGTACCAATGTGGAGGTGATGTGTGGCCTGGGTGGGGCGAAGGGTTTGGAGGGTGGGAGGAGGCTCAGGGCTGGGGCAGAGGACTGGGGTGCATGGGAGGGGAAGGGCTCCAGCTGGGGGTGTGGGTTCTGTGGTGGCCCAGCGATGAGGAGTTTGGTACAGGCTGCCTTAGGGCCATGTCAGAGATAAAGGACACCCCTCAACCCTCTTCCCACAGCAGTACCTGGGCTTGGGGCCTGGCCCTGGATGTGAAAGATCTGGGGCTGTGGTTAGAGAAGAGGCAACGTCCTGTCACAGCCATGAGTGTTCCCCATACAAATTTCTCTATCTCTTCCACACTTTAGGGACAAACACCTTTACCCAGTTCCTGGGGCTCAAGGTACAACCCTGTTAATTTACACACCGACTCATACCCGATTCCTAGGGCTCAGGATGGAATTTCCTGCGGGTTTGCTGGATCTTTTGCCACTGAAAGAGCCTTACACAGTAATATTCCTATTCTCTATTTATTGACAATTCCCAAGCATGGAGAATACACAGGCTAAGCACACGGGGTCATACTCCCCAAACCTGATACAGGCAGGCAGACTTCCCCTGTTGGCCAAGCAAAGTCATGCAGAAGAATCGTAGTAGCTCTGATCTTAGGCTGGGTCTTGGAGCTGAGTTCTTTCAAGTCTTCCCTCCTTCTTCTTGGTCTTCCTTTCTTCCTTTCCTTCTTTCTTCTTCCTGGTCTCCTCCTTGTACCCCAGTTTATATAGTGAAACTTGAGTCCTGCTTAGCTCTACTGTAACCAATTATTTTAGTATAATTTTACTAACCAATCATAACATACCGTAACAGAATTACCTAACCAATCAGACCCCACCGCCTTAGTTGATTTACACCTGGCAAAATTAATTATGCAGAAGACAGAAACAGTTACAAACCAGACAGAGACCACACAGACAAACAATAGGAAAGTGAGGACAATAATCCTAGACTGCCGATTCCACAACCACAACTATTGGTAAACAGTTTCTTGCCAGTCGAAATGCTGTTAACTACATTTTCTCTGTCCCATCCTGAGATCTGTTTCTTTATCTGGTGAAAGCGGGGGGCCATTTGGACAGGATCTCCTTCTCACAGGCTGGTGTGACACTATTTTAATGCAATTTAGATGGAATGTGAGTATGACTCCAGGCTTTACAGCTAATGGCTGCTGCTCTTCAGTCTGGCTGAAGAAGAAGGCTTTTGTTTTTGGCCTACCAATATGGCTACAGGCCTTCCAATATGGCTACAGAAAACCCATATTATTACATGAGCACCTACATGGCCTTTGATAGACGGCCATGCAGCTTAAAGGAAAATTGGGCCATTAGGGTGCGTCCATACTGCACCTGTAGCTTGAAATAAGCAACACAATTTGAGCTATGCAAATTGCCTACCTTATTTCGATCTAATTTCGAAATAGCTTATTTCGTAATTTGGCGCTCTCTACACAGCACTTATTTCTAAATAAACCACTATTCTGAAACGTCCCTTACTCCTTGTGGAGTGAGGTTTGCAGGGATGGCGGAATAGCGAGCCCGTTATAATGCAAAATAACTGACATGCTCAAGATGCGGAATAGCTATTTTGGGTTACCTCTGGTGGGTGTCCTGAACTAGTGCTGCAGTGTAAACGTAGCCTTACTGAGAGCAGCAAGGTGGTGTGCTGCAGATGATCTCCTGGCTTGCTCCGCTGTAATTTGCCAAGGAGCCAAGCAATTAAGCACATTCTGTAACTTCTCTTACAAGCCTGCCCGTGTACCTGTAGTAGAGCCCCACATCTGAGTTAGGGTGCTGGGGTGGCCTTCTAAGATGAAGACCAGAAGAGAACATTGTGATCACGTGATCTGATCGTCCGTGTAACACAGCCCATGTGATTCCATCACGTCATTCCTGCAGCTAGCTCAGTGACTGGGGAAGAGGTGCCAACTTCTCATCTTACTAGAGGGGAGAGAGGTGCTAGACCCACCCCTCTGCTCCAAGCCCTGCCCCCACTTCCGCCCGTCCCCCAAGATCTCACCCTACCTCTTCCTGCCCCTGCTCCACCCTGGCCCTGCCTCCTCTCCCAAGTGTGGAGAGGCATTGCAGAAAAAGGGAAAGAAACAACGGAATTGCAGGAGCAGAACCTTTTTCTGCAGAAGGCTCCTATCACCTCCCAGGTTGGACTCCAGAGTCAACATGCCTGCAGAAGAGAACTGAGAAAGAGCAGGGGTGAACTCACCTGCTGAGGTGAGTACGGGAGAACGTGCAAAGACAGTGGGTATGTCTACACTACCCTCCTAGTTCGAACTAGGAGGGTAATGTAGGCATACCGCACTTGCAAATGAAGCCTCGTGGAATGAGGAGTAACGGTAGTTCGGACTAAGAAGCCTAGAACTACCTAGTTCGTGCCACGTGTAGCCGCGCGGCACGGGGTTAGAACGAGCGGGGTTTTAAAAATGGCGGTGCCCAGTTTAAGCAAATGAAGCCCGGGAATTCAAATCCCGGGCTTCATTTGCAAGTGCGGTATGCCTACATTACCCCGCTAGTTCGAACTAGTGGGGTAGTGTAGACATACCCAGTGGGAGGCACATTGGTACCTGTACAGCTATTTGAACAGGCTAGCTGAACAGCAGGGTTATGTATGTCAGCTGTTGTAGGAAGAAATGAGTACAGGCTGGAGGGAGCAAGATAGGAAGAGAGATCCCAGGCAATGTTCCCTCTAATCTTTTCCATCCATGTGCGTATTTTTGCCATTCATGTGCAGAATAATATTTTAGGTGCACCGAGGTGTGTATGAATGGGCACCACCAGGAGAAACACAAAGCCTAGCTGTGGGCACTCTGCTAATCAGCTGGGCAGCATTTGAATCTCTCCTGAGGGGCCGCTCAATTACACAGCTCACAGGGAACTGTGATACCAGGCCCAGGAGGCTGTGGGCCCAGCCAAAGCAGCGTTATGCCTGCAGATGAAGGGGATGCTCAAAAAGAGTGCCCCACCTCTGCAGAGACAAGAAGCCTTACCCAGAAGGAAGGAAAACAAGAAAGCCTGAAATAATTCAATCCGTGGGGAGAATAGGAAGCAGGGGGGAGGGGGGGAGCTGTTTTGCCTGTGGTGAGGTGGCTTGTGAGGGGAAGGATAGCCCAAAAACGGGGACTAGACAAGAAAAGGCCAAAGAATGGCCTACTCCCAGGCCAAGGCAGAGGGTTTGTTTTAGGTGCTGGGAGGTTGAAGAGGCACCGCACTGTTCAGAAAGGGCAGAATAGCGAAGGGGAAGGCAGGACCCCCAGTGAAACAGGAAATAAGGGGGTTGTGTCCAGGATCCAGGGTATGCCAGAGGCTGTCTGGCTAGACATGCTAGCAGTGACCAAGGACCTTGCAGATGGGCCTCCCTCATACCACTAGGGGGGAGTAAGGCGGTAACACATGAGGCGATTGGGAAGGAGGAGCCCAGACAGGCATAGGAACTAACATGCAAGGGAGCAAGCCACAGGGAGCACTAAGCATCTGAGTGAAATGGTGCTGGGGATCCTGTGAGGCAAGTGAAGGAGCTGCGGGAGGATCAGCGTAAGTTGCCTCTCCGGGTGGCAGAAACAGAACAAGGGAGAGACAACACGTGGGCACAGCCCAGGCAGAGGCAAGGAGAGAGGCATCCCCATCCCTGAGGTAGAGGGTATGTGATGGGGTGTCCATCCTGTGATGTGCTGGATCTTAGGGGCCCCGTTGGGATTGTCACTCAGTGCTACTGAGTTCATGCTACTGAGCCTGCCCACCTGCCCTAGAGTGTCTTACCATCTTGCCCTCTGGGCCAGAAACTCTAGTCTCCCCCAGATAAGGCACAGAATTGGAGTAACAGCCCCCCAAAGAGGACCAAAACCCCCAGATAAATCCATTTTACTCTGTATTGAAGTTTTACACAGAGAAAGTTTAGAAGTTCTCCCTCTTTATCAGTGAAAGAGAGAGCTGCACGGTGGTTGCCTCCCTGCCAAGTAACAATTATTTATACGGGGCTTGATAATAAACAAAAGTATTTTTATTAAACGATAAAAAGTAGGATGTAAGTGATTGAAAGTGAAACCAGACAGATCAAAGTTACTAAGCCAAATGCCAGCCAATTCTAATATACTGTACTAAGAAACGTGATGCATGCAGATTCTTACTCTAAGGCAGGGGTGGCCAACCCATTACAGGCAAAGAGCCAAAATAGTGTTGGATATTGTGCAAAAAGCCTAGAGCCGCATTCGGCCGAGCCAAAAAAAAGGACACTGCCCTTTTAAAAAAACCTCCAGTTTGGCTTTTTTGCCACATCAGGATCCCTATCGGCCGGCGCCATCTTGCCAGTGCCAATTTGCTTTGCTGTGCCAGATGGCTCCCCTGCATCCAGTGAGCACAGGGAACCGGAAGCCGTTTCTAGAGGTGCAGGGGCAGCTTCGCGAGCTGCACTTTAAGGAGGGGAAGAGCCCCACGCCACCCCTGCTCTAAGGCTACTGCTGCAGTATGGCTACATCTACACTGCAGGCTTTTTTGCACAAGAGCAACTGTACTTGTGCAAAAACTTGCCGGGTGTCTACACTGCACGCGCATTCTTGCGCAAGTAAATATACAGTACAGTGTCAGAAAACAGGGCTTCTTCCGGAAGAGTTATTCCTCACCTCACAAGGAATAAGCCCTCTTGCGCAAGAGTTCTTCCACAAGACGGCAGTGTAGACAGGCAACATGATTTTCTTGCACAAGAAACCTCAGTCTAGATGTGGTTCTTTCGAAAAAAAACCACCCTTTTTTCAAAATAACCCCCCCGCCCTTTAAAAAAAAAACCCTCATTTTTTCAGGAGTACGGTTTCTTTCGAAAAAGGTGTTTTTTTTAAAAAGCGCTTTCAAGTGATTATGCAAATGAAGCACGCGATTTGTAAACCCGTGCTTCATTTGAATTTTCGATCGGCTTCATTTCCATTCCTCGTCTGAAAGAGGAAGGTAGTTTATTCGTGCCCTAAGGTGCCAGAGGACTACCCGTTGGTTTTCGTTACAGCCTAACGTGACTATCTCTCTGAAAGCATGTTTGAGTTATGCATATTCATCAGCCAATTTTCATAAGGCATGGGGAGTAGCAACCTTCCCCCCCCACCCACACAGGACTGGAGGGGTGAAAGTGGTGAGGCAGGCCAATTAACTGCCCAGCCTGCACCTGAAGGAGGAGATGGGCGCAGGCCATTAACTGGAAAGGGGCTCAGCTGGCAAGATGAGACGGGCCCTATATAAACTCCAGACATGGTGATCAGCAAGAGGCTACAAGGAAGTTATCTACCGTGGCTTTGGGTCTGGGAAGAGGGCGCTTGGGCTGGCAAACCCAGAAAGAGGGGGAAACAGATAAGCAGGAAAAAAGCAGAGAGGAATAGCAGCAAGGGGTAGGGCTGCACAGAGCTTGGCTGCTTGTTAGCGAACCCCTGTGCTGGAAGCCAGTGTACAGGGCAGACCTGGTTCCCCTACCAGGAACTGGAAAATGGCACAGTGTGGCAGACCACAGCTGGTCCAGAAGGCCTTTGATTTCTCTGGAAAGCGAGGAATGTAGCGACTGGGCCAGAGGACCAAGCCACTAGGGTTGCCAGGTGTCCGGTAGTCACCCGGACAGTCTGGTATTTGCGGGCTCTGTCCGATTAAAAAAAAAAACCAGAAAATACCCAACATGTGCAATGTCCGGTATTTCCTGTTTCCCTTGGACGGAAGCCCGGCGGGGACAATTTTCCCCTGCCACGTCTGGTGGGGGTGGGGGAGCTCGGCAGAGCTGTAGTGACGGGGGGCAAGAGGGGGCATGTGCCGGGCACCACGCTAGGGGAGGCGCCGGGCTGGGGTGGAAACGGAGTGCACGCTGCTCTGGCCCACGTGACCAGCAGAGACCCGGGAGCTGACCACATGATTTCTCCCGCTACACATTTTGAGCCGAGGTGGCTGGATCGGGTGACAGGAGCAGCCACTTTAAAAGTCAGATGAACTTACCCGACCGTCCCGGTGCCTGGCTCTGTGGAGTGGGGGGGAGGAATTTAATTGAGGTGGGGAGCTCCCGGTGCTGGGGATGCCTGGCTCAGGGGCAAGGGTGAGTGCATTGGGATGGGGCGGGTACTAGGGGGGCCTGGGTCTGAGGCAGGGGTGAGTGCATTGGGATGGGGCGGGTACTAGGGGGGCCTGGGTCTGAAGCAGGGGTGAGTGCATTGGAATTGGGAGACTGGGGGGGGCCTGGCTCAGGGGGAGGGGGTGGGTGCATTGGGGGTTAGTGTGTGGCCCCAAACTGGAGGGAGTGGTGCAACCTTTGCTTAACAACTTTGGTCTCCCCCCTTTTTTTTCCTCGACAGAATTTTTTCCTGGTGTTTTTTTTGGGGGGGGAGGGGGACGGGTTCGGTATTTTTTGATAAACCATCTGGCAACCCTCCAAGCCTCAAGCAGGAAGCTGCAGTTTCAGGCGTGACGGCAGGAGGAGGGGGTGTGTGTGCAGGGTGAAAGAGACAATACACAGAGCCCACCAAAGGGTGGCAGTGCATGACAAGCTCTAATTCCCATGGCTACCAAGAGGAAGCACCTGGGGCTGCTAATTAGGGCAGGGGATCCTCCGGGAGCGGCTGGTGTTGCTAACATTTCAAAGGACTCGGGAAGTTTGTAAAACCTAGTTTCATAAAAAAACACCTGTTTTCTGTAACATGCAAGGCTCCTTTTCCATCCGCAAAGTTGAGTGAAGTTCAAAAGCATATTTCTAGTTGAGAATAACCTGGGATAGATAAAGTCCTTTCCAATATTCAGCTGGCCCAAGATGGATTGGATGGTTATATGTCAGCACATTTTTTTCATTTAACTGGAATTTTTCTCATGTGTCTCCTGTGCCTTTTTTTAAAAAAATGTCTCCATTAAAGGAAAACAAACTCAACTGTGTTTGATTCAAACGCTCAAATCTGTGACTTTCTTGTGGTTTGTCCACAAAATCTCATGATACCATCTACATCGGACATATCAAACTCGAAGCCTACTGAGGGCCGCACAAATGAAACCTGATAGCTTTCAGGGCCACCTAGGGTTCCCAGATGGATTGACCAAAAAAGAAAAAAAGTATTTTAGGTACCAGGCAGAAGGCATCAATACCTGACACCTAGCAACCCTAGGGCCACCAAAGAAAATGTACTTAGTTGGAAAGTTGTAGTTATTTATTTTATAGATTATGTTTTAGGTTTATTTTATATTACAATAATTTGACGTGTAACATTATTTGCTCATATTAAATAATTTTAAAATTAATTTTACATAATTTTTAATTTAAATATCAATTTAAGATACTTTTAAATTGTGTATATGATACATAACTTGTTTTGTTGAAATAAAAACAAGCATCGACATGGTTAATCAAATAGAACAGGCATCTGAAAATTTCAGATACTTTGTAAGTTTGAGATTTTTTGCATAAAGATATAATTATTCAAGCAATTGCAAAAATTTGACATACTTATTGATATAAAATTAATATATGTTTTGTGAGTTTTATTTGGGAATCATATATATAGTAGCCCGATGTCTGCAAGTCTGTAATGCTGAAATGCTGGCTGTTCCCTCTGGGTGGCGCTGTTGCTGAAATGCTGGCTGTTCCCTCTGGGTGGCCCATGCTGCATAGGGAGCGCGGGGCCCAAACGGCCACTTGCTCCGCTTGCTCCCCCACGGCGGCCCGCCTGAGTGGCGCAGAAGTCAGCCGAGCACCACAGTGGGAGGGGAAGGGGGGCAGGGCAGTGACATGCAGCAGCCCCCTGGCTGTGAACGTCACCACCCCGCCCCTCTTCGCCTCCCGCCGTGGCACTCAGCTGCCTTCTGCGCCGCTCAGCCAGGCCTCTGTGTGAGAGGCAGGAGGCAGAGAAGAGCTGAGAGAGAGGGGGGAAGCAGTCGGAGGAGGAGAGAGAGAGATGGAGCGAGAGACTGGAGGCTCAGGAGAGAAGACTGATGTGGAGGAGAGACCTGAAAATCCCGTCTTATGATAAGCTAATTGGCTAGTCATATGTATAGTAGCCCAGTGTCTGAGAGTCTGTAACGCTGAAATACTGGCTGTTCCCTCTGGGGGGCGCTGTTGCTGAAATGCTGGCTGTTCCCTCTGGGGGGCGCTGTTGCTGAAATGCTGGCTGTTCCTTCTGGACGGCCCATGCTGCATGGGGAGCGCAGGGTCCAAACGGCCGCTTGCACTGCTTGCTCCCGCGTGGCGGCCCGGCTGAGCAGCGCAGAAGTCAGCCAAGTACCATGGCAGTGACGTGTGGCGTGACAGCGGCTCCAGGCCCCGCCCCCTGGCCGGGGAGAAGTGGGGGAACGAGGGGGAGGGGGAAGTGGAGGACAACTGGGAGGCTGCAGGATCAGTGTTGGGGTGAAGGGAAACGGTGCAGGGGGGTAGCTGGAGCTCATAAGCAGCCGCTCTGCTAGGCTGCCGTGCGGGAGCAAGCGGCGCAAACAGCCGTTTGGGTTCTGCGCTCCCCATGCAGGAGGAGGAGAAAAAGAGAAAGAGAGAGCGAGAGGCAGGAGGGGGAGAAGAGAAAGAGAGACGGAGAGAGAGGCAGGAGATGGAGGAGAGCTGAGGTAGGGAGAGAGGGGGAGGCAGTAGGAGAAGGGGAGAGAGAGAGAGACGGAGCGAGAGACCGGAGGCTCAGGAGAGAAGACAGAGATAGAAAGGGAATAGGACGTGGAGGAGAGACCTGAAAATCCCGTTTTATGACAGGCTAATTGGCTAGTAAATAAATAAATAACAAAATATTAACAAAATAACCCCTTCATCTCCCCAAGAGCCGGGCACTCCCATACCCCCATTCTAACCCAATGACCCTCCACTCCCCCACAGCCAGGCACACCCAACCTAATACCTGGGTCCCAGAGTTGACGTTGTTGCCTGAGGTGCTGGGCCAGCATGACCACAGCGGCCAGCTATAAGCATCTGCTGGAAAGCCCAGTGCAGAGCGCCCAGCCGGCCGTAAGCACGTGCACAGAGCAGCCTGGCTGGCCATGAGCAGCTGCTGCGACACAGAGCAGCCCGGCCAGCTGTGAGCAGGCACTCGGCCATGTGCGCCGAGTGGCCAGCGTGCCGCACTTCACTCTTTTATAAAAATGTTCTGGTGGGCCCCAAAAAATTTCGATTGGGTCACAAGCGGCCCTCCACATGCCAGTTTGACATGCCTGGTCTACATGTTTTGTTAGCCTTTGTGGTGCTACTAGACTCTTTGTTGTGTTTTAAGTTTTTTAAAATTAGGTATGCCAGGCATACCTATACAAGGTTATAATGGGTGAAGGGAAAATAGTGACTTCATAATTACGTGCTATTACTAATTGGGCGCTGGTCTACACTAGGGAGTTATTTCGAAATACTCAGCAGCGCATCCACACTATCAAGCCCATTATTTCAAAGTAACAGGCTGGTTATTTTGAAATCGCTATTCCTGTTTTCCTTAGGGAATAATGCTTATTTCAAAATTGTTATTTTGAAATAGCATTAGTGTGGACGCTGCTATTTCCAAATAACCACTCCCCAGAGTAACTCCAAATAATTGCTCCCCAGTGCTTCCTGGGACTCTAAGGCGAGATACCACATCCACAATAATGGAGCCTGTCGCAAACTAATTTTGAGGCTCCCTCGTAGTGTGGACACGCTATTTTGATTTTTGTTATTTCAGGAGTTGTTATTTTCAATTCAGTTATTTTGAAATAGTTTCCTAGGGTCGCCATGCCCAAATTGTGTTGTGATAGTGGCGAGAGGTGACAGTTCTGACCAAGCCTCCTTGGCTGCGTCTAGACTGGCATGATTTTGTGGAAATGCTTTTAACGGAAAAGTTTTTCCGTTAAAAGTATTTCCACAAAAGAGCGTCTAGATTGGCACGGATGCTTTTGCACAAAAAGTGCTTTTTTTGCGCAAAGGCATCCATGCCCAGTATAGATGCACTTTTGCGCAAGAAAGCTCCGATGGCCATTTTAGCCACCGGGCTTTCTTGCACAAAAAATTAAGGTGTCTGTCTACACTGGCCCTCTTGCGCAAGTAGTCTTGCGCAAGAGGGCTTATCCATGAGCGGAAGCATCAAAGTATTTGTGCAAGAAGCACTGAATTCTTACATTAGAACGTCAGTGCTCTTATGCAAATTCAAGCGGCCAGTGTAGACAGCTGGCAAGTTTTTGTGCAAGAAAGCCCGATTTGTTTGTACAGCACTTAACACGCACCTCCTCCCCCCCCCCCCCCCCCGTGTTAAGTGCTGAACAAACACACAGGAACCCACAATCCTTGATCCAAGGATTTTACTGGTAAAAACAATTGGTCACAAGCTCCTTCAAGCCAACAGAAAGGATTCACATGTCCTTCGACTGGCTTTGGATCAGACCCTACGCTAAGGGTTGTGTCTCCCAAGACACTAAACACCCGGGCCTAGATGCACCAAATATTGTCTGTGACGTCAATTGGATAACGCACATGCTTAAAATAATGCATAGTCCTATGTGCTGTGCTGGAGTGGAACCAAGGCTGTCCAGCACTGATGGGGCGTACCAGCCTTCTCATAGAATCCTAGGGCTGGAAGGGACCTCAGGAGTCATCGAGCCCCCGCCCCCTGCCCAAAGCAGGACCAACCCCAACTCAATCATCCCAGCCAGGGCTTTGTCAGGCTGGGACTTAAAAAACCTCTAGGGGTGGAGATTCCACCACCTCCCTAGGCAACCCATCCCAGTGCTTCACCACCCTCCTAGTGAAATAGTTTTTCCTAGTATCCAACCTAGATCTCCCCCTTTGCAACTTGAGACCACTGCTCCTTGTTCTGCCATCCGTCACCTCTGAGAACAGCCTCTCTCCAGCCTCTTTGGAACCTCCCTTCAGGAAGTTGAAGGCTGCTATCAAATCCCCCCTCACTCTTCTCTTCTGCAGACTAAATAAGCCCAAATCCCTCAGTCTCTCCTCATAGCTCATGTGCTTCAGCCCCCTAATCATTTTGATTGCCCTCTGCTGGACCCTCTCCAATGCATCCTCATCCTTTCTGCCACTCTTTGCCACCTTAGAACATCTCCAGCTCCCCATGATGTTGTCCTGCTGTGTAAGAAGAGCAGTGAGTTTGAACCTCCAGGGGCTTCCTAGATAGCCCTCCCATGATTCGCTGTAAGCTGAACCAATGAGAATTGGTCCTCTGATGTCAACAATGCCAGCAGGTGGCAGTCCCGATAAAAAGGACCGCCTCCTTCCACTAGTGGCCAGTTCTGGGTGAAGACCAGACAGGGCAGTCCCTCCCTGCTCCAACTCAAGTAATGAGGCCTGGGCAGAGATCTAATCTTGATAGTATTTGCATTGAATCCATGTGTAAGATTATGGATTTAAACACCCTGGTGGTTAGCTTTTTCCATTCAGTGTTAACTTGTTTTCTGTAATGCCTCCACCGAGCTGGCTCCATGAGGTACCTGGTTCAAGTGACTCCTTGACAAGTGCCTTGTGGAATGATGGAGTTAGTGCCTTGGTTGTAGTCATTGAGGCTGTGTGTCGTGAAGGTGATGTTCACCACTCCCATGGAGACCATTCTGCTCTCTAAAGTGAGGGGCTACGTCTACAATGGCCCCTTCTTCGGACTAGCCATGCTAATTTAGAACTTTGGAATAGGGAAATGCATGGGGGATTTAAATATCCCCCGCGGGATTTAAATAAACATGGCCGCCGCTTTTTTTCCGGCTTGGGGAAAAGCCGGAAAAGAGCGTCCAGACTGGCGCGATCCTCCGGAATAAAGCCCTATTCCGGAGGACCTCTTATTCCTACTTTCAAGTCTGGACGCTCTTTTCCGGCTTTTCCCCACGCCGGAAAAAAAGCGGCGGCCATGTTTATTTAAATCCCGCCGGGGATATTTAAATCCCCCGCGCATTTCCCTATTCCAAAGTTCTAAATTAGCATGGCTATGCCGAAGAAGGGGCCAGTGTAGACACAGCCAGGTTGTCTTTGGGCTACAGAGGCAGGAGGGAGTTCCCATTCTATCCTGCCTAGCTCTGGGCACTATGAGGGTACGTCTAGACTACAGGCTGTTGTCGACAGAGGCTTTGTCGACAGCTACCATCAACAAAGCTTCTGTCAACAAAGAGCGTCTAGACTACATCCAGTTCTGTCGACAAAGCAAGCTACATTGTCGACATGACAGTGTAGACGCAAAGGACAGTGTAGATGCAATAACGCCTTCTGTCAACAGAACTCTGTCGACAAAAGGCGTTATTCCTCGTAGAATGAGGTTTACCACCGTTGACAAAACTGCTGAGTTCTGTTGATTTTATGTCAACAGAATTTGGCGGTAGTGTAGACGCAGGTATAGTTTTGTTGACAAAAGTCCACTTTTGTCGACACAACCCTGTCGGCTAGATACACCCTGAGACATGGGAATTGGATGCCACCTGCCACTGGAGAATGGGGAGAAGGGAAAATCTATGGCCTTCTGTGGAAGCTTGATCTTAAAAGCCCTATCCTTTTCTGCTGTGACCCTGAGACTTGTGTGTTCTCCCTAGTGACTGGCTAGCTTTGGGGCTGGGGAGGAATTCATAGCCCTACAACATTGAAGTTACAGCTAAGACATGTTCCATGTCCTATCCAAGTAACTATCTCACTGTAACAGCTGAGCACCCCACAATCACTGGTGGTGTTTTATCTTCTCAACCCTTCTGTGAGGTAGGAAGTATCCTCCCCATTTACAGAGAAGGAAATGAGCCAGGGCAGGGTAAACAATTTGCCCATGATCACACAGGAAGTCAGTAGCTGAGCCAGGAACTGAAGCCAGATCATTTACGTCCCCGGCGGGCCTTCATCACTAAATTTCCCTTCCTGAACAATTCCCAGTAGAGAAAGGAAAGAAAGGGTTTGCCGTTAGCGTGGAGGAAGGGCGGTGTATATCTGAATGACTCTGTAGGGACATGTGTATGTGTGAGATGGTAGCCAAGATCTTTGTGATTTGGAACAACAGGCGTGGGCTGCTCTTTCTGGTTTTTTGAGGCTGCCTAGCTCGAGACTCCTGGTTTTCAGAAGTTGAAGGTTCAGCACTTTCAGAGCATCAGTCTCCTTCTAGGTGATGCAAGTTGGATGCTTAAACTCTTGACTTAATTTTGGGGCTTGGGATCTGCAAGGTCCTTAAGCAGACGTGTAACTTTTAATATGCAAACAGGCCCACTGAGTTTAAAGGCATTACTTGTGCTTCATTAATGTACAGGCAGTCCCCGAGTTACGCGGATCCGACTTATGTCGGATCCGCAGTTACGAACGGGGATTTTCTCGCCCCGGAGGACGCGAGCGGCGGGACGCCTCGTCCCGCCGCCCGCCTCCTCCGGGGCGAGAAAAGCTGCTCCCCATCTCCCTGGTCTGCTGCGGGAGCCAGCAGACCAGGGAGACGGGGAGCAAAGCGGCGCAGGACCCGGGGCCGGACCCGCGGCCGCTTCCAGATCAGCTGGAAGCGCCGCGGGTCGGGCCGAGTCCTGCGCCGCTTTGCTCAGCTGATCTGGAAGTGCCCCAGGTCCGGCCCGGGTCCTGCGCCGCTTTGCTCCGCGTCTCCCTGGTCTGCTGGGGGGGGACGCAGCTAGTGCCCCCCCCAGCAGACGAGGGAGATGTGGAGCAAAGCCCGGGGCCTGTGGTAGAGCAGGTGGGGCGCTGCCAGTTGGTCCCGCAGCACCGCTCCTTGGCGCTACTGGACCAACCCGGCAGCACCCCAGCTGCTCAGCCTCAGGAGTCCTGATTCAGCCGCTGCTGATCAGTTTCAGCAGTGGCTGAATCAGGACGCCTGGGGCAGAGCAGCTAGGGTGCTCCTGGGTTGGTCCAGTAGCGCCGAGGAGTGGCCGCGCTACTGGACCAACCCAGCAGCACCCGAGGTGCTCTACCCCAGGCGTCCCCAAGTTAGCCGCTGCTGAAACTGACCAGCGGCTGACTACAGGAAGCGCGAGGCAGAGTTGCTCTGCCCCAGGCTTCCTGGAATCAGCTGCTGATCAGTTTCAGCAGCAGCTGACTTGGGGACGCCTGGGGTTCTTAAGTTGAATCTGTATGTAAGTCAGAACTGGTGTCCAGATTCAGCGGCTGAATCTGGATGCCAGTTCCGACTTACATACAGATTCAACTTAAGAACAAACCTACAGTCCCTATCTTGTACGTAACCCAGGGACTGCCTGTATGTGCTTTCGTACCTTGCTGAATGGGGTTTGTCATGAACTCAGTAATCGGACAATAAATTTGTTTGAACGGGTTTAGCACTTCAAAAAAAGAGAGGTTCCATAATGTTGCTGTCTCAAATGGAACTTTGGCTTTTAGCCTGAAATACAATAACTATCCATTGGCCTTCACATCTACACTTCATCTGTTCCATTTATTCCTGTGCAGACTGATCTGAAGCCTGTCATAATTGCTTTCACCACCGCTGGAACTTCATTTACAGTCAGGATCAGTTTATATAAGAAGCCAATTCACAATGAATGAGAAGAAATCACCTCGGCTTCCTAGCCCTTTCTTTAATCACCCTGTTTCCTCTCCCCGTTAATGGGAAGTTTCTGGAATGGTGGAATTAAGATGAGAAAAGTCCCACATTCAAACAGCCTGACAGGCTCAGTGGGGGGAAAATCATGCAACCACTGTGCTGCAACAGAAACAATTGGGCCTCTTCTTCTGGCTTAACAAAGACACCGGAGGGCATGTTCCCATAAGAGGAAGCCTTCAATAATTCCTCACCAGTACAGGACAATGACTTGCATCACAGCACTACATTCCGCTCGCAAGCTGATGTGAATGCCATCATAGCATTGTTCGGAGAGGCCCACCAGATGAGTGGACTATGACCCTCTCTGAATGATAGCAGTAAACGTAAGCATTTAAAAAGCAAATCAAAGGATTATGATGGTTGGTGTAGAAGGGTGGTTGCTTAATGGAAGAGACACCCCCTAGTTGTAGGTAAAGCCTTAAGGAAGATGGGCAGGGAAGAAGGGTTTGTGGAGAGAGAGCCCCTCGCTACCTAAGGACTGTGGAGGAAGTGTTGGATTCAGGCTGTCCACCATCTTGTTTCCTTCAGGATAGGGAATATGTTAGAGCCTATTGTCAGGGTCTCCTGGTTTTCATGCCCATGTAATTCAACTGATGCTCACATTTCTCTAAGAATGGACTTTGGATTCTGAAGGAGAACTTTGTTGCCAGAAGGTGAGTTCTGCAGGGGAATAAATGACCCCAACTGATGTCTCCTACCCCCTCCTCAAAAATGCCTGATAGCCTCCATACAATTATTATGGGGATAGAGGGAAAGGTGTCTTTAAAATAACTGAGTGGACCACTTGTGTTCTGCTGAGTGAAGCATTCTGAATTTATATGGATGGGCGTGTGTATATTTGGTAACAGCTGGATCCAACACTTGCCATGTACCTTCATTTCTTACTCCCTATTTGCCCTCTGTCTGATATACTGTGCCTGTACCATTGGCTTTTCATCTGTCTCAGCAGCCTCATGCTTTCTGACCTTGTAATTAAACGTTTCCTGCTGTAGCATGTATGCATTGTAGACTCACAATATTTGGTCGTTTTTTTCTTACAGTTCTAGCTCCCCGAGGCAAGCAATAACATGTAAAATCTCACTTCGTTTATAGACCTCTTGGGTTTGGAGAAAGGTTGGACCAAGAGGGTTAAAAAATCAGAAGGCAAATAAGAATAAATGTTTAAAACCTCTTTTAAAGACAGTTTCATGATTTTGCGGGGACTTGGCACACGATCTTCTGAACGTTTGGGGTTTGTAATCCCATACGTGAGCCAAGTAGGTATCTTACGTAGGGAGGCATACTGCATGGGCGGTGGGGTTCCCTAAATTCTTTAAGGCCCAATTCTGCTCCCATTGAAGTCCAGCCGGGCACCCACACAGCTCTCTCTGCAGACTTGAATCAATAGTACGTGACCCACTCAAATCTAGTTCACAATCACACTCTTTTTTTCACTAGAAAGGCATAATTTATTATAAAACAGTATTGTTCCAAGAGGAATACAGAATTCAAAACATATAAAGTGCTTATGCATTGTTGAGCTGTGTTTCCATGGGCTCTGTAACGGCAGCAGATCAGAGAATCATCCTATGAAGCAGATTTTGTGCCTGCAACTTTTTAGGTGACAGGCAACAAATATTTCAATTTCAGGATGATCTTTCTTCCTGGGAAACTTTGCTACAAATTGACATCATCAGCATGACCAGCATTTCAATGCGCAACAACTGTACAGTGACTTCCTCGTAAAAGGAATGTTATATAGACAGTACAACAATTCAATATAAATACATACACATATAAACAATCTATTGCACAAAAATTTGTTATTCTAAATCATGGATAAAAATCTAGATTTTTCCCTTACGAACAGATCTTATTCCTGTAACTACAAGGCATTTATCCTCTCCTGGCTTGCATTTAAAAAATAAATTGCACCCAAACTATTATTATAATTATAAAAAGGTTCAGAATAAATAGCAATACAGGCTTAATTAAATTAATAAAAAGTCAGGTTTTCTCTAAGGCCATGTCTACAGTAGGAAACTATTTCAAAATGACTAAATTTGACTTAACTCCCGATTTAACACATTTGAACTAGCATGCCCTCACTATGAGGAAGCATCAAAATTAGTCTGAGACAGGCCTTATTAATGTGGATACGCTACCTCGGACTTTGAGCCCCAGGAAGCAGTGAGGAATAATTAGTTTGAATTATTCTGAAGAGTCGTTATTTTGAAATAGCAGTACCGGAGCACCCAAATTTGCTAGTTCAAAATAACTATTTTGGAATTAGTGTTATTCCTGATGAAAAGCAGGAGTACCGATTTTGAATTAAGCGGCCCATTATTTCAAAATAACGGACTATGGTAGTGTGGACACTCCACTTATAAATTTGACCCAAGGGGGGTTATTTTGAAATAAAGTCCTATTGCAGACCAGGGCTCAGAGTAAACTCTGCTATAAGATGTATGTGCATGCCGTGACATGCTTCAGAAGAATAATTTGGCCCCTTGCCATTTGAAAAAGATCACAAATGGTCAAATGCTGGTTAAAACAGTCACTGTTGAGTGGTTCTTGGACTATTGGGTTTCAAAGCTCTTGCATCTCTCTTGCTGGCATGTGGAACCATAGCCCCAAATATGTCCTCGTGGTATCGCTTTTGGCTCTGTAAAAATCAGACACAGAACACAAAAAATCAGTCTGGAGTCCCATTATCTATGTATTTTGAAGTGTGTCTGTCTGTGAGTCCGTCTGTCAGCGAGACCATTTCTTCAAGAACTCCTCCTCAATGGTAAGAACTTGGGCCACCAAATTTGGTAGGCAGCTTCCTCTTACCGTAACTTAAAGCAAGGTCAGGGTTTGGCTGTGCCAGGAATGGGACTGTTTCCCAGAACATGGGAAGGGCGGGGCCTGCTGTGCGGAGGAACATGATACAGCAGACTGGCCACTGGGGGCAGCAAGAGCAGGGGAGGGCTATCCTGCAGTGTCACCACTGGGGGCAGTTGTACCGTCACGAGAGTGCGCCGCCATCTTACCGGCCACAAGACCAGGTAAGTAGCCTCCCTACTCCCAGCCACTCCCCCAGCCTTTCACTGTTGCACCAGAGGGAAAGAAGACCCTGCTGGATGGGGGAGGCCTGTGGGGGAGAAAGTCAGTCCTGGCCAGATGGGGCTCCCCACCCTGACCCCCCTCCTCGCCTCTCAAACCTCACCCAGCCGCCTGCCCTGCTCCCCATCCCTAAGATCCTGCCCTGATTCCTGCATCTCCACACCACCAGTCCCCTTCCCTGAAGCATCCGGGCAATGCAGGGTAAGACTGCGCGTTTTAACACTAAACTGGCACCTCACTTTTCATTGTCTTTGGGATCGTGCTACTGACACGTGGGCTATGGCTACACTGCTGGTTTTTTGTGGAAGAAGCTATGCAAATCGCGCTCACATTTGTATATCTTCTTCCTATTCTTTTTGAGGAAGAGGTTTTGCCACTGTTTGGCTCTGCGTAGATGGGGCCATATGTTGGAAAAAACCTTCTTTCACAAGACCCCTTATTCCTCATAAATCAAGTTTTACAGGGTCTTGCGAAAGAGGTTTTTTTCCCGACATTTGGCCCCCCTCTACACAGGGCCAAATAGTGGCAAAACCTTTTCGGCAAGAAGACTCAGAAGAAGATATGCAAATGTGAGTGCAATTTGCATATCTTCGTCCACAAAAAAACAGCAGTGTAGCCATATCCGTGGTGGTGAGCTTTTGGTGGTAGGAATAACTCCTAAGCACTCACAGATAAGCTGAAATTTGTAGTTCTTGTCCCTTTGCACCAGGCCAAGAACCCAAGGCAGCCAGCAAAGGAGGCTTAGAGTTCTAAACGCAGTGTTCCTTCCCTTCTCAATTCACAGCCAGTCCCCTGTGCCCTGAAAATATTGACCGTCAGGTCCTGTTGCAAAGCCTGTCACTGACCCAACTATTATGGGCAAATCCTGTCCCTTTGGAAATCCATGATCAAATTGGGCAGGATATTGGGAATCAGTTTAGGGGTCAATACTGTAATCAGTACGTGCACCATACGCGTGCTGAACAGGCGCATGTAGAAACTGAAATGAATCATCAGGTCTTGCATTTTAATTCCGAATTTGACACATTTATACACTAGCGTTTGATATAATTGCTACCCTGTCTGTTGGCACTTGGTCACTACACTGAAGTCTGATTTAACTCACGCCTCACACTTTAGCTTTACCCTTGCCTACTGTGAGCTGGGGAGAGGGCGCATTTGGCTTCTCCACCTACCTTCAGCTGGAACATGTAGTCTTCAGCCTGTTCCTCTGTCAATTTCAGTTTCTTCGCGAACATCTCCTTCAAGGTCTGGGCGACGTCCCGGGCCATGCGCACGTCCCCACAGATGTACAAATGCCCTTCCTCTTCATGCAAGACTTGGTGCACTTCTTCCTCCAACTTGCTTTGAAGAATGTCTTGAACATAGACCTGAAGAGTGGGGGAAAGGTCAAATAGGATCTCCTTTAGTGCTGTTTGAGCTTATGGGTTATCTAGATTTGGCGCAAACCAACCCAAATTCCACATTATGGCTCTGACTCCCTCACTCTAGCCAAACTGCAGTCTGAACAGGAGCAGAGGGAAGATACGGCCTTAAGCCTAAGCTGGAAGCGGAGTCAGATCTTTACATAAGCTAGAGCAGCCCAAAGGTGGCTCTAACCGACACACAACTGTCCACAGCCCCTAGGAGCCAATCAGATTGCCTTGACAATCACTCGCTTAGGGACATGTCTGGCATGCCCTCCTACAGCAGCAGTCAAAGGGAGAGAGGCTGAGGTGCCTCATATTGTTGCCAGCCAAGGATTCTCCTCAGCGGAGGGAATGCCCAGAGTGATTGCTCTGCTTGCTTTCTGGCTCCCTTTGTCACCAAAATGGTGCAAAGTGATTAGAGCTGAGGTCAGCATCTGCCCCCCAGGGGTTTAATGTGCAGCTCTAGCTCCAAGTCTGAACTTGTCTTGGGACATTTAGGACTGGGGGGGGGGGGGTTGAACAAGTTTTCACTTCACGATTTTCCATCTGACGCTTGAATTTGGATGTTCTTGTTATCTTCTTTCCATAGAGCAATAATGTAAAGCTTGGCTATATACAGCTAGCTCCCACTGAAGTCAAAGGCACGATTCTCATAGTTTTCAAAGGCCTGGAGACTTTCTTCACTCAGGCATGATAAGTAGAAACAAAATACCGAACCATTTCAAAGGAGAACTTTACACTGCACTCAGCGGTTAGCTGTGGGGATCTATCTCCCCCTTCTTAGAAGGCAGAGGAATGAAGCTTACTTTAGCCTGGCCGGGTTGCTGGGAGTATGCTGTGTAGGCCTCTTTCAACACGCCTTTTCTTTTCATGTCTTGAGTTTCTTCTCTGTAGAGATGGTCCATGTCTGGCCGCCGGCAGCCAAACAGCAATGTCATGCCACTGCCTTTAATTCCTGAAACAAACATTGGAAAGTGGTTTTGGCTTTGTAATTGCCCATAATTGGGCTAATGTTAAATTTTGTCTCAGCAGTTATTCATGCAGTGCGAGGACAAGAAGCAATTTTCCAAGCAGTTTTACCCTCTGTAGATTTCAGAGAGATAGAGAGGGAGAGAGAGAGCTAGGTCTGACTTTAAATACGTGTGGCATAATTTAACTTTACAAAATGTCACTAGCAGAAACTCTACTTGGCTTAAATCAGGGTGGGGAACTTTTTGGGGGTCGGGGGCTGCTGACCCACAGAAAAATCAGTCTAGGGCCACACATAAGTAGCAAATAAAACCAAACCAAACCAAAAAAAAACCAACCCTCGCTAATGTGGCTCCTGACTGAAAGATGCTCCCCACATTCCCCTCACCAGATCCTAGGGGGGCCCAGGCTAGTAGATTTTGTGTGCTCCAGCCCTACGGTGGATGGGCGGGGGGGATTTGGAGTGCCAGCGAGGACTCCCCATTGCTGCGGGGAGGTGGGGGGGAGTCCCAAGTCTTGGGGGCCGAATCCAGGCAAACCAGGGGCTGCATCCGGCCCCCAGGCCTTAGGTATCCCACACCTGTCTTAAATGAATAGGCAAAAATCCCACACAGCAAAATCCCAGTTTCCTGTTGAAGTGGAGTGTAAACGAAACCCTATGCCTCTCCCCAGCGGGGGTAGGTAGTAAGAGCACAAAGAAAGCTATTCCACGCTATGACCCCTGTGCAAGAGGCTGCATGATTTGCTCCCTTCCAGTGCAAATGAAGGTATTAGACATGCCAAAGAAGAGGGGAAGTAGGCAGGGCTGGGGGTTTTTTTGTTTGTTTTGGGGGCTTTTTGCAGTTGCTGTTTTTTGGGGGGCTTGTTTTGTTGTATTGTGGGGGTTTTGTTTTTGTTTTGTTTTGCATCTCTTCTCAAAGCTTCTTCTGGCTTGGTGGATGTCTTTACGCTCCTTGCTCCTGGCTAGCTCTCCCCGCTCCTCCAGCCCCTATTCTTACAGCCCTTGTACATGTCTCTTGCTCACCCTGCTCTTTCCAATCCACCGTCAGCGCCCCATATTGCTGAGTCGTGAGGGTGAATTCCATGCCACGTGTACGTCAAGTTAGTGAAAACGGTATCCCGCAGTGGACCTTTCTGGGTGAATGGCGCCCCCTGGGGGCAGTGTTCCTTGAGGGGGTGATTCCCACTGTACCTTTCTTTTCTAAGTCATAGAGACGCTGCTGCCAGAAGCTTCTGAATGGAGCAATTCCTGTCCCCGGGCCAATCAGAATGCAGGGTGTGGAGGGGTCTTTGGGAAGCTGGAATCCGCTCGCGCTGTCAATAAAAAGCAATCATGTCGTTATGAAAAAACCAGCATGGGGTAAATCCATTGCTACTAAGTACCCCGAATATTGCTCACCAATTATCTATCATCTGTGGCCTGAATTTCCACGGGGTTAGATTGAAATCAACGGTTACACCAGGGCTGGGTCTAGACTGGCAAGTTTTTCTGCAAAAGCAGTTGCTTTTGCAGAAAAACTTGCCAGCTGTCTACACTGGCTGCTTGAATTTCTGCAAGAACACGGACTTCCTACTGTCTGAAATCAGTGCTTCTTGTGGAAATGCTATGCTGCTCCTGTTCGGGCAAAAGTCCTTTTGCGCAGCCAGTGTAGACAGCTGAGATTTGTTTTGTGCAAAAAAGCCCCAATCGTGAAAATGGCAATCGGGTCTTTTTTGCGCAAAAGCACGTCTAGATTGGCATGGACGCTTTTCTGCAAACAGTGCTTTTGCGGAAAAGCATCTGTGCCAATCTAGACGCTCTTTTCCACAAATGCTTTTAACGGAAAACTTTTCCGTTAAAAGCATTTGAGGAAAATCATGCCAGTCTACACGTAGCCCAGGCTGTCTATTTCCAAGGCATGGTGCAAATGCTAATCCTGCCCATTCCCCTCTGATGTAGGAAAGCGTTGTTATCCCTGTTTTGCTGAAGCATGCACAGGGTCAAATCACAAAGGATTAGACCTCAGGTGTGTTTGGGTCCCAGCCTCATGCTCCATCCATTAGGCCATGTGGCCTTGCAATAAATATGGACACTGTTATTATTATTAGGGATACTCTTTGATGCTGCAGCTGACGTATGTACTGATATTTTCCCACTGGTGCTTTGTACGGCACATCCACTCACCTGCGCACAAAGCATGGGACGGTCTCCTGGAGATCTATTGTATTCAGCCAAGTGCTGCAAACGCCATGGTGCAAAGGACCTTGACCATCTAACAGGAGGAAGGGAAAAATGCATCCATGAAGAACCACAAAAAATTCAATAACTTTTTTTGAAGTTGAACTGACATCAAAACAAAATTGATGTGTCCATAAACGGGTGTCTGCTAACTAAAAACCGAAGATTAGCTGCAGGATTATTACTGGTCCAACAGTAGTGGACCCTGTTTAGACTGCAAATTTTCCTTGTCATTTATATTCTGCATGTATCAGCTTACTGAGTAGCATCACAATATAAACTCTTAGCTAATATAGTGTGTTTTATACCACACCATGGGCCCCCCGGTTTACTTAATCATTGTACCAGCTAACTTGCATGCAACAAAAGAATAAATGCACGTAAGAATTACCCTTTGTCCGGTAGCTGACCACTGCAACAGTCAGATGGATCTCTCTGGGTGTCATGTCCTGGGAGGAACTAATGGAATAGTACCGGGGTTTCAGCAAAGGCAGCTGAGTCAGCAAAAAAGACGTGGAGACTTGGGTGGAAGGAAATTCTTTCAGTACCTCCAGAATAGTGGGGCTGTTGAAAAACTTCCACTTGTTGTACTCCTCTGAGCTCTGAAAGCCAAAACCCATCACAAATGTGAACAAGACATTTTTGTTTCACTGAGGTTGGGAGCGGGGGTAATAGGAAAGGTCATCTATAGAATACATTTTAGGCTAGTGTTAAACTAATGATAGGGATTCTTCAAATAAAAAGAGACTCCTTCAAACCTGAGTCTATTTAAAACCCGACTGAAAGTGATCTGAAAATGTTGGGATGCTTTTACTGAACATTTGGAAGCTCTGATATACTTCCCAGAAGTTGTTCTCCAGACTGAATCTGCCTGGATCTGGAAGTAGAAGTGGGAACCTATTTTTCAGCTCTCTCTTGCAGCACATCCATGTAGGCATATGCGCGTTGATCCTGGAAGCTATTGAGCGGCTGTTGAACTCCATAGACACTCCCGGGGACTTGAACTTCCAACTAATGATTTGTACTTCAGCGATTTATAAATCTCTTCTCTCTTTGCTTTACCAAATTGCCTGCCAAGGAGGATAACAGACTGTCTACCCGTGCGCTCGTACAGCACCTTCCACTTGATGACTTCAGAATCCTTTCATGAATTAATTCTCACCACCCATGATGAGACAAGGAAATATTATTATACCCTTTCAAAAGAGGCACAGAAAGGGTACATAACCAGCCCAGAATCACACAGGAAATCTCATACCATAAGAAGTCTCATACATTATTTCCTGACTCCCATTCCTGGGCTCTAGCCATAATACCATCCTATTATCCAGGATGGTCTTGGACTACCATAGCTTACACATCAAATGGAAAACAGCTATTCTACATTTCTATTGCATACATCACAGGGGCACTGATGTCTCAAGGCACAGAACTCTTTTGATGTAAGCCTACTCCTAACACTTACATGGCACAAGACATCCAGTCTGTTTTTGTCTCCTTCCTCTGTTGCCAGCTGAGAGAGTTTTTTTAGCAGCTGTTGGGAGGGTGGAGTAGCAACATCAAGGAAGTACGTCAGGGCTTGGGAAAGTGTGGAGGGTGGGATTTTCTTGTCACTTGTCCAGTAGCCACCTGGAAATGTAAGAAACAGTTACTTGAGAACCCGTTCCAAAGAATCTGTCAGCTACAAGGGCTGTGCACCTCTCAGTGTCGTTTTAAGGAGATTGCATGTCGCTAAACATTTACAACTTGGTTGAGAGGAGTGTCTACAAAGGGAATAAATGAAAGACTCCAGCTACATATTTTATGTGCAGCCAACTTACCATCGTTATAGGTTTCCAGCCTGATGATTTGATCGGTCGGTGGTGCATCCGTAACACGCTCAATGATGCCACTGACTAATTCTGGCCGGTTGCCTGGGAAAATCCCAACATGTTCTCCCGGCAAATAGCGAACTTCCTGATTAGTCTCACAGGAAAGCTTAAGCTGCAGGGTAACGCGGCTGAAATGTAAAAAGGACACGATCAGGGCTGTGGTGACCGGACTTCCCTTTGGCAGCACAGAATTATACACATCTGAAGTGGCAGACAAAGTGGGTTAGTTTGTGATTCTGCTGAACTTGACTATTTATGGAGACTCCATCAAATTGCAAGCTGGTTAAGTCAAGTGTCTTAATCAAATTTAGTAAGATTTTTCCCCCCCAAATCTTCTGAATAGCATGTATTAACTGAAATAGACAAGTAACCAGAGGAGTGATGTGCCATGAATGGATTGCATCACGGCTTCCTGTAAGAAGGCTATATTTAGAAAGACGAGGAAGGGGGCTTATTTGAGGAAACAGGGAAGTATTTTTCAGAATCTATTTCTAATGCGGATATTATTGTTTAAACGCATCCTTTTGAGCATTGTTTGTTCATTTTATGGCTCAGTGTGCATTATAATAAGATTACAAACTAGTTACCTGAGGTGTTTTTGGCCAATTTTTTTCAAGGGGACACATTTTTCTGAATTAACTAGCAATTCCCATTGGATTTGGGGAATTAACGAGGGGGAAGGTTTCTGTCAGATTCTACAGGTAGTGTTAAAATGTTTTGCATTATTTGCCTGTTCATAATGGTCTGACATTCAACCCTCCCCCCTTCTCAAATGCCTACAGAGTCAATCATGCTTGTATCTCGGGATTAGTTTTAAACTACCAGCAGAAGAAATATTAAAATATCTAAAAGATTTAGGTACCATACCTGGATTTTGTACTTTGCAGATTCTGCCTGAATTTGAGCTTCATGGGAATCACATCTTTTGCATGTGTGTCTGCTAGTGCTGTGGAGGGGAAAAGAGGCCACAATTAATCCCAGAGTTAGAGATTCAATTTCTCTTTGATATCTTTATGTAATTGTGGAAAAGACCTGAGCTGCTTTTGACCCAGATTTTTGAGTAGTTAATTGCCCCAGGAAGCAGATAAATGCTATGGTGACAAGGAAGGCCTGCGAACCTACAGACAAACGTATGTCAAGAGCATGCTGCATCGCTGTTTGTGCTCCTTCAATGACAGAAAATAGATTGGTCAGTCTTGGCAACGTGGCTGCCAGTTGTGGTGGTTTTTTGGGGATGTCTTACAGAACTTGAAATAAGAGACCGTATAGTCACCTAAATGAGGGCTGAGCTTCTTCTACCTACTGGGTAGAACAGGAGTGGGCAATAATTTCTGCCCAGGGGCCACTTGAAACATTTTTGAAGTAGTCCAGGGCCACCCCAGAAGGGGCGGAGCATAAACAGGAAGGGGTGTGGCCTAAACAGGAAGGGGCAGGGCTACCCACCCCCAGACCATGATTGGTCTGTGGGTGGGGGATCCCCTTTGCTCTCTCTTCCTACTAGGCACCCATACCCTGGAAGAGGCTTGGCACCCTCTCCCACCCCCAGGCTAATCAGGGCCTGGGAGCGGGGGAGCACAGGAAGCCTCCTTCCACCTTACAAGGAATACATGGCACTTTGAAGTTCTGCGAGCTCCTCGCAGGGCCAGGGCAGTGCAAAGGAAGCTTCATACAACTCCCCGGCCTTCTCTGCTCTCCCCCTGCCCTGCAAGTAGTGCAGCGCTCCAAAGGGCGGGGGAAAAGCTGAGAAGACTTCGGATGCTCCCCCGCCCCCAGACCCTAATTGGGAGGGCAGGGGAGCAGCAGGGCCTCTGCAGGCCAGATCCACTCGCTTGGTGAACCGGATCTGGCCCGTGGAGGCCCTTTTGCCCACCCCTGGGGTAGAACATCAAATCTCCCATCCTGCTTTATCTCAGAGCTGATCTCATTCCTAAATCCTCCTTAAAACCTGTGTCTATGTTAGGCAACATGGGCACACAGAGAGAAAGAGAAGTACCTTTAGTTAAGTCCAAAGGCTGGGAGTCATGTGCTATCCTGTAATTCTTGGGATTCCAGGTTTCATTTGCAGTGTACACCTTGGGTAGCTGAATACTGTTTTTTCCACGTATGTCAAAAACCTCACAGGCAGCCTTTTAAAAAAAAAAGAAAAGATTGAAGGTTAACTTTGCCATTTCTTAGTGTTCTCTGATCACATACAATCTCATCTATCTTAAACAATATACATTAATAATTGTAATAGCCTTAGTAATTATATCAAGTGCAATACATAGACCAGATTCCTAATGTGAATTGCTTTCTTCATGGTCTTGAATGGGATTACTGCCAACCTCCACCAGTTCAACTGAGATAAGATCTGGTTAGAAAAACTGAGAGGATTTGTGTGTCCTGCTACACAAGGTGAGGCAGCGATGTGGACTTCTCTGCATGGTGGCAGAACTGGGCTCTGGGAAATAAGACCATGTCCCAAATCATTCCTGAATGTTGGGGAGGTCAAAATCTAGACCTAGATGTAGATCCTCATTTTTTGCAAATGGCTCTTGTCACTATAATGGACTGAACCAAAGCTCTGGATCCAAAGAAGCATCCCTAACATGTTGGGACATGAAATCCAGATCTGAAGTGGGCAGCTGGGTCCCCTCATTAGTAGTAACTAACTATGTGTGTTGTATGTAGCTTCCCACCCCACCCAAATTTCTTTGCAGGGACAATGTAGCTAGTGAAGAGCCAGGAACCATTAGCTGTGACAGGTCTCGGGACAATGGTTGTTATCTACTGTAGTTACCTTGAATGCATTAACTGCCCAGCTGCGAAAAGCTTCTTCCTGCCCATTGAGTTCATCCCCTTCACCTGTAGGGGTAAGCTGAGATGCGCCTAATTGTGCGAGTTTTTGGTCGATGGCATGAGCGAAGGCACAGAACTCCGGGTACATGGTGGACCCCAGGCCGAAGACAGCATATCTGCACAAAGAGACCTGCATGAGTCTCGGGAGGATCAAGTTAGGGCTTCTCATTGCACAGCGCTATCCGTTGAAGGATAGTCTATTACAGTATTTCTTAAACTGTGCTGCGAGGCAGTCAGAGGTGTACGGCAGAGAACAACAGAATTCAAAATGGCCACCCTTAAAGGGGCAGGCCCTTTTTTTTTTTTTTGTTTGTTTAACAAAAAATCCTTAGTGTTCCTCAGTCTTAAAAAGTTTAAGAAACGCTGGTCTATTACCTGAATGTTTTCTGCAGCTGTTTCTTAATGAGCAGGGCATTCTTCAATTTCTGTTAAGAAATAAATACAATGTTACATGTTGCACCAATACCCTCCCGAAAGAGAATGTAAAATAAAAGGAAGGCCACTTTCACTGGACCTTGGATCGGGCCCTAACACAGATTTCTCAGTGGAATGTTACCTTGCCATTGCCTGGTGAGTCGCCGTTTCCAAAAGTGCTGGTCACCACTAGAAGGAGGGTTTCTTTCTCCAGGTCGCTGAGCTTGTATTCGTCCATGCAGAGGACCTGGAAGAAACGAAGTTCCTCAGCTATTGTTATATGGCATAAATGAAGACCGTCTGTGAAAGTTTTTCAGGGCACTACTAACCCGGGGGAGGGGAGGCAGTGAAAGCTAGACACAGCCATCCCATGTCTGTGTTTTCTATTTAGACTGTGAGGCAGAGACAGTATTTAGGCACCTACCCCCATTGAAATGAATGGAAGTTTGGCATCTATCTACCTTTTGAGGTTCAGGACCTGAATCCTCAGGGAAAGTACTCTCTGTGTGTGTTTGTACATGTGCAGCATTTAGCACTATGGGGCCCCACTCTCAGCTGGGGCCTCCGAGTTTACAAATAGTAATAAACTCCCTCTCTGGTCCTCAGATCCATCTGCAACAGCTGCTGTATTCCCCCCCCTACAGCAGCAATGACCTGATTGAAGGCCAAGTGTGATGCTGTCATAGAGCCCTTTGACACTGGTAGAAATAAAAGTCATCCGTGACTGTGAGAATTTGTCATTAATCCACATTATCATAGAATCATAGAATAATAGGACTGGAAGGGACCTCAAGAGGTCATCGAGTCCAGCCCCCCGCCCTCAAGGCAGGACCACGCTCCGTCTACACCATCCCTGACAGATGTCTATCTAACCTGTTCTTAAATATCTCCAGAGAGGGAGATTCCACCACCTCCCTTGGCAATTTATTCCAATATTTGACCACCTTGACAGTTAGGAATTTTTTCCTAATGTCCAATCTAAACCTCCCCTGCTGCACTTTAAGCCCATTACTCCTTGTCCTGTCCTCAGAAACCAAGAGGAACAAATTTTCTCCTTCCTCCTTGTGACACCCTTTTAGACTGCATGTGTCAGCTGCGAGTAGGTGCTGCCGTGTCAGTGTCAGGATATTTTCCTGACAGATGCCATTAAATGTGCATCAGATAGCGTTTCTTATTGAGACAATAGTCTGATTAACAAAGAGTGAGTGGCAAGATACACAAAAACTAAAGACACTGACTGTCCAGACTTTGCTTTCCTCGGGCATTCAACATTCCCAGGGTCTGTTTGCAGCATCTAGTAGATGCTCGTATTCCTGAGTTTCTTAACTTTTCTTCTCTAATGCGTAAAGATTTCTCTCTCTGCCTGAAACTGCCCTGACCTAGCTATGCAGCATGGATGGACGCTCACCTGGGTGCTGAAGGCGCAGTTGAACAAGGCACACAAGTTATTGGCCAGTGTTTCAGATTTCCCAGTCTCCGTTGCATAGATCACCGTCACCTTGGTCCGGGCTGCCATTTTTTTCTGCATCAATGCAGAGGCAAAGAATACGGCCCTGGGAAAAGTCACATGCAGCTTGTCATGTAGTCGCCAAAACATTCTGCCCTGATTTTCAAAGCCGCGGGGGAAAGCCTGGGACCACTGGAACTTAGGACCCGAGCCTCTGCCACGTGAGCTAAAAGCCTGCTGGCTCTCAGCGAAGGCTGTTCTTTCTCTCGGTCAGTGGTCTCAGTGCCTCTACATGGGATGGTGAACCACACCCAGTTGGTGTGTGGGTTACAGGAACAGCCACAAATTGTGGGTAATCTGGGTCCAGAGTTGAATGATTCGATTAACCCAGGTTGCTGTAACAAGCAAACCAAAAACCCAGAACTGGAGTGTCTACACCCTAACGCTAAGGGTGTGTCTAGACTACTGAGTTTTGTCGACAAAAGTTGACTTTTGTCGACACAACTATACCTGCATCTACACTACCGCTGAGTTCTGTCGACATAACGTCGACAGAACTCAGCAGTTTTGTCGACGCTGGTAAACCTCATTTTACGAGGCATAACACCTTCTGTCGACAGAGTTCTGTCGACAGAAGGTGTTATTGCATGTATGGTTGTGTCTAGACTACAGGGTTTTGTTGACAAAGCAGCTTGCTTTGTCAACAGAAATGAATGTGTCTAGACGCTCTTTGTCGACAGAAGTTTTGTCGACAGATACTGTCGACAAAACTTCTGTCGACAAAACCCTGTAGTCTAGACGTACCCTAAGATGGGACGGCTTGTATCCTCACAGTCCAATCCCATATGTATTCTAAGTAAGCTTTTTATCTAAGGGAAACTTACTTTGCCAAAACGCTAAATTTGATCTCCCTCTTCTTAGGCCTGCGTTTCTCATCATGCCAGACGTGTGTTTTCCAAGCATCCACCTGGAAAAGGACATAAGAGACAGGTAGGAGATCTTAAAAGAATCCAGAGCCAATTTGTTTTGCACAGTTTGAGTCGTGCCTTGAAAAGGCCAGATTACTTTGCTAGTCTAAATCTATGCTCTAATCTGTGGGCCCCATCCTGCTCGCATCTACATCAGAAATATGGGGTCAGCCTCCCTACCGTGTCGAACCGCATTTTCATTTGTTTGGGGGATATACTCCTAATGATATATTCTTAACAGGAACAACTGGCCTTAATCCCCCCCCAAAATATTAGAATCCCTACAATTACTGAATGCAGCCGTTGGTTAATGGTACTTTGCAGGCACCAGGACTGGCAGGTAATGTGAATGATGGGTTTTTTTTAGCTCAAGTTAGATATTTATTTGCATCATTGCTATGCACTGGAGCCCCAGTCATGTATCAGGATCCCTTTGCGTGAAATGTCCTGTAATTAATGTTCCCTCTAATTTTTCCCATCCATGTGTGGAATAATTTTTATGTGCACTGAGTCTTGTATGAACGTGAACCACCGGTAGAAAAAAACCTAGCTGTGGGCACTCTGCTAATCAGCGGGGCAGCATTAGGATCTCTGCTGAGTGGCCACACAAGTACACAGCAGACAGCCTCTGGTCTCTGGATAGGACAGGCCTTTTTGTGGTTTTTCAGTTGTCTATGATCATTGGGTGGCCCTTACCTGGTAATAGTAGAATGGTGTGAGGACGTAGTTCAGCATCTCCTGGTGAAACACTGGAGTAATGCTGCCTGATATCGGGGGCACCAGCCAGACCCAGTCAGCTGGGCACCCTCCTCGAAGGCGGTACTCGTTCTGCATGTATTTCATGAAGGACTCGGCCGCGGAGTGGTGATCCATGATGGTGACGTTTTGTTTCTAAAAGAGTTCCATAGAGAAGAACATAAGGTGATTGTGCCCCATGTCACGGACCTGCACAAATAGGTGCAATGACTATCTAAGGGTTTAGATCAGTGGAAGGCTTTTCACTAGTGGAATACATATTAGGGGGACCATATGCCCATAGCTGCTGGAACTGTGGATGTGGGGGATGCTGCAACACCCCCTCCCACACATTGAAGTGGTTTCCATTATACGCAGGATTACAGTTTGGTTCAGTGCCCCCGCCCCATTACAAATTGCCTCTCAGTGCCCCCGCCCCATTACAAATTGCTCCAGCACCCCGCTAATGCCTCAGGCCTTGTATGCAAAAATCGATGCTCTGGAAATCGATTTTCCTGGGTTTGATTTAGCAAGTCTAGTAAGGACCTGCTAAATTGAATACTGAGGGTGCCCCTGTTAATCCCAGTACCCCTTGGAGTTGTGAGGAGTAATGGAAGTCAATGGGAGAGTTTCTCCCATGGGCCTCCCAGTTGAGGGCTGCCCCAGAAATTCAGTTAAAGGTATGTTGACTCCAGTTACGCAATTCTCATAGCTGGAGTTGCATATCTTAAACTGAATTTCTCCCCCAGTGTAGACTGGGCCTTACTCGGATGTATCCAAGGCTAACAATCTTGGACTAGTCCTGCACTAGATGGAGCATTAGGATTCTGCTGCAGCTCACTTTCTAGTCCCGTTTTTCGCTATTGCTTAAAACATTTGAAGATCACCGTTTCCCCTCCCTCCCGCGCCCCTGCAGTTTATTGCAGGCGAGCAAGCTCTATAATACCTCCAATTCAGTTAACCACCCCTCTTCTATGGTTTAACCCACTTGTTTCTCAGCACCTGCCTTTTAGCACCCAGTGAGGCAGTTAGAATGGGATGATCGAACATTTTCCACAAGTCACCACCCCATCGCCTTTGCCACAGGCAGCTGCAGGAAGACTAGATGCTTTCACACTGTATTCATGAGTTGCTAATAAAGGGCCCAGTGTAAACCAAGAGCGAGAGGAGAATCAGACCCAGGAGGTTTGTCTCTTCATAGGTCGGCGGCTGACTTACTTGGAAACTATGAAGCACAGCAATATTAATCTCTATCACTGCTTGATCTTTCCATAATGAGGAAAGTTTGTTGGTTTCCAGACCCATCCTTCTCCCTACTTCCTGCACGTGCAAACAGAGAGGGAAAAAAAACCACACATGTAATACTCAGGGATATGAACTGAAAATTTCCATGCAGGGTGCTTGTGCATGGCTAGGACTTTTCAAATTAGTAAGCACTTCAGTCGGAAAAAACATTGTGGGGGTTAGGATAACCCCATGTAATGGTGCGGTCCAGGCAGCTGCTTTCATCTTTGCTGTGCTGGATGGAGGGAGGGGAGATTCGCTTAAAGGACAAAGATCTGGGTGAAAAATGTGCTGGGGTATTCAGATATTGTGGGGACTGTTTCTCTTCTGGGTTATATGGTATTAAAAGGGAGCTGTCCCCTATTATTAGTTGGATTGTTGCATCTCGGAGCTCTAGGCAAGGACCAGGAACTCTACATACTTGTACCAAGACAGCCTTTTCCCCAAAGAGTTTGCAATATCAAAACAAACACCCCATTCACATGCAATACTAATAACACAGGAGTGTAGAAAAGCAGAAAGGTTTTTTTTTTTAATTATTTTTGCTTTTGGCCATTAATGAATTGATTTGCCTTTCTTTTGGCTCTCCCCTACCTCTCCCACCAGTGTTGACCCCAATGGATCTGAACTAGATGCAGTGCCACATTGAGACAGTTAAGAAAGCACTGGGTATGGACAAGGTCCCTCTTTCTCCATCCACGTGTGGAATAAATTTTGTCTTATGCACCAAGGCATGTACAGAAGTACACCACGCACAGAAACACATGTTGCTAATCAGCTGGGCAGCATTTGAAGCTCTCCTTGGGCTCCACCTAAGAGCTCAGCTTACAGGAAGCATGCCCAAGAGTCCTGCCCCAACCTGCGCAGGGCTCAGTGTCAAACCTAGTGCCCTCCCTTGCCTCTCCTACACAGATGCATAAAGACCCTCTTGAACATTACCTTCAGGATATTGTAGCGTTGCACGTCACAGAAGTCTCGCACACCTATCTCCGTCCCCATGTACCAGCCATTAAACGGGCAAGCTGTAAACTCCAGGCCCCCCACTTCTAGGAGCATATTGGCAACAGCAGGCAGGGTGTACCACTTCAAGTTGAGTTCCTTAAACCAGTCATACCTTTTAAAAAGTAACATGTTGACCTGTTAGTTAAGACCCCTCTCCAGGTGCTCCTTCTAAGCACCACCAATGCCGATCAGGGAACAGACACAATCCTGTCTGCTGTGCATAACAAAGCAACCCAGTGCAGGCTTGCAAATGTTCACAACAAACTTTTCACTGGCCATGTGAAAATCCAGAATTCCTTGCTGCATAGCATCAAAGAATTATTGACCACGGGGCAGTCTCTTAACGAAATAAGCAAGACAAAGAAAAATAATAAACTCAAATGATTTGCTCATTGCTAATCACTATAAACTATGTGGCAAATGCTACAGTAGGTAAGATAGTAACAGAGGTGACAGCAAACAGGTGTGCCCTGGTGTGTAGCTTCAGCAAGAGCTCAGCAGAGAGCAATTTAAAGAGCTGGGCAGAACCCAGGTTGCAATAGGACAGCACCTGTAAGAAACTGTAAATGACTTTCACCCTTAGACAGTAATAAACAGGAATTCCATAGAGCAGGAAATGAAATGTACAAGGGTCAGATCTTCAGTTGGTGTAAATCAGAAGAACTCTACTGAAAGCAATACAGACGCATTGATTTACACCCGTGGCATCCACCCAGTTCTGAAGGGAACTAGCCAGACTCAGCCAGCCAAATACATGTGGCTACTGGCTAGTGTGTTGGACATGATGGATTTACACCATAATGGCCCTTCTCATGAATCATCTGCAGGGTTCAACCTACTGCTGCAAAGCACAGACCTGTCCCACTAGATTTTAAGAAATAAGTCTACTGGCTGATAGACGTCATAGGCTGTTGTCTGCAATGCCTGCTCGGGCCCCGATTCAGCAAAGCTTTTGAACACATGCTTGAGCTTCCTTGCATGTTTAATGTTAAGGCTGCAGTTCCAGCCATCCCTTAAACATATCCTTCCCTTTAATGTGCGTAATTCCCGTTAACGGTTGTCCCAAAGAGCAGTGCTTTGCTAAATCAGGATCCAAGCAATTTGCTGAGCAGTGTTCATCTTGCTTACATGCTTTGGTGAGTCAAGGCTTTGAGGGCAAGAAGAAATACCCCCTACAAGTATTTTACACAAACAATTATGACTGTGCCCATTTTAAAAGCAATGTACTTTTGGCTAGGACTAAAACAGATCTAAGAACCCCCAAATACGTCCTGCAAAAATGCTAATATCCTGTGCTAATTTCAATGAAACTCAAGTGCTGTGACATACATTTTATCTCTGGGGTTAATTCAACATAATTTCACCCTCACAAAGAACTAATAAAGGAACCTGCCACAGGGCACAAACTAATAAACTGGGCCTAACAATAGCCCAGTAGTCAAGGTACGGCACAGATGTGATTATCTAAATCATGCTTACTTTGGATGTTCCATTGACACTTCAAGGACAAGTTCTGGCGGCAGATCAAATATTTCCGGGTCTTGGCCGTTTGCTTGGAGGATCAGTGGAAGTACATCAAAGCGGCCATACTTGGGCTTCCACCCAAGATCAATGCATAACTGAAAGGAAAGAAAGTGGGTTTTTGTTTGGGGTTTTTTTCCATGGGTTTGAAGACAAAAACAGGTTAACTCCTTACGTACTGTCTGATGTTAAAAACTACATTCCCCGTTCAACTAAAGCCACGCCATGTTCATGTAGGTGCCATCGCACGCCCCGATTGGGGGGTGGAACATAAATCGCCCCTCCCCAGAGGTAGGTCTAAGAGGCAGTGTGTTTCAGAGACAATCATCCCTTGTTCTGGGATGGAGCGGAGTAAGAGCAATACATGGCAGCCCCTCCCCCTTTTGCCAGGTAAGACGTGCTGGTTGGTGCATTGGCGTCAAGGCTCCACCCATCCCTTTTGCCCACCCTCATTCTTCCCTCCTGCTCCAGAAAGGTACGGGAGAAAAAGTATCCACTAAGTACAATAAAAGTCTCCCCTTGACCTTATGGGAGTGGGATTAGAAGAGGGAGCCACATATTGAAAATCTGGTCTATGGGCTAGATAAGACGAAGGGTGGTTTGGTGAGTTCTGTTGGAACATGTACCTGTGTCAGCTCCATACTAGCTGGATCTCCCAAGATGGAGCCATCTGGCATTTGGTACCCAGCATATCGGATGAGCTGGCTGTTCCATACACGGAAATCATGTTTCCCATCAGTCCTCTGTGGAAAGACAGTGATGGCCGATCTGCCCAGAGAAATCAACTCCCATTAAAACACAGCAAATCACATGGTTCCTTGTACTAGCTATCTGACAGTTTGCAAACAAATTTTTAAAAAAACCCAACACCCACTCATTCTCCAGGGGCTGAGCAACTGACAGACCTTCAAGATATGATGAGATAGGATAAAGGAGGGAGTTAAATATGGAGACGGGGCCCAAAAGCTTCTAAACAGCCTAGCGCTTTTGCAGGGTGGGGGGTTCTGAATGTAACCCTGGGTCAAGAGCCCAAAACTAGAGTTTGAAATGCCAATGCTGGGATATAAGAGTAAGTACCTGATGTTTCCATTGTTGGAGGAGTATTCAAGATGACGACAGATATGTTCAAACATTTCCTTGGCGGTCGTACAGTCCCGTGCATCAAACACCTACATATTCCCAGAAGCAATGTATGAAAAAGAATTGATTTAGGAATGAGGGTTTAGGATGATTTTTCTTATGCAGTTCACTGTCAGAATGTAAGGTTAAGGAGCAATAGCTTAGACTTATCTCTGGCGTGGCTTAGGGGATAAGGCAATAGTCACCAACCAGTGGCTCTTGGAGCCTCTGATGGGTGATCCTGATTCGTCTGGCCAAGAGGCTATCAAGTACTGGCACTTCAGTTGCCCCTCCACCCACTGTCATACTGCTCCTACCCCCTACCTTGGAGCTGCCCCGTGGGAGCCTTCTGCTTGCTGTGCAGGGTGTGGGAGGGAGAAGAGGATGTTCCTCCTCCCCCCACTTCTGTGCCCTATCTCCACACAGAGAGAAGGGGATGGAGGGAGCTTGGCAGTGCAAATCTGTGTGTCACACTGTGTGTGCCTCTGTCATTCTCACACACACACACACTGTCCTTCCCTCTCATCTCCTGACCCAACATATACATAGGGGGATTTCACTTTTAGCTGGTCTAAGTAGGGACCCAATATATCTGTGTTTTGTGGTAAAGTACAGGAGATGCATCTCCTCTTGTTGCTTAGCAGATTTGTAATATGTTTTGAACCATATACAATTATTTGATTTGGCTCTGGATTGAGGAGACAGTTTGCGCTGTCTGAACTACAGGCTGCAGTCTTAGCTGGTATTACTTGACATAGGTCTGTTGAAATCAGTGTCTCTAGGCTGCTTTACAGAAGCCGATGACCTACCCCTCTGTTTCTATACCTGTAGGTTGGACCATTGTATTCTCCCGATGCATCTCGGCGCGTTTCTCCAGGCCTGTTTGGTTGCAAAGACAAGTTCATCTTTCGTCAGCTGGTAGGTGCCGGTTGTTTCTATCTCTTCGGTTACCGACTGCATTCGCCCCTGGTGTTCTTCTGGCTGCGGCCTGTGGAATAGGAAACAATCCATGAAGCAAAATGAAGAGGCAGAACGAATGTCATTCACACAGGCGGTTGCAGAAATATTCCCTAGTGACTAAGTTCGGGATCAAGAGGGGGCACGGGTGTAACTGGGGGCAGAACGTAAGCTCTCTAATTATAAGGGAGGCTTTCATAAAGCAGAGGATTTGGATAGTGGGGGTTGGCTTTTGCCACACTTCAGTGTCCTTGCCAGCTCTGATCCAGCACATAGGGATGTTGCAAGAGAAACGGGATGGCCTCATACTTCAGCATCTACTCATAATATGCCATCAATGGCGACAATGTTTGCCACGTCTCCAAGTCCTCGGCAAGTCTGTGTCCTAGAGGAAACTGCTCCCCAGCATCCCCCTCCTTTCTGCTGCATCTCGCTCCTCCTTTCCCCAACGTGCCTTAGTTCTCTGTTGCCCCAATCCACCACTTAGTATTGTATGCAGTGGAAAGAAATGGATAATCTAAGCATGGGTGTGGGGAGACAGGGCCGCTGCTGGGAGAGATGAGGTCCACTCCTACTAATTCCTCCTGGCCTCCAAGTCTCTGAGCTGTCTTTGTTGAGGAGGAATGAAAGCTGAATTCACTTGTTCAGAAGCAAATCATACTGGGAATGCTATGCTGTAATGTTTTAAGCTGGGTGCTGCTTGATCTTCTGAGCACCCATCTCCGTGGCGTTTAATACATTAACATTCTTCGCATAAGCTGCCTTCTTCTGTCCCACGTTAACTTTTTTTTTTTAAGGAAGGTATGGACTTTCCAGATTGGGTATGTTAAATCCCATGAAAACATGGGAAATCTGGAGGGAAGGGAAGAAGTCCTGCCTTGGCAGACAGATGGTGGAAGTGTCTTCCGTTCGAGTCTTTCAAGTCAAAGGATTTTCTTTGGAGCAAAGTGTGTCGACTACTCCCCACCAAAGAGAAGGCCCTCGCCTCTAAAATTCTTTGTGTTGATAACATAGAAAATGAAGACAAAATATGGGGGGAAATATTTATCGTAGCGGAGACACACTGGTTTGCTGGCTGATAAATAGGATGAAAACAGCCTGCAGCGTCTGAGAGCCCGTGTCGCATTTCACCAGGCGGAAGACTCAAGGGCACAGCATGACAGTGTGAATCAGTGTAACCAAACTGCCAAGTAGCGAAGTCAGCAACTATAGGGAGATTTTGCTAACTTCATGTTTCTGGCAGTGAAAGCTGGTTGCATCCCAGGCTGAGGTTTTCAGAAGGGGTCAGGTCTCAGGAATGAATCAGGATTTTACCAGAAGCGTTGACAATCTGGATGCTGAGCTGTTCTGAAAATCTGGCCTTAAAACTCACAGAGCTGAATCACTCTCTCAGGAGCCAACGGGTCTCCGCTGATTTCAGTGTCCTTATTTACACTGGTGTGATGAGAAAGGAATCAGGACCATAAGATGAAGTTCAGCACCTTGATGTAACTGTCCGCAGGGCTGAATTTGGCCTCTACTTACATGTGCTTGTGCTGCTGACGTGGGAATTTGTCATCAGTAACAAATATACATCTTACTGCATTATTAGTCCACAAAGATTATGAAAACATCATGTCTGTATTGAGTTTAATGCAAGGGACACATGTCCCTAAGGGCTTGTCTTCGCTACATGGTACATTGCAGCAATCGATCCACTGGTGGTCAATTTATCATGTCTGCCTTGATGTGATAAATGGATCTCCGAGTGATCTCCTGTCGACTCCGGTACTGCATCAGGACAAGAAGAGTAGCCGGCGTCGACAGAAGAGCAGCCCCTGCCAACCCTACAGAGGACACCACGGTAAGTACATCGACTTCAGCTACACCATTTGTGTAGCTGAAGTTGTGTAGGTTAGATAGACGGGTGTGAGGGGAGGGAATGATTAGTGTAGACAAGGCCCCAGTGTTTGCTGCATCTGGCTCAAATACAAGACCAGAATCAAACTAAGAGTCAATGACCCAACCAGAAGAAAGCGATTTACAAATTAACCAAGATGCAATGATGCAAGGAATTCCTGAAAGTGCTAACCAGAAGAGTAAGCAATTGTGAGTTGTTCAGTAATATGAGACTTCATAATCCCTTGATTACTACAAAGAGTAGTTTCTTTATTATTATAAAGTCACCGTAAAAGCAGAACTTATTAGACATCATAAAGTTCCCTTCTGGGCAGCATAAATAGAGGAAAGGATCTGCAAATCAGAAGCTTCTTTCATAAAAGCGAAAGTGGGACAAATTGAAATAAATAGTGTGTTAAATTCAGGAGCATCTGATTCGCCATAGTAGCTAACCAGGGGGCCTAGTGCATAATCCTGTAAAGTGACGAGTAAGCCCTGGGGGTATGTCTACGCTACATGGCTCCGTCGATGGAGCCATGTAGATTTGATTATTGGGTAAAGTGAAATGAAGCGGCGCTTTAAATAATCGCCGCTTCATTAACATTTAAATGGCTGCCGTGCTGAGCCGACAAATAGCTGATCAGCTGTTCGTCAGCTCAGTGCACTAGTATGGATGCTCTGCTGCCAACATCAAAGCCCTTTGTCGACTGCCCCGGTAAACCTCATCCCACGAGGAATAATGGGGTGGTCAACAAAGGGCTTTGATGTTGACAGCAGAGTGTCTAGACTAGTGCACTGAGCCGACAAACAGCTGATCAGCTATTTGTCTGCTCAGTGCGGCAGCCATTTAAATTTAAATGAAGCGGCGATTATTTAAATCGCCGCTTCATTTCCCTTTTCCTACAACCCTAATCTACATGGCTCCATTGATGGAGCCATGTAGTCTAGACACAGCCTGGATGTGCTAAGCAACTTTTAATTCCCACAGGTTTCAGAGTTTCTCAGTATTTTGTAGTCTTAAACTTTTATGTGTTAATCCCTAAGGCCTTAAAATGGTAGAATTTGACTCAAATGTTCCAGCATTTCCCACGTGTTCACTCAAAGCAGTAAAAACATCCGAATAACAAGAGATCCCTTTGTCAAGCTGAGTGGTAAAAATTTGCCTAAAAGGCCAGCAACTTTATGAAAAGTCATACACGACGGGAAATGCTGATGTAACAAAGGGTGCCAAAACACAGAGAGACAGAGCCTTTAGAACACACCAAACTAAATGCTGGATCTGTTCCCTGTAAGCTGTGAACTTGTGCAATCACTTCAGAAGAAATTCAAAGGCCACCTCTCTGATTAGCAGTGTGCCCACCGCTAGGCTTTGTGTTTCCACTGGTGGTGCATGTGCACATGCCTCGGTGCATGTAGAAAATTATTCCACACATGGATGGAAAACCACATATGGGATGGGAAAGATTAGATGGAACACTATTGATCTCTGGGTTTTACTCCACGCCAGCACTGTTTTAGCTTTCAGTGGTAAGACACCAGACATGAGACATTTGTTTATATATAAATGTTTGTGGACGGATGGTAACATGATTTTTAAGAGAACATTGTCAAAGCTGACTATTGATACATCTCCCTGAGGAGGGTGGAGACAGTTAAATCAGATTGCACAAAGCACTCAAAGTCCACTCCTCTATTCATCAAGGAAGGTGGGGATCTTTCATATCACCAAATAACTCGTGGTTACAGCCAAGCACTTTCCCCTGCATCGTTGCATCTTGGTTAATCTGTAAATCGTGGTCTTCACACTCATGAAATAGTTTTTTAAGCAAATTTTAAACTCAGGTCCCATAGACTAACGCAGTAAATTCAGAAACTGACAGTATGTACCTGGGGTTGGCAAATGTCTGTTAAATGACTTCATTACCGCTTAAATGGCTCTTTCATGGGTTTGATGTTCTGTTAATCTCTCTGGCAAGCTTTTTCACTTATAAATTAACTAGATCCTCTCCCAAGGAAGCAGAGCCACAGAACTACGATAGGAAGACCCAGCGGGTCTTAATGTCCAAGACCCAGTGGTGCCCAAAATTTTCGGGTGTCCCTCGCAACTGTGTATTCTGCATATGGGTAAGGATGGCTCTGCTCATGACGATTGAATACTCAGGTGCTCACATCCTATAGTTCAACTAATTCAAGAATGAAGTTAAAATAGCCTTACTCTTTCAGTGAATTGTAGTATTGGTTGATGAATTCAATTGCCTGAGGTAAAATCTCTTCCGGCGGGACTGGTGTGTCTCTGGGGCCTCTCACCAAGCCTTTGGGGTTCATGAGGGCGCTTTGGCAGGCCTTGGTCCTGCAGTTGAGAACCTGCAAAGAGAGAGAAATGTCAAAACAAGGAATGGCACCCCGCTGGGGAAAGTTGCCCGTTGATATTTCATGGTCTTACCTCCTTTGCCGACTGGTGCAATGTGTCATGGAAGCTGGTCCCATTTTCCCAGTTTTTGATTTTTAAATGCCTCGGGCATCCCGATATTTGGCTCATGGGTTGGACCTTGTTTTGTGGAGGTTTCTAAGCAAAGAGAAAATGGAAATACAAATAATCTTTGAATTCCTCATGGGATGTGAAATCACTGGACTACATTTATCCACGGTGTCTCTGGGAGTTTCATCCAGGAAGATTTGGACCCACTCCGATTGCTACATAGTTAACTGGAATTAAAGGGACAGATTGTGGAACATTTAATCCCCTCAGTGAGCCTTTACTTGGGTGAGTATGCATTTATCCACCTATCTGGTGCTAAATGAACCAGGAGTCAGATTTTTCACCGTCTCCTTCTGTTGGACCAATGCCTTCCTCTGGAACTAACCACACTGATTTCTCTGGGATTGCTCAATGTGAGTCAATTGTGATGTTCCATGGGAAACAATTAATTGCATCGTCTTAGAAACAAAGGACATGTGTGTAAATAAAGGTTGGGATTTTTCAAGGGAGTCTAAGGGTGTGTCTAGACTACAGGGTTTTGTCGACAAAAGTGGACTTTTGTCGACAAAACTAAACCTGCATCTACACTACCGCTGAGTTCTGTCGACACAATGTTGACAGAACTCAGCAGTTTTGTCGACGGTGGTAAACCTCATTTTACGAGGAATAACGCCTTTTGTCGACAGAGTTCTGTCGACAGAAGGCGTTATTGCATCTAAACTGTCCTTTGCGTCTACACTGCCATGTCGACAAAGCAGCTTGCTTGTCGACAGAACTAAATGTAGTCTAGACGCTCTTTGTCGACAGACGCTTTGTCGACAGTATCTGTCGACAAAACTTCTGTCGACAAAAGCCTGTAGTCTAGATGTACCCTAAGGGAATTAGACACTCAAGTCCCTTTGGAATAGGTGTTGGGCACCTAACTCCCTTAGGCACACTACAAATTCCCAACACAAATTCCTTTCTACTTTTATGACATCTTTCTTCCAAGGATCTGAAAGCACTCATAGTGCCTTGCTCCAACCACTAAACTTGTTAGTACTTCTGTAAGCTTTGCACAGAAAGTACCTTCTGTCAAGACAGCTGAGCAAATAACAAATGTGTTTGGTTCACTGGTGATATTAAAAAGACGGGCAAATTGTTTCAGGTTACACTGAAAATGAAAACTTACAATGAATTGAAAAGTAGAAGCAAAAATATGGGTTGCACAAAATGTTTTGATTTTAGACCATTTTTACGTATTTTTATCTTTTTTAAATGAAATGATAGAACATTTTGAAACAAGTCATTTCAAACTGAAAAACTGAAACATCCATTTTAAAAATGCCACGGGAAATTTAAAAAAAATGTTTGGTTTTGTAATCACAAAATAAACAATGTGGTGAAACGGACCTGACGTTTTGGTGTCACTGTAACTGGTTTTTGTTTTGTTTCTATGGGTATGTCTACACTGCTGTGTCTACATAAGCTACCCATTATTTTGAAATATTTTTTGAAATAACAGATGCGCTATTTCGGCATCCTGGTAACCCTTGTTCCACGAGGGCTAAGGGATATCTCGAAATAACATGTTATTTCAAAATTTGGCACTGTGTAGACACACCAAATTTCAAAATAAGCTATTTAGAGTTTAGGGTGCAGTGTAGACGCACCCTATTTGTGTAAGGGAGAGCGTGGTGGGGAGGGGGAGGAGTTTCAGCTAAAAAAATTCACCAAGCATTAGCATCCAATACTGAGGCAAGAAATAGATAGTCTCTACTCACCTCTTCTGCAGTTATGGCATGCAGCATCTCATTCTGTATCTTGTTCAGATCATTTAGCATGGTGGCTTTGTTTTTCACGAAGCTTTGAAATGAATAAGCAGAATCTGATTTAGTTCAAGAGCCTTCATTTTTTAACTCATTGCCATTTACTTGTGGAATGAGTAGAGAGGCGCATAACAAGGTGTCTGAAAACAATACCAACTCAATAAGCGATGGGTTCCCAACTCAAAGAAATAAGAAATAGGTAGTGGGATTGCAGCTGCGAATTGATATTGCTATGTCCCAGAATGTAAAAGGTTGAGAACCGCTGCTATAAACTAAACAAAGGAAATACATCAAAAAGCTACAACTGTGAACTAATCATGGGAAATGGACAAAGACAAGGAAAATGTTTAGAAGATCTGTTTTCCTTAGGGTACAGCTGTATGAAGGGCCAACGTCATGGTGCATTAAGCAAACTGCTTGCTTTCTTATGCAGGAAATGAAGGGCGTTAATGCAAAATGACTTTTGAACTCTTTTCTTCCTTTAAATTTGGATGCCAGGTTTGAGAAGACGAGAACGAGTCTGGAAAACCTGGAGCAACAGATTCAGCTTTTGGTGGGTGGGAATGGCCCTTAGACAATGTCTATCTGAGAACCAGATTGTGTGTCCTTCACTCTGACTGGTGAGCAACACTCTACCGGGTGTCAGATTCAGAATTCTGTATTTATGATGTAATTGACTTTCAACGACAATAATAGTGAAAAATGAGGAGGGAGGGCAAGGGGCCCTCCTGAATGTGTGTGCGGTATGTAGGCACCGAAATGAGTGAAATCCTTTGAAATGACGGTCATTTTGAGAAGCATGCAGACTTATTTTATATACTATCTTCCATGTAAACTGTCCAAAATACTTTACAGAGTTAATTAATACAATTACAGGGTTAATAAATGACTTTTCCAAAGTCCACAAAACATGTACACACACACACACACACACACACACACACATATACATGGACCCCCACACACGGAGCTTGCCATCCATCGCATATACCACTATATACATTATAGAAAGCAGAAACAATTAAGAAGAGAAATTTGACATTTAAAGCAGGATGTTGTGTCACGTCGATGTGAGTGTGTGTCACAAGGGAAAGGTAAAATTTACAGCATCTGAATCAACTGCAGAAGAAGAGCCTGTAGGAACAGTTAGTTACCCCCTTCAACTTTTTCCTTTAAAATGATTGCTCTGGCAAGTCTTTACTTGTACCTCTGAAAGCTGATGGTGCTTTCCTGTTATCTTTCTTTCTCCAAGGAGGGAAAGTGTATGAAAACAGGAAGAGTCAGATTGAGAGGGGAGAAATCTTACCTGTGAACTTCCATGGCTGCTTTTTCCACATTATTGTTTATATCCTTCTCTTTGTGGGACTCGTTCCTACCGGTTTGGGGCTTGAATAGGAACTGCCAAGGGCACATCATTTTCGGTCTCTTAATTAACCTGCTGCTTCCTAGCCCTGAAATATGGTTTAGATGACGAGCGGATTCTTTGGAGAGAGAAAAGAAAAGGAGGTTACACACAGTGCTGAAGTTGTAACAAAAGAGATGCCAGGGTTCATGCGATTTTTTTACACTCCTAACTGATGTAACAAGCCCGGAGGTGCTGGACTCAGACGTGGCAAGGTGAGTGCAAATGAAGCAATGGTTATATAGTGACCAAAGACTAATCTCCCTCTTTGATAAGATGAGGGAACTCCACAGCTTTATGGACCTGCTGTAATTGATCCACTATATATTTGAAAGAGTTTGTCTGTTTGATCAAGAATTCCTCCTAAACAGTAAGAGCTCGGTCCACCAAATTCAGGATACAGCTTCCTCTTATCATAACTTAAAGCAAGGCTAAGGTTTGGTTGTGCCAGGAAAACAGGCTGTGCCTGGAAAGGGATGGTGTCTCAAAAAACCAAACTGAAAAGAGACAGAATCACCCAATCAAGTACAGTCCTCAAAATTGACAGAACTGAGCAAAAATGACTGAACCAAGATGAGCCAGAAAAATAGGATGACCCTGCACTAGGATTGATTCTCAATAAACCTTAGAGAAAAGGGATAAAACAGAGAAATTTGGAGTAGCTAAATTTGGCACAGCTAAATCAATGCTTAAGGTTTGAAAACTAGAAGACAATGTTACTGGAAACCAAATGGACTATAGCCTTTTTTTGTTAAAACATAGCAAATGATAAGAGTTAGATAAAGAAAAAAAATACACTTGATGGAATTCCCATTGTAAAATGCACTAAAAATATGAAACGTACAAATTTTGACAATCCCCTTTTAAGAAATCCAAAATAAAAAAATAACTTTGTAAAAATAACACTGTATTTTGGAAAAATACTATCATTTCAATAAAGAATGCTCATATTCCTTTTATTATCCAACCCCCCCGCTTTCATTGAATTAAGGACCCAAGCAATACTTGGAAAATGTGCTAGTACCCTATAATGGAAAGTTAAAAAGCCAGCTAAGGCTCTCTTTCAGCAAACACATCTCCCTCCCCCAACCACCATTTTAGTGCTAAATCAGTAAATCGGGCCCAAACCATGTAGCAAATATTTACCAAATACATTAGGGGCCCTCTATGCCAATTAGAAGCTGTAGTCCTGATTTATTCTACTTCTGCAGTCTATTCCTAGGATACCCCATATAAAACAAATCTGTGCAATGAGATTCCAAATATACTCAGATTGAATGAAATTCAGAGCATAATTAGGTTCTAGAAAACACATTAGTGCTCTAAGTTGAGCAGAAACACACACTAGAGTTCTTTTTAGTTTTGTGTTTCTCAGAAATTTGTTGGATATCGCAAACATTTTTTCCCCTTTATTTGAACCGCTGTGTGCAGGAAAATAAGACTCAACACTGGGTCCGTGTCATTCACACAACAAAGATTCCCGTTCTTCTCCAGAGAATTAAAGGAAGAATAACTAGCACAGGCTGCCAGAGTCAAACGGAAGGTGAGGTGTATGGGTTCCAGGTTCTATACATGGGTTCTAGATTTTTATAAATATTATATCATCTCTATAACCCCTGGAGCCAATAAGTCAGATTAGGACAATGCTCTGTTAATTGCCAATGGTTGATCCCAATTGTGTCTTGCCATCCTTTTGGATGTGGGCTTTTCAGCTAATCTTTGATCCCAAAGCAAAGAAGGGGGAAAATAGACACTTGATGGGTAAAAGGAAGCTACTGCATTGTATAAGACCGTAGGCAAAAAGGTCAAAAGATGAGGAAAGAAAGAAAACTTTCTTTTTTCTGTTATGAAAGATTTATTCACTATTTTTTATTGCGGTGATACCTGCGAGCCCGCGTTATGGGTCAGGTTTCTGTTGTGTCAGGCACTGTACACATAAAAAACGGAGACCTCCAAAAGCTCACAATCAAAGCAGTTTAATGTAGAGTTCAGAGCCTGATTTTGAAACCCCCATTCGTGATGAGTAGCCTTACTAAAAAGAATGCAGCTACCTGTGCTGTAAGATACTAGTCAGTGTAGGAGTGTTGGATTCTGGCCCTTAATAAAAGTAAAACAGAAGGGGAAGATAAAGGTGTGTGACAAAAATATCTGCAGTTACCAAACTGGAAACAACTCAAACACATTACAATACAAACCTAACTAAACACATGTTCATTTATTACAAACATCTGATCTGTTAGGGTAATCTGAATTTTTAAAAATAACGCTATAGTTGCTGTGGAGACGTCTTAGGTTGGGACGCTGTGCTGGGATTTTGAGCAGGAGATCCAAAGAGCAGCAGCTTCCATGGAAAAGTTTTAGGAAGTTTTGTCCTAGCTATTCTAGCACAGCAGGTGATCAAAAATTAGTCCCTGGATTCCTTAGATCCTTTTCAAGAGGGTTAATTTAAAGAACCTTTGTAGCACTGCTCTGACTTGTAGGAATTCTTAAAGATAGCACAAGGAGGGTAAAGGTTCTCTGCCAGCTTTTTACAGGAAACTAATTAAGAAAAGAACAACTTATGATGTTAGTAAAGGGGAGGGGGGGAATCAAACATCAGTAAAACTATTCCAGCTGCAAGCAGCTATAACTGGCTGGCAGGCTGCTCAGTCACACAGACATGTACCTTACCTTGCTTTCGAGAGAAGTTTTTCCAAGTGTGCTGGGAGATCGTCTCCTCTGCCAATGTTTCTTTCCCTTAACCTCAGCAGTACTGTGCCCTTGTTGCAAGGCAAACACTTTTATACTCTGCTGGGATTCTGTATGCAAAGCAGACGGCTGATAACATACATGGATACTGCTGTAAAGGGAAATTCCCTGAATTTGGAATAAATTTTGTGTCAGATCGAAAGGGAGTGGCTGATGTTAGCTAATACTCTGTTACAGTATGCAACGCATCCCAGTTCCTGATTTTTCAGTCAGTCATCGGAGCATACCCTGACCAGCTGTGTCTTTGGTAATCAGGAAATTATCACATTAAAATGTGTCTGTGACGTTTTTTTTGGAGCTGATTTATTAAACCAACCCTTTTACAGGAAAGCCCTCTAGACTGAAATAGGGATGGATCACCCATCTATTGAATATTTCATCTAGAGACACCGAATTCTCTATGAAATGCTCTAGGAAAATTAAAAAATTCAGTAGGAAGGAAATCCTTCTCTACAGCTTTTAGGAGTGATTTCTGTGACTTTTAAATTTGTATAGATCCCTGCTGGTGTAAGCCCTGATGTAGCAAAGCACTGAAGCATTCTGGACTCTGCTTAAGATGAAACATGGTCATTCAGTTTAAGGTCCCGTGTGCTTAAGTGTCCTATTGAATTAGGGTCTGAGTTCCGAATGAATTCATAGCATTTTAACTCCCTTCCCAGACATTTTAATTCCTGCTGCCCGCCTTGTTCTCTGAGGGTTACCCCCATGTTCATGACCAAGGGGTATCTCCCCAAAGTCCCATTACTGTCTCACTGCAATGTTTGTGCAAGGCAGAGGGGGCAGTTCCCAGACCGTCTGGGGTTTTATTGTACAACTGCTGAATTTCAGACATGTCATCGCCACAAGTCCCTGCACACAAAAGCTCCTACCTGTAATGTAAAGCCAATAGGCATAACAGAGCAAACCCAGTGGCATGCAGTACAAAGGTCTCACAGGCTCCGGCAGCCAGAATCAGGAAAACTCCTGTGCCAGTAAAGCCTCAGGGCTTTTGACTGGCATTACTAGCTCATAAAAATAAGGCATGACTGAGTAACGTTTTTAAAGTGCTTGAGCCGATGTTTCGATTTATGTGTTCAAATTCGAGATGAACGGAGCCTTAAATCATCCAAGTAGTATCAATGCCAAAGTCATTCATATGATTCCACACGAGAGTGTTTATCTTTGGGCCAGCAGGTGGTGCACAGGACTGGGTGTTGGGGCATAGGTTTCAATCTTGCACTTGTCTTTGTCTCATTGGCTCCTCTTGGATGAGTCACAGGCCTGCTCTGTGCCTCAGTCTCCCCATCTACAAAATGCAGCTTGGTGACAACATAAAGCAGTTTTGATACCTAACAATGAACATGATGGCGTGTGTAAAGTATGATTGGGTCATAGATTTCCCATCACATGTAACTAGAGTGCCTGTGTGTTTAGCTAACCATTTTCAGGCTCCTTTTCTTTAGCCGTTTGTGAACATTAATGCCTGGATGTGTGCGGAATGGCTGCCCACACAATAGCAACATAGCTATAGGAATGGTGGCATCGCTAGCTCTAACAATATCTAGCACTTTCAAAGGAAAGAGTCCCCATCCTACAAACAGGGAAACTGAGGCACGGGAGGATGAAGTGACTCACTCAAGGTCATTCAGAAGGCTCATGGCTGAGCCAGGAAAAGGACCCAGGTCTTCTGAGTCCCAGTCTAGTGCATTATCCACTAGGCCTCTCAATGAAAGGCTCAGCAAAACAGTGTGATGCAGTGCCACAGATAAACCAATTTTGTGAAACAAGAGAAGGCCACTCTGAATTCATGGGGCCGGAGGGGATTCTTCCTCACAGCCCCTGGCCCCAGTGTGCAGACAGTAGAATTCCCCCCTTTCCCTCTCCCGCCAATCTTTACTTCTTTCACCCTCTTATTGGATTCCCCCGCAGCATTCCTCAGATACACAATGCCTGCTCCAGTAGGTTTGTCAGGGAGGCCTTCAGATAATGGTTTTCTTCAGTATCGCAGCCGGCTGGCCAAATCCTGCCCTGTTCTCCTGCTCTGGTCTCGAGCGGGAAGCGGGTTAGCCAGGATTCTGACCGCCTCACTAGGTTAGCATGCTGGACTGCAGGCCTGCCTATTGGGAGCCCCAAGTGATTCTCAAGGGCCTACGGCTCTTGGCCGCCTCAGGTCTTTTAAATCGTCACTAGAGTGCTGTGCGCCACACTCGGGATGACTGTAAGGACTAGGAGGAGAGCTGGAGTGGTGTGCTCTTGGCAGCGCTGGGGGCCGGCTGACACTGGACCTGCCCCTTTCACCCAAAGTCCTGCCCTTTCCATGAACATGGAGCTGTCCCCCAACACACACACTTTTCCCTGAGGCCTGGTGTGGCTGTCACCCCCCTTGCTGGACTATGAGTGTGTCCCCTGAGGGGCTGCTTATCTGGGTAACCCTAGTGAGCAAACGTGCCGCACAGTAGGGTATGGATGCCCACAGTAAGCCTTTTTTACCCTGAGCTGTGTAGCCTGCACTCTTCTACCTTAGCTCTTTCCTGTACTAGCAGGATTTCATCCTAGTTGCAGAGGATTTGGTGTGGTTCCCTGGGTTGGAAAGTAACATCACATAAACGGGCTTAGACGGATTCGTTTATCTTGGCCAGTTTCACTGTGTACATACAAACCGATGCAACAGCATTTCCATCGACAATCATGGAAATGTACAGAGACACAAAGTAAAAAGAGCGAATGCTGCTTGAAAACTTAGTTTGATTTTTAAGGGTATTTACTTTGTCTCCTTTGACATGGGATGTTGACACTTTGCACGGGGAAAGCCTTGATTGCTTGAATCTCAATACCTCCTGTCATTTAAGAATCATGTTCATTCCGTCTCCCCATGATTTGCCATGACTGAAAATGTAAATGGATAAAAATTATAAAAAAGCTTAAACATTGATCGTATCCATCACAATTGCAAAAATAAATAAATATATAAATTAATAAAATCCGATTCTGCAAAGCGCACACATACGTCCTAGACCAGAGCTAGCATTTCATAAGCACTCAAGCCAGGGAAAACTCTGAGTCCAAGGAACGGGCTCACCCCATACTTAGAGCCCTGCACATCCACATCTTCTTTATATCCAAGGGTATCTGCATTCATAGATTCGGATACAAACTTTGTATCCATGCAGGGCTCCACCCATGCTGGATTTAGCTACATCCTTCTGCCTTAAAATTTCACCTGCCTTTGGGGAGGTTTCCTTACTAGGGTTTTATAACATTGATTTTCTGTATAATGACTCTCCCCATCCAGCAGAACATGGGAAATTTTAAGGATCTAGGGCCTCACTGGAGCTTTAAGATCTTGTCTAACAATATCGAGTGGTTTCTGAGCGGCGAATGAACATAAGAACGGCCGTACTGGGTCAGACCAAAGGTCCTTCTAGCCCAGTATCCTGTCTGCCGACAGTGGCCAGTACCAGGTGCCCCAGAGAGGGTAGACCGAAGACAATGATCAAGCGATTTGTCTCCTGCCATCTCTCTCCAGCCTCTGACAAACAGAGGCCAAGGACACCATTTTATCCCCTGGCTAATAGCCTTTTATGGACCTAACCTCCATGAAATTATCTAGCTTCGCTTTAAACTCTATTATAGTCCTAGCCTTCATAGCCTCCTCTGGCAAGGAGTTCCACAGGTTGACTACACGCTGTGTGAAGAAGAACTTTCTTTTATTAGTTTTAAACCTGTACCCATTAACCTCATTTGGTGTCCTCTAGTTCTTCTATTTAGGGAACTAATAAATAACTTTTCTTTATCGGCCCTCTCCACACCACTCATGATTTTATAGACCTCTATCATATCCCCCCTCAGTCTCCTCTTTTCTAACCTGAAAAGTCCCAGTCATTTTAACCTCTCCTCATATGGGACCCGTTCCAAACCCCTAAGCATTTTAGTTGCTCTTTTCTGAACCCTTTCCAAGGCCAAAATATCTTTTTTGAGGTGAGGAGACTACATCTGTACACAGTACTCAAGATGTGGGGGGTCCGATAGTTTTATACAGGTGCAGTGAAATATTCTGGGTCTTATTTTCTATCCCTTTCCTAATAATTCCTAGCATCCTATTTGCCTTTTTGACCGCCGCTGCACACTGCGTGGAAGTTTTCAGAGAACTGTCCACGATAACTCCAAGATCTCTTTCCTGATTTGTTGTAGCCAAATTAGCCCCCATCATACTGTACGTATAGTTGGGGTTATTTTTCCCGATGTGCATTACTTTACACTTATCCACATTAAATTTAATTTGCCATTTGGCTTTCTTTACCCACCCTTTTTGTTCTCCTCTGCCTGGGGAACGCTGAAATACCCTGTCCCAAGGGGAGCAGTGTTGCTTTAGACAGACGCGCTGCAGACTGGCTGTATTCCAGCAAGTCTGATGCTGCAAGAAGCATATTGGCAGACAGCGGAGGGGAGGTGGAAAGACTTAAAAAAGGGAGGATTGGCTGCATAGATAGGCTGCGTGAGGACTGGAAGTGAGAGGTCAGATTGGGTGGAAATGGAAGGAGGGAATCACTGGAATGTAAACACCGTCCTTTGGCATTGTTTAAAGGGCTGTGTGAAATGCTCAGCCTTCAGTTCACCAGCTTTGGTGCTTTTATAACCTGTTCTGAATTAGCCTAAGTTTATCAGAGAAGACCTGTTGCCACATTTGAGATCACCAATGGCAAAAACCCCTTCACTTCACTGGCAGCCGAGCAATGCCTTCATTCCACTGAAGGGCCCATTCTGATCACATTGGCTGCATCTAGATTGGCATGATTTTGTGGAAATACTATTAAAGGAAAAGTTTTTCTGTTAAAAGTATTTCCACAAAAGCGTGTCTAGATTGACACGGATGCTTTTGCACAAAAAGTGCTTTTGCGCAAAAGCATCTGTGCCCAGTCTAGACACGATTTTGCACAAGAAAGCCCCGATCACCATTTTAGCCATCGGGGCTTTTTTGCGCAAAACAATTCTTCCCTGTCTACACTGGCCCTCTTGCACAAGTATTCTTGCTCAAGAGGGCTTTTTCCCCAAGCGGGAGCGTGAAAGTATTTGCGCAGGAAGCACTGATTTTGTACATTACAAAGTCAGTGCTCTTGCGCAAATTCAAGTGGCCAGTGTAGACAGCTGGCAAGTTTTTGCACAAAAGCAATCGCTTTTGCGCAAAATCTTGCCAGTCTAGACGCACCCATTGAGTCTAATCTCCTGCATAACATCAGACACCATGCTCTAAAGCAAACTTAGTGTGCCAAGTCTCATGTTCCCCATTCTAAGCCAAGCCTCATTCATTTCCTACTGTTTGGGTTCTATAAAAAAGAAAAGAAAATTCAGCACAAGCTTTTTCCCAGGGCGTGACTGCTTCTAGGGTTCCTCTCCCATGGGTACTCAGCCCACACTAGATCCTCTCTTCCCTAGGCAGCCACATCCATATCCCTTATCTCCAGATAGGCCACTTGTCTCCATAGAATCATAGAACACTAGAACTAGAAGAGACCTCAAGAGGTCATTGAGTCCAGTCCCCTGCTCTTACGGCAGGACAAAGCACTATCTATATTATCTCTGACAGGTATCTGTCTAACCTGTTCTTAACTATCTCCAGTGAAGGAGATTCCACAACTCCCCTATGCAATTTATTCCAATGTTTAATTACCCTGACGGGCAGGAAGTTTTCCCTAATGTCTAGCCTAAACCACCCTTTGTTCAATTTAAGTCCATTGCTTCCTGTCCTATCCTCAGAGGCCCAGGAGAACAATTTTTCTCCCTCCTCCTTATAATACCCTTTTAGATACTTGAAAACCACTATAAAGTCACCTCTTAGTCTTCTCTTTTCTAAACTAAACAAGCCCAACTCTTTCAATCTTCCCTCATAGCTCATATTTTCTAGACCTTCAATCATTCTTGTTGCTCTTCTCTAGACCTTCTCCAATTTCTCCACATCTTTCTTGAAATGCGGTGCCCAGAACTGGATACAGTACTCCAACTGAGGCCTAATCAGTGCTGAGTAGAGCGGAAGAATGACTTCTCATGTCTTGCTCACAACCTTCCGGTTAATGTATCCCAGAATCATGTTTGCTTTTTTTGCAATGGTGTCACCATTTCCATGCCCACAAATCTCGCATATACCGCCAGCCAGTTAACCCTGAAAATACCACTGCAACAGGGAAGCCATTTGCAGAACTTTCTCAGCAGAGGCGTAGCGAAGGGCAGGGCAGTTGCCCCTGGGTGCCACGCTAGGGGGCGCTGGGCTGGGCTGGGAGTGAAGCGCACGCTGCTCTGGCCCACGTGATGCTTTTGAACAGAGACTGGGAGTTGGCTAAGTGCTCCCAGCTCTCTACACACTAAGCTGAAGCAGCAGGGCTGGGTGGCAGCAGCGGCCACTTTAAAGGTTAGAATCCCTTACCTGGCTGTTCCATTCCTCCCGTGCCTGGCTCTGAGGTGGGGGGGAGACAGAATTTGATGGGGAGGGGACGTTCCCGGTGCTGGGGGGTGGGGCTTGTTCAGGGGGAGGGGCGAGTGCATTCGGAGGGAGGTTCTAGGGGGTCTGGCTCAGGGGGAGGGGTGAGTACATTGGGTTGGGGACTGGGTCTGTGGGAGGCATGCATGCATTGGGATGGGGAGACGCTGGCGAGGGGCTGGCTCTGGGGGGAGAGGTGGGTGCATTGGGGTTACTTATAATTTTTTTAAATAAAAGATACTTTATAACAAAAGGAAAAACGTTAAAAAATAATAATCTGATTACATTTTAAAGACTAACAAACATATAGATCAGGCATGTCAAACTTGAAGCCCATTGAGGGCCACACATGAAAACGGATAGCTTTCAGGGACACCAAAGAAAATGTAATTCCATTGGAAAGTTGTAATTATTTATTATTATAGATGATATTTTAGGTATATTTTATAATATTTATAATTATAACAATATAATTAACATATTTTATAATCTAACATAATAGATTATGTTTTAGGTATATTTTATAATATTTTTCAGGTCTTGTTTTAATATAATACAATGATTTGATGTGTAAAATTATTTACTCATAAAATAATTTTTAATTTAAATATAAATTTAAGGTACTTTTAAATTTTGTATATGATACATAACTTGTTCTGTTGAAATAAAAAGAAGTGTAGACTATAGTCAAGCAAATAGAACAGGCTTCTGTGAAAATTTCAGATACTTTATGGCTACGTCTAGATTGCATCCCTTTTTCGCAAAAGGGATGCAAATTAGACGTATCGCAATTGCTAATGAAGCGGGGATTTAAATCTCCCCCGCTTCATTAGCATAAAAATGGCTGCCGCTTTTTTTCGGCATGGAGCTTTGCTGGAAAAAAGCGCCAGTCTAGACGTGGATCTTTCGGAAAATAAAGCCTTTTCTGAAAGTTCCCTTATCCCATGATACTTTTAGGGGCCCACAAAATTTTTTTAATTTCTTTTAAAATCAGAAGAAAAAAAATGAACTTTTAGGGTCGAAGAAAATGTTGTAATTTTTTTCTCACGTCAGAAAAAAAATGAAGCTTTTAGGGCCCACGAAAATCTATTACATTTTGCCTAAAACAGAAAAAAAATAAAATGTTGAAGTATTTAAAGTTATATCAAAAATAATTTTCAATATTTTTTTTTACGGAGGCAGGGGCCTACGAAGGCAAAAGTGCCTAAGGCCCACGAAAGTCGTAATGTGGCCCTGACACCTGGAGAGGCAGTCTGCTCAAGGCAAAGTTGGCCTTGAATCTTCATATCTCTGGCTTCAGTTGAATGGCTTGTGTGAAATTTGGAAGAGCAGCTCAGAGAGATCTCTCTCCTTTACTCATGGCAGCCTGAAGGAAAAAGCCCTCATGGCAGACAGAAAGCCACACTTGCAGGGTATCCTCAGCCTTAGGCTACTTATTGCTTCAAGTGCCTTCAAGAAAGCGAGGGTGATTCTTGTGTTGTGTGTGAGCTTTATTTAAACATTTTTCAGAGCGTTATTTTAACAGGTATGTTAATCTCTAATATTCATAACTCTCATGTCGTTTTTCGCTGTGCAATAATGTGAAAAACAATTAGGTTAACTAGGTAAGTAAATGGGCAGTTAGGAAGCATTTCAGATGCTTACAATACATTTATTAGGTATCTTGTTAGTCTTTAAAGTATGACATAACTTTTTTTCTTTTTGTTTTACCAAGGTCAAACTAACACGGCTACCTCTCTATTGCAATACATTTGATATGCTCAGAATCTTTTTTACTTTTTATTCATTAAAGCAATGTGTTACTCATTTGCTATAAAAGTGGTTTTAAATGCTTGAATGAAATATAGTGATGAAATTCATATTTAGGTTGTATAACATTAATTTATCTCGTGTTTTATAAAACTTACATATTTAAGAATTTAAATATTTTTTATGTAAAAGACATGAACCTAATGAGAATGGGATATGAACAAATGAAAGAGAAAAAATATTTAACAGAATGTAAACGACAAAACTTTATAATTTATATGTCTGTCGTTAGTAAAATAAGTAATTCATTAAACAATAAATATCCTACAAGGTGGATTATTTACAGTGGTGTAGTGGGGAGGGTAGGGAGGGGAAGTGGCCCCTGGGTGCCACACTAGTGAGGTGCCAGTATAGTCGCCTTACACTCCCCCTGTCATCCCTCTGCTCGCCTGCTCCTCCTCTGCCCACCGCCACCTGCTGGAGCTACCTCTTCCCTGCCTCTCTACCCCCAGCCCAACACCCTCCACCTCTATCAGACAGTTAGTGCATGCGGGAGCCAGCCCCAAACTGGAGGGGTTTGGGTAAAATGCGGTACAAGTTCCCCCCACTCCTCCCAGAGTCGGGCTCAGCCGTGCACCAGGTTCAGGGCCCCACGGTTTGGCGGTGGGGGAGAAGGGGGGGGGCGCCAATTTTGCCTTCGCCCCCGGGCGTATAACACCCTCGCTACGCCTCTGTTTCGCAGTAAAGCATCCTGTGCCTTTGGAACTTGCTGCTTCTGCAGCCTTCAGAGCACTCTGCAAGTGTTTGGATACATTTTGCTTGTATTTGGCTCCTGGAAATGTAATGACTTGCAACCCTAGCGGAAGATTTTTGGGCTGTGTTGTTCAAGCAGCGTGTGTGTTGTTTGCTTGTTGATAGTGCTTGGTATCGCAACAATTGGAAGGCAAGGCAATAGCAGCAATAGAAATTACTCAAATAAGCTGCATTGAGTAACTGTTCCCTCAGAAAAGGCAACCTTGAGCCGTAGAAGAAATGCAACAGAGCTATTTCCAGTCTACTGCAATGCTTGGAAGAGGTTAAGAAATTCATTTAGAAGAAATCACGCCCCAGCAGCAGAAATGCAGCCTGCAGTTGTACAAGCCAAGATTTTCCCAAGTGACCGGTGATGTGAGATGCCTCGGTTTTTAGGTGGGCACTTGAGATGCCTTAAAAGGACCCAATTTTCATCAAGGACTCAGCACCCACCCTTTGAATCTCAGACCCTTTTCAAATGCCTCAACTTGGGGGCCCAAAAATCAAGGCTGTAAAATCACAAGACCTTGGACATAATTCGTGCTGCCCCTGTCCCTAGACTGGATGCTGTGTATCATTGACATATGTACAAAATAATCACACTCGTCTTCATTTCTATTTTGTTAGGAGATGCAGGGACAAATTCTGCTCAAAAGTTACACATGGTGTAACTAACACTATTGACTGAGAACAGAATTTGTCTCGTATAGGACCAGGATAGGAGCTGGTTACCTGAAAACGTTTGTTGTTCATTTGTACTGTGGTAGCCCTAAGGATTCCCAGTGAAGATGGACCAATACTCCCTTTGTCCTAGGTGCTGTACAAACATACATAATGCTGGGGAGAGAGTTGAACCTTGCTCCAAGAATCCTAAAATTGTAAGTACAAGAGACAAGAGATGGCAAAAAAGGCAGCTGGGAAGAACCAGCAAACAGTGAGACAATGCTGGTCAGCGTGATGGGCGGTCATCTCTGTGCACCAGCTGCCTAACAATGTAAAGTGTTATCGCTTAGCGGCACCCCGTGTCAGTGGTTTTCAAACTTTTTTTCTCATGACCCAGACTAGAATATGAGCTATGGGGTGGGGCTGGGAATGGCGAGGGGGAGGGGAGGCAGGGGATTGGGGCACAGACTTACTTCCAGCAGCTCCCAGTCAGCAGTGTTGCAGGGGTGCTAAGGCAGGTTTCATTGTACCACAAACCAGGTGGTGCCCCGGAAGTGACCAGCAGCAGGTCCAGGTCCTAGACAGAGGTGTGCAAGCAGCGCTGCATGTTGTTCTCCCCAGCTCCCATTGGCCAGAAGCTGGCCAATGGGAGTGGGGAGCTGGTACTCAGGACGGACACAGTGCTTGGATACCCAGAGCCCCCCATCTCGGAGCTGGACCTGTTGCAGGCCACTTCCAGGGTACAGCACGGTCACCCGGCAACAAACAGACCCAGGCACTGACCTTCCAGGCCCCAGTCCTGGGTTGCGACCCATACTTTGAGAATTACTGCCCTACGTGGTAATAGAATCATTTAGAAGAAAGTAGGATCGTAGACGGCAACTTAGGTCAACCTCTTGGATGCTCGCATTGTGCGAGATTGCCCTTTAGTTTGGTGAACTGACCACTAGAGGGCGCAAAGGGTGTAACTTCAATTCACTGGTTCTGTGAAGACCATCCATCCACTGCTCTGGGGAAATCTTAGCTCAGTTAGGTTCATTAGGTTTGGGAGTTCATTCCTGATTGAAAGTCAGTGGTTACCTGTCTGGAGAGGAGATACCTTCCATCAGAAACCTCATTGCCATGTATCACTTTTAATAAGATCATCAGAGCAGATCTTTTGTACTGTGTGTCTGAGACCGGATTGACTTTTTTTGGTCTGTGTGTCTACAGTGCTAGCACAATGGGGCCATCATCCCTGATGGGGGGGGGGGAGGGGCCCTTTGCACTGCAAGCAGCAAAAGATGTTACTAAGAGGGGTGTGTTCTTGTGTAGAAAGCTCATCTGCCTTATTACTATAGTCAGTATTGGGATAGCGCCTGGAGAGGCTGCTTACGGCGCTGTCTCTCTCCAGCCGTGGAAGTCACCTAGAAGCGTTGTGTGACTTTTATAGGAACAACCTCAGCTCCAAATCTGCCTACAGAAAGCCTCAAGCACAGCGCCAGAAATGAAGGAAATAACTTTCCAGGCAGCTGTTTGAACAGCTCCCTAAAAAGTGTTCTGCTGTATCAGGTGACATGCCCACTGTGGTTTCTTGGGTCTTCTCTTCCCTCAGCCTGTGTGGGCACCAGGGCTGTGTCCAGACTCAGGGTTTTTTTCGGGAAAAGTAGCCTTTTTCCGAAAAAACTTCCCCTGCGTCTAGACTGCAGCCACGTTCTTTCGAAATTAAATCAAAAGAACGCGGCTTTTCTTTCGATGGCGGTAAACCTCATTTCACGAGGAAGAATGCCTTCTTTCGAAAGTTCCTCTTTCGAAAGAAGGCGTTCTTCAATGTAAATAGGGCTTCTTCGAAAGAGAGCATCCAGACTCACTGGATGCTTTCTTTCGAAAAAGCAAGCCGCTTTTTCGAAAGTTCAACGTGCAGTCTAGACGCTCTCTTTCGAAAGAGGCTTGCAGTCTAGACATAGCCCAGGAGTGATATGGTACAGACAGCATCCCTCTCTCAGTCTGCGTGGGAGTGGTTGTTTATGCCGCGTGTTCCTGGGAAAGGAAGTGCTTTTGCCTTGCAGAAATACTCCCGCGTGTGTTGTACTCAACATTTAAATAATAAAGCGAAACAAAAATCGTTCAGCTATCACAGGTTTCCTTTTAGGGAGGGAAAGCAGCTGGTACTTCCCAGTTCCTTGTGTTTTGTTTGCAAAACCACACCTGCACATGCAAGTCATGAAAATGAAGTGCTATTCCTGTTACTCCATGCAGAGGTTCAAAATCTACACCTGCAGGCTCCACCAGCTGAATCTTGATTGGGTTAAAAAAAAAACATAGTGATTTATCTCACATGCCACCTGCCTTTGGCCCCAGTCTAAGATATCACTCACTAACTCATGCAGCACTTTGACCCACCTTCTTCTTTCTCACACAAGGAATGAAACAGTTGGCAACGCTGTTTGTCACTTGGCATCTGACCTCAGATAGATGGGGCTAGTTGCCCCTTGTCATGCTAGGCTCCCTGAACACTCCTCTTACTTACACTTGACTCACTTTCTTGAGGGGTTCTTTGTAACCACTACACCTGGGAGCGTCGTTTTCTTAAAAACCCGAATCCTGAGAGGCGGGAGACTAGACCAGCAGCGTGAGAGAGAAGCTGGTATGTCTCATGCTGAAAATCATTTGAACCCGAACACCTGCTGTGTTGGCAGGAGTTTCCCGCCAACCTGAACATTGATCCCAAGTTGCTTTTCATAGGGGGAGACGGCCATCAGTGCGAAGGATAATGAGGCAGCGCAGCTGAATGGGGCAATTGCGTGACTGGATGTGGGATTCCCGTCTCTGGTTTATGGCTCTCTGAGGGAAGCCGTAATTAAGGCGAGGGTGTGTCTCGCTGTCTGGACTGGCTCACGAGTGAGAATACCAGCCTCAGGGCAGACACTCCAAAGGCACCGTGATTTCTGTACTTAGATTCCACCAAGTGAAAACTCTTCAGGCTCTATTAGGCCTGCAAGTGGAGTCTCAGACAGCCCCCTTGACATTCCAGTCTGTCTTGGCACCATGTCCACAAACAAGGGGCAAGGGGGGAAAAGGGAGCAATTGCCCCAGGGCCCGGCTATTCAGAGGAGCCTGAGGCTGCCACCGCGGCTACTGTGGCTGGAGCCTTGGCTGCCTCTGAATTGCCGCTGGAGTGCCGCTCTGCCCGGCGCTGAGAGGGAAGAACACATGCCACAGTCCGAATGGTGATGATGGCTGTCTGCCCAAGGCCCCACCCTTTTCAGGGGTACAGAGCTGCCTCCTTACCTTGCCCCAGGGCTGTTGGCCCCACTACTTGGCACCCAGGCAAGCTGGACTCTTTTCAGCAAAAACCACAACAGGTTAATTGTACCTCAGGTCAATTGTACTCAGAACTCAAACCCCAGACAGCACCGAACATCAGTTCTGTAACCAACTTACTAAATATTTATTCACCGAGAACAGCAATGAGAGTTACTTACCAGGTGATAACAGGAAACACAGACACACACGTTACAGTCTGCGCTTTAAAAAGGTAACATCAGCAGGTCTATGCATCCTTCAGAGCTGACCCATGACTAGCAGCATGGGGCTCTCTTGCTTATGTTTATTTTTGCCCCTCAGCATCCCAACAGCATAAAGAGACCTCAGTTCTTTCTGGTCAGGCCTTTTTACCCCTTTTGCTCCAGAATCCAAGCGGATTGGATGAGTTCATGGGCAGGTTTCCCCTTCTAGGAAGGAGTTAGGAATGCAATCATATGCCTTGATGAGCCACCTTGCATGCAGAATGAGCTACCTTAACGAATGCTTATTGTCCTGTTTGGTGAGTCACACAGCTACTCCTGGTCTACACTAGGGGATACGTTCAAATTAAGATACTCACCTTCAGCTATGTTAATTGCGTAGCTGAAGTTGAAGCACTTTAACTCGAATTTTGGCACATCCCCATTGCAGGAAGTCAAAGGAAGCTCACTCTCCCTTCCACTTCCCTTATTCCTCATAGCAGCAGGACTTCGGGCATCGACGGGAGCTCCCTCTCTTTTCGAATTGCATGTCTGCACTAGACCTGCACATTTGAGCCCTGGAAGATTGCCTGTGCGGCTGCCTCAGTCTGCTCTGTAGTGTAGACATGGCCCTCGAGGTTTACAATGCAACCCACACCCATTTCATGACGTTATTATTGGACGTGTGTCTCGATATTCTGCTAATCAAATACTTATTTTTAAAACCAGTTGCGAGGTTAGACAAGGAGCTTTGCCAGCCAAGGGAGGAAGCACTGGTTTGATTTCCAGCTTTGTGTCCCTTCCCGCCCAGGGTGGGACAGTTGTGGCTTGGGGGGTGGGGGAGGGGGCAGCACGTCACTCACAAGCTGATCAAGGAACACGCAACCCCTCTTGAAACGTCCCCTTTGCACTGTTGGCCAGAGCCTTGGGATGTGTTTCAAGATGAGAGTTTCCCAGAAGTTCCTATTGGCTTTACACTGAGTCATGAGCAGGCGTTGGCAAGACTTTGGGTGCCTTGTCCAGGCTGTGTGGCTACCCTTTCACTGCAAATGTTGATTAGTGAAGCTCAGTTTCTCTGCAGCACTGCTGCCTCTGGCTCTTCACTTTGCTATAAAGCCCTATCCATTAAGATAGGAGGTAACGGGGCTGCATGGATTGACTCTGAGTAGTGTCTCAACCAGCAACTTTCATCTACAGCTCTGTGGCTACACTGCAGGACTAGAAGGGCTGTAGTGGTGCTCCTTTTCATACTTTTAGCTACTTGCTCTTTAAATGCCATCTTGGGTCTCCTAATGTCAGACTTATGCGTGGCCTGTTCCTTTCTAGTGGCTTGGATTTCCCTCTTCCAACGGATATTTGTTTGGCGCCGATAAACTCTTGAGTTTTGCCCCTTTGCCATGTGGTTTATTTCTTGTCTTCCTGTATTTAAAAGTGTGCATGCCTTCTGCGACTCTTGTACTGCATCTTTAAGACCCCTCCAGCCCCAGTCAATACTTTAGCTTTTTCACTCTTGATGTTAGGTCTTTCTTGACCAGCTTCCTCATTGTTTGGCAGTTCCTTGATCTAAAGTTTAATGTCACCAAGCAGCATCCCCCAGGGATGCTGAACTGAATTATATTGTATTCTTATTTAATGTTCAACCATCATTAATTCTGCAGGGTCAATGTCTATGTTTTATGTACGTTACAAGAGCATCTCTAAGCTTGATGACTAGTGCCAAAGAAATAATATCACAGAAATACATCTTGTTTCCTTGTTGGGGAAAATGTTTAACGATGGATTTCCTTATCTGTGACTTAGGTGTAGTTTATGGTAGTGTGTTGAGAAACCAACAAGAAAATCATTTAACAGAACTGGTCTCGCTTACTTTGCAAAGTGACTCCCTCTTGTGTTTGCTGCGATGCTGCTCCACCCTTAAGAGGCAAAGAACCTCTTCACGGCAAATGAAGCTGCAGAGAGCTGCCGAATCTTGAAACTGCCTTGCAATCCAAGGAGCGCTGCTAAGCCATGCAGAGTGGCTGTTTTGGCCCAGCTTTGCTACCCAGAAGGAGGATGGTAGCAGCACTACAAAGAGGCTGCGTCTAGATCAGCATGATTTTCCGGAAATGCTTTTAACGGAAAAGTTTCCCGTTAAAAGCATTTTCAGAACAGAGTGTCTAGATTGGCACGGACGCTTTTCTGCAAAAGCACTTTTTGCGGAAAAGCGTCCGTGCCAAACTAGATGTGCTTTTCTGCAAAAAGCCCCGATCGCCATTTTCGCGATCGGGGCTTTTTTGCGGAAAACAAATCTGAGCTGTCTACACTGGCCCGTTTGCGCAAAAGCTTTGCGCAAAAGGGACTTTTGCCTGAATGGGAGCAGAATAGTATTGCCGCAAGAAGCACTGATTTCTTACAGTAGGAAGTCAGTGCTTTTGTGGAAATTCAAGTGGCCAGTGTAGACAGCTGGCAAGTTTTTCCGGAAAAGCAGCTGATTTTCCGGAAAAACTGGCCAGTCTAGACACAGCCAGAGTGTTTAATTCTATGCACTCCATGGGTGTTATCCCAAGAGTGTAATCAGCACTCTTTGAGTATGTCTAGACTACATGGCTCTGTCGCCAGAGCCATGTAGATTAGTTTACTAGACATTGCCGTAGGTAGTTCTGAGGTACATTTCATCAGCCTCCCATAATGCACTTAGCTCCACCCTGCCTCCCTCCCTGCTTGAAAGAAAAGGCAAACAATTTTTTTTTACACCCTTTTCCCCCTGGTTGTCCATGCAGGTGCCGTAGCACAGCAAGCATGGACCCCACTTATTTGCACACTGCTGTGGCAAACATTGCCAATACCTCATGCGTTATGCTGTGAAATGTCCAGAGCTTAGCCAGGAGTCTGCCGGAGCGAGGAAAAATGTGAGGAGGTCACGAAAACCCACACGCATGAAACCTCTAAGTGGAGCAACTGGCAGATGCTGGTGGCAGTCGATCCTGTTGACACAGGGGAATGCTGATTCTGGTGCTGTGAGATAAGCACAGACTGCTGGGACCACACAGTGATGCGGCTATGGGACGATGATGACCATTGGCTGGAAAACTTTTGCATGCATATGGCCACTTTTATGGAACTTTGTGAATGGCTTATCCCTGCCTGGAAGCGCAGCAGTACCAGTATGAGACCTGCTCAGAGAGTTGAGAAGTGAGTGACAATAGCCTTCTGGAAGCTTGCAACACCAGACAGCTGCTGGTCAGTCGGGGCTCAATTTGTAGTGGGGAAATCTACCATGGGGATTGCTGTGATCCAAGTAGCCAGGGCAATCAGTACCCTTCTGCTAGGAAGGATCATGTGATGTGACTATAAAAACACTACTTGTGAATATGTAAACGGACGTATGGAGAGCTGAAGTGATTTGCCCCAGAATCTTGACTACCAGCTCCCCCTGCTCTAACTGCTAGACAACCCTTCCAAAACTATACTTCCATCAGAAGAATGGACTTGGGTTTATGCTGATTCTGGCTTGAGAACAGAATGTGAGACACTGTTTTGTTCACGTGCACAATGGGGGAATGCTATTTTTGCTCTCCCTTTTTGAACTGTACAGTCAATTGTAAATTCCCACATTAATTCTCAGATCGTCGTCAAGCATTTCTGGTTTGAGTGCAGGTTTCCAAGCAGTTGGAGTGCAGTTGTTTCCAATGGACTTAAGAGGTCCTTGAGGACCTGTGCTATTTTCAGAGTCCTTTTAATTCTGTTCATTTAAAAATGGTAATAATGCCCTGTTGCACATCTTCTCCTATTGTTTGAACTGAACAGTTGTATTTCCTCATTTGTTCACTCTAAATGGCAGTCCTCAATGCTGCATTTCATTTGCCAGCATGCTGCCCATTCAGCTAGTTGGGTGAGATTTCCCCGAAGTTCCCTATAGTTCTGACTAATCTAAATAATTTTGTGGCATTTACAAATGCTGCCGCCTCATTTTTCATTCCCTTTTCCAGATCAGCACAGATATATTATACAGTATCAATCCTGATACAGAACCCTGTAGCATCCCACTGTTACTGTTAACATTTTGCCATGATGAAAACTGAGCATTCAGTCCTGTAAGTTTTCTCTCCATGTAGTAATGTAATGTGGTTTAACCAACCCACTTCAAATTCACACCTTTACCTAATCTGGTTTAATTTTCCTGGGTGACACTGTGCAGACAAGCCCTTAAGCAATTTCTGATCCATAACAGCACTTGGCTTCTCATGCCATAACTGCTACAGAATAACTTCAGTATAACTACATCAAGTGAGGGTGTAAAAAATCCATTGATCCATTCTAAAAGTTCTACAAGATTAGCGAGGTACAATTTTCTTGTACAGCTAATGTGCTGTCCTAGCATCTGTTTCATAATTTGATATTTAATCATTGCTTCAGACAACTTTCCACAGGTCTATAATTTCCTGGATCACGCCCAGAGCCTTTGAAAAATACGTGTACCAATTTGCTACTGTCTAATGCTTTTGTATAGCGGTGTTTTAATGAGAGATTACATCTATTTGTTTGCAGTTCAGCCACTTTGACGTTCTTTCAGCATTCTTGCAGATATACCACATGGACCCTGACTGGAGCCTGATCCAAAACCCACTGAAGTCAATGAGCCTCTTTCCATGTATGTCAAAGGGTTTGGAGCAGACCTGTGCTGTTCTTCAATTTCTAAGTTTGTTCCACTGCATCTTCTTTTGACATCTGTGAGAGAAGTAGAGCTGGTCAAAAATTCAAAATCCTCCTCCCCAATGAAAAATGGTTTTTCTTATTCTCAATAAACATTTTCTACTCTTTTGGGGGAGGGGGACAGGGTTTCATTGAGCACCTTTCAGTTTTCTGGAAACATCAAACAAACAAAAACTAATACCTGAACATGGGTGGTGGTAAAAGCTGAAAAACAAGCCCTGCTAATGCAGTTTGATCAGAAGCCTAGCACCAATGCTCATCCTCAGAGCCAGGCCAGCTGGTGTAATGCTGCATGTTTGTAACAGTTCGATGAGTGGGAAATTCCCCAACTTGAAGCTCTGTGAGTGAGAATGAAAGCTGTGAAGAAAGAAGTCTGATTCCAGAGAGAGAGAGAGAGAGACAGGAAGGAACATAGCGTCCTCCTAAAACAGTGAAGTCTTTCCACTCCTGTCTGCGCATTATAAAACGCATGGGTCATGTTCAGAAATGCAGCAATAACATAAAATCCCATCACCAGCCAGCAAGGTTGGAATTCCCGTCTGTCTACATTGCAGGCACAAATGCAGAAGTAACGGATGGAAAAAAAAAAGCCACTGTACAATTTTTCTTCTGACTGGGCGTCTCCTTGGTGCAGAAGTGTGTTAGGAAATGCACTGACTCATTGTGGCATGGCTATCCCCATCCATTAGCAGCCAAAAAGGTTTAACAGCAGCTGTAAAGTGCCAAGAGGTAAATCAGTGGAATGTGTATGCGCTGGACTGCAGTCTACCCCCCTATGCACCTTCACACCGTTTGTCACGTTTAGCCCATCAAGGAGATGTCTGCTTAGGATATCTCTGGCTGGCTGGCACATGAGGAAAACTGACATAGTCTATAGAGCACACACAGACGGAGGCTTCATTCTTAGATCAGCGGGCAATAGGAGTAGTTGCTTCCCCTCATATGTTGGTGTACCCCTCCCCCCAGAACTTGGTTTACCCCCATACCCCAGAGATTATTTAGGTCTGCATGCTCCTTTATGTAGTCTGCTTTTTGCCCCCCTCCGTCTTTGGCCCTTCTCATTAGGGAAGCAATAATTACCTACTGTGTCTTATTTGTGAATCTTGGGGACATTCTCTGACGCATATCCCGCCTGCCCTCATAATTTCTTTTTTGTGTGTGTGGAAATTCAGGCTGTACAACTGCTGTATTGTGAAGGAAGCTGTCAACAAGGCACCATGAGTAAGAAGGGAAACTTTTCCTACCGCAGGTGGCTTAGAAAGTTTGCAAACACGCTCCCTGTGAAGTAAAGCAGTAAAATGAATAATGAACCCTGCAGTGAGTCATAATCTATGAATCTTTTTTTAATTTTTACATGATCAGCCAAATTTCTCATCAGCAAGGATGTCAAATCTGAATCAACAGATTTTAAGCATATTTTCCAAAATCAAAAATTATATCCCTTAAACAAAAATGGAAGATCCTAGCACAAGAGGGAGTTGAGGAATGACATAAGTGTCGTATGAAAAGAGGAATTAGAATAGAAACTGAATTCCAACCTTAAACGCTTTGGCTATGTCTACATTGGCACCCCTTTCCAGAAAAGGGATGCTAATGTAGACTTCAGAATTTCAAATTCCACGGGGGATTTAAATATCCCCCACAGCATTTGCATTTACATGGCTGCCGCTTTTTTCCGGCTTGGGGATAAGCTGGAGAAAAGCGCCAGTCTAGACGTGATTCTCCGGAAAATAAGCCCTTGAAAGTAGGAATAAGAGATCCTCCAGAAACGGGCTTATTTTCCAGAGAATCATGTCTAGACTGGCGCTTTTCTCCGGCTTATCCCCAAGCCGGAAAAAAGCGGCAGCCATGTAAATGCAAATGCCGCGGGGGATATTTAAATCCCCCGTGGAATTTGCAATTCCAAAGTCTACATTAGCATCCCTTTTCTGGAAAGGGGTGCCAATGTAGACACAGCCTTTGAGTTTCTATAGTCAGTGCTTTCTACCCAAAGATTTCAAAGCCGCAGTTGTGGTTTTAGGCTCACAATACAACTGCAACTCCACTAGTATGTTAAAAAAATACTCCTAAGCAGTTATTTTCCCCCATCAGAAAAATCCTATAAAATTGAATAGGGTTGAAACCAATACTACAGAAACAGCTCAGAATACTGTGAAGTTTAATAGGGCATGAAAGGTTTTCTAGAATGCAATAGTAGGGATCTAATTCTCTATTACCATGAAGGCTAAATAGGACATCACAGAATTTCAGTTTTTTAGGCTATGGAGACCTCTGCATAGTTCACTCCACATGAATTTTTGAGGGGAAAAAACCCAAAGTGGAAACTTCTTAAGTGAGGTCTCAGTGATTTATTAAAGCTATTTTGGGGACTGACAATAGATCTTAGGATAAACTTTAAAAAACAATAATCTGGTAGCACTTTAAAGACTAACAAAACATGTAGATGGCATCATGAGCTTTCGTGGGCACAACCCACTTCTTCAGATGACCAGAGTTTTGGATGTCCAGAACTAAAATAAATAGGAGAGATGGGGGAGGGGAAGGAAAAAATGGGAGAGAGGGGGGACTGTGAGGGACTCCAAGAAGATCTCACCAAACTGAGTGATTGGGAAACAAAATGGCAAATGAAATTTAATGTGGATAAGTGTAAAGTAATGCACATTGGGAAAAACAACCCCAACTATACGTACAGTATGATGGGGGCTAATTTGGCTCCGACAAATCAGGAAAGAGAGCTTGGAGTTATCGTGGACAGTTCTCTGAAAACTTCCACACAGAGTGCAGCGGCGGTCAAAAAGGCAAATAGGATGCTAGGAATTATTAGGAAAGGGATAGAAAATAAGACCCAGAATATCTTACTGCCCCTGTATAAAATATGGTACGCCCACATCTTGAATACTGTGTACAGATGTGGTCTCCTCACCTCAAAAAAGATATTTTGGCCTTGGAAAGGGTTCAGAAAAGGGCAACTAAAATGATTAGGGGTTTGGAACGGGTCCCATATGAGGAGAGGCTAAAGAGACTGGGACTTTTCAGTTTAGAAAAGAGGAGACTGAGGGGGGATATGATAGAGGTCTATAAAATCATGAGTGGTGTGGAGAGGGCTGATAAAGAAAAGTTATTTATTAGTTCCCTAAATAGAAGAACTAGAGGACACCAAATGAAATTAATGGGTAGCAGGTTTAAAACTAATAAAAGAAAGTTCTTCTTCACACAGCGTGTAGTCAACCTGTGGAACTCCTTGCCAGAGGAGGCTGTGAAGGCTAGGACTATAATAGAGTTTAAAGAGAAGCTGGATAAATTCATGGAGGTTAGGTCCATAAAAGGCTATTAGCCAGGGGATAAAATGGTGTCCTTGGCCTCTGTTTGTCAGAGGCTGGAGAGGGATGGCAGGAGACAAATCGCTTGATCATTGTCTTCGGTCCACCCTCTCTGGGGCACCTGGTGCTGGCCACTGTCGGCAGACAGGATACTGGGCTAGATGGACCTTTGGTCTGATCCAGTACGGCCGTTCTTATGTTCTTATGTAGGGGAAAACAAGAAGAGGCAGTGGGTAAAAAATATCAAGGGGAAAGCCGAGCTGGAATGTAATAGGAAAAACAAACAGTATCTAAGTACCTAAAAACTGGACACCAACTCGGCTACCTCTTGAAGCTTCAAAAGATATTAGATTAAGGTAGAATGTTCCTCAAACACTAATTTCTGAAATTTGGCCATTTGGTTCTTTCTTTTTTCAGATTCCTATTCAAAACTAATGACTACCCAGATTTACAGCAAATTTGCAGTTCTCACAGATTATCACTTTGGCTGAAATACAGATGTGGCCATTTCTCAAAGGTTTCCTGGAATGAATAAATATTGCATTGGCTATAACTGCAGACAACCATGCTAATAAATGCCAACAAAAATTATAGAATCCTAGCATTGGAAGGAACTTTGAGAGGTCATCAAGACCAGTTCCCTGCACTCGTGGCAGGATCAAACACCATATAGACCAGTGTTTCTTAAACTTTTTAAGACCGAGGAACACCAAACAATAATTTTTTTTATGACGAACACCACGGATTTTTCTTTTTGGGCAAAGAAAAAAAAAGTCAGGGCGGAAAGTTATTGAGCAAAATAAATAAATAAATAATGGTCACCTGCCCCTTTAAGAGCAGCCATTTTGAATTCTGTTGTTCTCCATGGCACACCTCCGACTGCCTCAGTTTAAGAAACACTGATATAGACTATCCCTGGCAAATGTCTGTCTAACCTGCTCTTAAATATCTCCAGTGATGGAGATTCCACAACCTCCCTGGGCAATTTATTCCAGTGTTTAACTACCCTGACAGTTAGGAAGTTTTTCCTAATGGCCAACCTAAACCTCCCTTGCTGCAGTTTAAATTTCTTGTCCTATCAGAGAGAATTTTTCTCCTTCCTCCTTGTAACAACCCTTTAGGAATTTGAAAGCTGCTGTCATGTCCCCTCTCAGCCTTCTCTTTTGTAGACTTTTCATAGAATCATAGAATCTCAAGGCTGGAAGAGACCTCAGAAGGTCATCGAGTCCAGCCCCCTGCCCAAAGCAGGACCAACCCCAACTAAACCATCCCTGCCAGGGCTTTGTCAACCCAGGACTTACAAATCTCTAAGAATGGAGATTCCACCACCTCCCTAAGGAACCCACTCCAGTGCTTCACCGCCCTCCTAGGCTATATCTATACTGCACCTGTTTTGCACACAAAATATGCAAATGAGGTGAAGCGTGGAATATCACCATGCCTCAGTTGCATAATTAATGAGGCTCCATTTTTGTGCAAGAGGCTTTTGGGCAAAAAGGAGCCGTCTACACAGCTCCTTTTTTGCGCAAAACCCCCCCTTTTGTGCAAGAGCTGTTCTTCCGCATTTTTTTCAGGAAGAACGGCTCTTGTGCAAGAGGGGGGGTTTGAGCAAAAATGTAGCCATGTAGATGGCTCCTTTTTCGAAAAAGCCTCTTGCGCAAAAATGGAGCCTAATTAATTATGCAAATGAGGCACGGCAATAGTCCATGCTTCACCTCATTTGAATATTTCTTGCATAAAATGGGCACAGTATAGACATAGCCCCAGGGAATAGTTTTTTCTAATATCCATCCTCGACCTTCCCCACTGTAGCTTGAGACTATTGCTCCTTGTTTTGTCATCTGTCACTACTGAGAACAGCCTCTCTCCTTCCTTCTTGGGACCTCCCTTCAGGAAGTTGAAGGCTGCCATCAAATCCCCCCTCACTCTTCTCTTCTGCAGACTAAACAAGTCCAAATCTCTCAGCTGCTCCTTGTAGGTCATGTGCTCCAGCCCCCTAATCATTTTGGTTGCCCTCCGCTGGCCTCTCTCTAATGCATCTACATCCCTTCTGTAGTGGGGGGCCCAGAATTGGACGCAATACTCCAGATGTGACCTCACAAGTGCCGAATAAAGGAAAACAATCACTTCTCTAGATCTGCTGGAAATGGTCCTCTTAATGCACCCTAATATGTCATTAGCCTTCTTGACTACAAGGGCACACTGTTGACTCATATCCAGCTTCTCATCCACTGTAATGCCCAGGATTATGTCATTTATAATAATTTTTGTTGCTCTTCAACGGACCTTCTCCAATTTGTCCACATCTTTCCTGAAATGCAATGTCGAGACCTGAACACCATATTCCAGCTGAGGCCTAACCAGCGCAGGGTAGAACAGAAGAATGACTTCTCGTATCTTGCTTACAACACTCCTGCTGATACATCCCAGAATGACGTTTGCTTTTTTTATTGTTGTTGCATCAGTGTCATGCTGTTGACTCATATTTAGCTTGTGGCCCACCCATACATTTTCTTCTACAAAATTCCTGCTGCGGAATCTATATATTTTTTTCAAGTACGCACTTCCTACCTCTGTCTATTTGATGAGGATAAGTCATGATCTAGAGGTGGTAGCAGTTATAAGAAATGCTGAAAACCACAACTTGCTGCATAATGCTGAAAAAAGGAAATAGATGCTCAGGGTAGCCTTGGAAACACGTGACCCTCCTACCTACTCCCGGGGTCAGCACTCCATCCTGGGAAGGGCATGTGGATGGAGTGAGAACATTACTAACATCAGGGAATAGTGAATCTATGGTAAGGAGAAGACACACCAGTAGCCAAACAGGCGAATAAGATTCCTATCATGAATAGCTCAGGAAAATCTAGACTAGGGCTGAAGAACAAGCAGTTGGGTCTCTAACAAGGAGACTTTCCCTGCGACATTTCCTGTTTCTCCTGAGAGAATTGGGGTGTTTTATTTCCACTGACCCGACTCTGTCATTTGGCACCAGCCCACAGGCAAAGGAAACGGCCCAGGCAACGTACCTGCTGTGAGTCGTGCTTTTCCCCCTGGAACTTAAAGCAAGCGGCTCCTCTTGGCCAGCCTTTCCTCAGCACCTCCATGCTGTGAGTACTTTCCCAGCGCTTCTCCGGCACTGGCATTGGTGGGGACCAGGGATGTTTACTGGGTAATGGTTAGCCTGTGTCCAGGAGGAGCCCGCTCCCCACCTGTGGCCCACCATGGGTGAGGGCTCTTCCAGCCCCGCCAAGAATGCTATGTTGTGGGCCAAGGTGGGATCTGGCAGCCCCACATGGAGGCAGTAGCCCCACACAGGGCCAGGGGAGGCAGCTGCTGGGGGAAGCGGAGGCAGTGGCAGTCCTGTGTCGGGGGGAACCGAGAGGGCTGGCAGCAGCCCCATGCAGAAAGATGGGTGGGAGGTGGCGGCAGGCCCATGAGTGGGAGGTGACTCCAGTGGGCTGGAGTAGTCCCCCCCACCAGTTAATTGGTTAACTGGTGAAACCTAATGTTTCACTGGTTAACCGAGTAAACGGGATTTGACATTCCTAGTAGGGACTCAGCCGTGTCAGTCCTTATCTTCTCTTGGCTGACTTGTCTCCACAACTGCCCACTCCTCTCCCGCTCTGGCTGTCTTCAGCTTCTTCCTCACTGAACCAGCTCTCTAATGGAGACTAGGAGGTTTCTAGCCAGACCCCAAAACCCAGCTCCTACTTATGAAGTAACCCAAACCCACTTACACTCTGCCTACACACTCCCTTTCCCCTGCCTCTGTGACCTCATCTGTGACCGCAAAAGTTTCTGGCGCACTAAGGGTCATCTGGAGAAGTTGGGAAAACAGAATATTAGCACGTCTCTCCTTTCAGCAGCAACAAAGTCCTTAATGCACAAACGCCGGACCTGCACCGACTGATACAGGCACGTTGTGGCTCAGTCGCAGCCACCCCGAGCTGCTTTGCTATTTTACAAAATGGTTGGCGGCTTCCTGCTACGCGTCTGTTCTACTGAGTTTCTAGTGGGCTTTAGAGTCCCCCATGATTCTAGGTTGTATTATGATTCTAGGTTGTATCAACAGGTGTGTTGTAAGCAAAACTCGTGAAGTCATTCTGCCGCTCTACTCTGCACTAGTTAGGCCTCAGCTGGAGTACTGTGTCCAGTTCTGGGCGCCACATTTCAAGAAAGATGTGGAGAAATTGGAAAGGGTACAGAGAAGAGCGACAAGAATGATTAAAGGTTTAGAGAACATGACCTATGAAGCCAGGCTTCATGAACTGGGCTTGTTTAGTTTGGAAAAAAGAAGATTAAGGGGGGACATGATAGCGGTTTTCAAATATCTAAAAGGGTGTCACAAGGAGGAAGGAGAAAATTTGTTCCTCTTGGTTTCTGAGGACAGGACAAGGAGTAATGGGCTTAAAGTGCAGCAGGGGAGGTTTAGATTGGACATTAGGAAAAAAAATTCCTAACTGTCAGGGTGGTCAAATATTGGAATAAATTGCCAAGGGAGGTGGTGGAATCTCCCTCTCTGGAGATATTTAAGAACAGGTTAGATAGACATCTGTCAGGGATGGTGTAGGTGGAGCTTGGTCCTGCCTTGAGGGCGGGGGGCTGGACTCGATGACCTCTCGAGGTCCCTTCCAGTCCTATGATTCTATGATTCTATGAGCGGTAGGTTTCATAGGCAGAGGAAGACAATGCCTCCCTGCTACCTCACCTGGCCTGCCCATGCCCTCCCCCCCCCAACTCTGGTCCCTTTCCCCTGGCCTGCTGTTGTGATGCCAGAGACTGGGGCAGGCAGGTTGGGGGCTGCTCCATGCTGCCTGCCTGCCCAGCACTGGGATCACTCTGGCCATCCAGCACTGGGACTGGCAGCTCAGCTGGGGTGGGAGGGCTTGCTGGTTGGGGGTGTGGGCACGGCAGTCCCAGCCTTCACATGCCGTGCCTGCTGGCCAGCTCTCCACTGCTTTGGGGCCGGGGCAGACCATGGCTACGCCACCGACTGCTCTTTGGGGCTGGGACAGGCTGGGGGCAGGAGCAGGGGCAAGAGCCAGCAGCCATATTGGGAGGAAGGCTGGCCTGGAGCCAGCAGTGGCTACAGTGGGGGCGGCTGGCTCTAGTGGATGTGAAAGGGGAAGGGCTTGGGAGGGCTTACTCATGGGGATGTACCATTCACTTTATACTTGCCACACTCAGGGGCTGTGTCTCGACTGGCAACTGCTTTTGCGGAAAAACTTGCCAGCTGTCTACACCAGTCGCTTGAATTTCCGCAAGAGCACTGACGATCTCATGTAAGAAATCAGTGCTTCTTGCGGAAATACTATGCTGCTCCCGTTCGGGCAAAAGTCCTTTTGCGCAAAGGGATCAGTGTAGACAGCTCAGATTTGTTTTGCGCAAAAAAGTGTCTATATTGGCACAGACGCTTTTCCGCACAAAGTGCTTTTGCGGAAAAGCGTCAATGCCAATCTAGACGCTCTTTTCCGCAAATGCTTTTAATGGAAAACTTTTCCATTAAAAGCATCTGCGGAAAATCATGCCAGTCTAGACGTAGCTACGGGGTTCACAATGGGCCCCAGCCATGTTCTGCTGGGAGTATACAAGTTAACATTCCCAAAGGCAACTGCCCACAAAGCTTTTAAGAAGGTGACCAAAGAATTGCCCTTGCTCATGCCCTCTGGGACGCTGCGTTGGCTCACAATCAAATCTGATCTCTAAATGGGTACACGTCAAGATTTTCTCAGAGTACATCTACACTGAGTGGCTGTTTCAGGATACTGGAGGTATCCCAAAATAGCTACCCCGCGTCCAAGGGACGCACTCATATTTTTTGAAATAACCAATCTGCTATTTTGCCATCCCTGTAAACCTCACTGCGTGAAGGTTAAGTGATGGCTCGAAATAGCACTTTATTTCAAAATTTAGTGCCATGTAGATGTGCCAAATTTCAAAATAGCCTATTTCAAAATAAAATTGAAGTAAGATACGCGATTTGCCCTGTGTCTAGGTCCCACGCATGGCCTTCTCATGAGAGGGCAAAAGGTCTTCAATGTCAGATTTTGATGACGCCTATCTTTTACAGATATACTTTGTCATAAGTCTACTTCCCATAAATGGAAGCATTACGAGCCGATTGCTGCAAACGAGTCAGAGAAAACTGTTTAGTTTGATGTTGGACACAGCTTGGTCATATTAATGTCAGTGAACAACAGCAATGCTACTTCTAATATCTCATAAATGTGTGTTAACCCCATACAAACCATGCAGAAATAGAATCATAATATGAACTGGGAAAAATTATAATATTTTCCTAATTTTGTCCTTACCTACCAATAAGCAGAACAATGGCAAAAACCATGATTTTCGGGAAATGCTTTTAACGGAAAAGTTTTTCTGTTAAATGCATTTGCGGAAAAGAGCGTCTAGATTGGCACAGACGTTTTTCCGCAAAAGCATTTTTTGCGGAAAAGCATCCGTGCCAATCTAGATGCGGTTTTGCGCAAGAAAGCCCCGATCGCCATTTTCGCCATCAGGGCTTTTTTGCGCAAAACAGTTTTTAGCTGTCTACACTGGCCCTCTTGCGCAAAAACATTTCCGGAAAAGGGCTTTTACCCAAACGGGAATGTCAAATCATTTGCGCAGGAAGCACTGATTTCAGACAGTCGAACGTCAGTGCTTTTGCGCAAAATCAAGCGGCCAGTGTAGACAGCTGTCAAGTTTTTGCGCAAAAGCGGCAACTTTTGTGGAAAAACTTGCCAGTCGAGACGCAGCCGACATGAATAAAAACAACACCAAGGTAGCATTTCATACAACCTCCTGCCATTTTACAAAATGCTGAAGGAACTGGCGAAGACTGATAGTAATGGCCAATATCAGTCTCCCAGAGCTCAAATGGTCAATACAGGTCAGCAGCAGTTTAACGGCTGCTCCTGGAGGTAATATGGGGTTTTTAGATGAAACATGAGGACTGCTTAATGTTAGAGCTTCCTATCGGGCTCCTGCTCGCTCTGGACATCAAAAGCGTGTGAAGAAAGTTGCAGCTGAGCTTCTGGGCTGTAGGGTGGGGATACTCTGTGCTGAAGCTCAAGATGTGTGCCATCTTGCTTGGCACCACTCTCTGTAACTGTAGGGAAATGTCTTTTATTCTGATTTGCCCAAAATCATTGAGAAAGGGACCCCAAAGGCATCACCTCTGAGGTGCTGAGCTGGGGTGACCAATGTGTGTGTGGGGGGGAAGGGCTTTGTTTACCACAAGGCCTCTGAAAGGAGGGCTCTATTTCAGCCATTAGCATGGGGAGGGTGTTTAAATCTTAGTCCCAGGGTCCTTGTCACTGCCCAGAACCGCTTTAAAAAATGATTGGCTCACTGACAAACATGTCCACTTTTCATTTTAAAAAAAATCAGAGTGAACTGCTGAGGGGTTTCTTGGCCGGAAAGCTGAAACATTTAATGCCCCAGTCATTGGAGAGTCCTACCTAGCTGCCAAGATGATATGTAAATCGTTCCCTTCTGTGAGACTATGCTGGGTGGTTAAGCTAATCCCTCGGAAGGCCACCATTACCCATGACTCTCGACAACGGCCATAGAACTCTGCTGGTTCAAACCATACTACATTCTCCTGGACTTTTTGCCTAGCCCACATGCTGATGATGGGCGAAACTCCAGCAGAAAAACATGAGTTGGGTATTTTGTCTCTATGGTTCAGCTGGCTTCTTGTACCACGTATACAACAGTGGGGCTAAGCATCTCTCAGGGAGGGGAGTCGGGAACCATGCAAAAGCTGGACTGGGGTTTTATGTTTCGTTTTGAGTTTCTTTATGAATAAAGCCAAAGCTCTTTTCCTGTAGACTAGGACAAGGAATCCACTTTCTCACATGAGGAGAGAAGCAGCTGCCACTGATGGCTGGCCCATCTGAAGAGCACTCATGCCAGCTAGCACTGGTGACACATTCATTAACGCTTGCCATGTGGAGCAATGTTCCCGCTAATTTTTCCATCAGCGTGTGGAATAAATTTTGTTCTGTGCACCAAGACGTGCAGATGTGCACCACCACTAGAAACACATGCTGCCAGCTGTGGGTGCTCTGCTAATCAGCTGGGCAGCATTTGAATCTCTGCTGGGTGGCCACCCAAGCAGTCAGCTTACAGGGAACACTGAAGACATCAGACATATAAGGTTCGAGGAGTGCTCCCCATCTACCATAGCTCAGGGACAAAGGCTGAATGTTTGAGCTGCTCAACTCCACAGCTGCTAAGCCTGGAGAATCCCTATAATAGCTTAGACATGCACCTAAGGGCTTGTCTCCACTACGCTGGAGATCAATGCTGCTGCGATCAATCCACCGGTTGTTGATTTAGCGCATCTGCTTAGATGTGACAAATCAATCTCTGAGCACTCTCTCATCGACTTTGATACTCCAGCAAGATGAGAAAAGTAGACAGCGTCGATGGAAGAGCAGCCCCTGCTGACCTTACTGCCCACAAGATGGCACAGTGAACATGTTGACTTCAGCTATGCTATTTGTGCAGCTAAAGTCATGTAGATTAGACCGATGGTGGGGGTTAGTGTAGACAAGGCTTAAGGCCTACGCCAATAGTGTAGCTGAAGTCAGTGTACTTGCTGCACAAATGTGGTAAGGTTGGTGCGGGCTGTTCTCCGGCCAACACTGGCTACTCCTCTCATCCAGTGGAGTACTGTCATTGATGGGAGAGCGCTTGAAGATCTATTTATCCTGTCTAAGCAGACATAATAAATCAATGGATAGTGGATTGATCACTGCAGCGTTGATCCCTCGCATTGTGAGACAAGTCCTAAGTGAAGAAGGATTTTGTTAGGTCTAGCAGCAGGGGAAGGTATCTACATACTGAGCCATGCCCAAAATAGAAGCACCTTCAAAGTAACATTCCAAACACAGGGACTCTAATAAAGCCAGTAACTCACTTCCCCTCCTTTGCTTCTCTTCCCCAGTGAAGATGCGATCCTGCCAAGATGCTGGATCTCCATTGACTTCACTGGGTGCAGAGGGCACTCAGCAAAGCCTCGACAAAGAGCTATTTCTGCTATGAAGAAGAAGCTGTCTTAGATCAAATGTTTGTAAGTGCCAAGAACCAGAAGGTCCAACATCCTCAGCACCCATAGCTGATTTTCAAACCAGTTCCATTTAACGTTGCCAGATACATTCACAAAAAATCCCGAATATGGCAGGGAAAAAATTTGGTTGAGCAGAAAAAAAACAAGAGACCAAACTTGTTGAGCTGCGCCTTTAAATTCCCCCCATGCTTCCCGCTCCCCCCATGCCCGCCAGATGCGACAGGTATTTTCTGGGGTTTTTTTTTTACCAAACAGAAGACACAAAACCTGGACAACCGGTCAGTTTCTGTCTGCATAATTTTTTGCCTACCAGTATTATTAACATGACACGCATGTAAAGCCAGGGCACAAGAAGTGAGGGGCGTACTGATTGCACACCACATTGACTGGGAGAGCCACGTGCACCCTCTCCCAGCCATGCTGCGATGCAATTGGCACATCCCCCAAATTCTGGGTTCGCCAATGCTTTTAGCACAACGACCATGTCCCGGGAGACTGTCTGGGTTACAACGATCTTGCAGCTCACTGAGATGCTCATGCGGCCCACTCACTAGCCTAGACTGCCCCTCACAGATCTAGTCCAATTTCTTCCAGAGAGAGTAAAGATGGAGCACAACAGTGACTCAGCATCTGAGAGTGAAAATAAAAGTATGAACTTCTAGTTCAGGAACTGTGCTGTTTGTAAGGGTCTTTTCCTGGCACAGTCAGTGAACCACATGGTCTCTGTGTGAGACAGTTGTGGGTCACTTCTTTCCCACAGACAAATCTGTTTTACACTGGCTCATGAAAAAATAGCAACTCAAACTCCCACCGCTTGTGTAAACTCAGCGTCAAAGCTGTAGCAACCCACCACAGAGCTGTCTGCAGTATGTGTCATTCTGTAGCAGCTACTCTGCTGAGGGTGGCTTGTAGGAATGAGAGAGAGAGGGGGACTTCAAGCAATTAAACATATTCTGTTTCTTAAAAAGTCCCTGCATTCTTCTGAAAGTACGGCTCTTGTGCAAGAAAAGAGACAGGCAAAACATCAAACATGTACCTCCTCATTGGTGCTTTCACTGAATTTGCTCGTGCCAATTAAGCATGCAAATGAATGGACAACTGTTTTGCATTTGTACAATCATGAACCTCTGACCCTGGGAGTCTGTGGAATTTGTATTTGAGATAAGAGCAGCACTGGTTTTAGGCAGCTTTGTAACCTTCGCTTCCAACCTTCAGATCCACAGTTGGCATAAAATGGCATAACTGCATTAACTATGTTAAGTTAAAACAGCCATGTCTGGTCTGGTTCATCACATTTTGATTGACAAAGTGATTCAGCAATGAAGATTCATTCATTGCTACACCCGTGTGTGCATAATTCACTGTGTTACTTCATTACATCCATGTGGCACAGTTTCTAGTTTCTCAGATGTGCAGCTTGTTTTCTATGTTAAGGATAAGGAACAGTAAAGTTATGCAAAATATATTTTTCAAATTACAATCCCAAGATATCCAAACCATGCACCATAGTCAGGACTTTGCATTTGTTATCCAAATGAATCATCAAAATGCTTCCAACAGCATCCAGAGGAGAACCAAATCAGCTTTTTTGTGTGTGAAACAGCCCAAAAGAAATTGACTTAAGCACTGACAGTTTATGCTGTTTCTGTTTATGGAATTTTTGCAGAAGAGGAAATGCAGATGAAGTGCTCATTTGCAAATCTTGCGCTCTCATTTGCATATTCTCTTCCAATCCTTTTTGTGGAAGAGGTTTTTGTGTAAAAAACCACAGTGTAGACAAGCCTATTTCTCAGAAAAAAATAAAAACCTTTTGTGCAAGATCCCTTATTCCTCAAAAAATGAGGTTTACAGGATTATTTGCAAAAGGGTTTTTTTCCAAAAAATGGCCCCGTCTACAGTGCGGTTTTTTGCACAAAAACCTCTTCCATAAAAAGGATCAGAAGAGAAGATGCAAATGAGAACGCAAGATTTGCAAATGAGCGCTTCATTTGCATTTCCTCTTCTGCCAAAACTTGACAGTGTAGACAGCCCCACACTGCCACTTCAGAAAGCTGAGCTGTGGTGTTCTGGGCACAGAGAACATTTTAATCTTTTAGGACTTGAAAATACATCTCATTCTATAAGTAAAACCTATGGACGCTATCAGCACTGAAATTAATATTCCTTACTTTGAAATCCTACAGAATTCAGTAATATTACCTAATTTATGTAGCACTTTTCATCGGTAGATCTCAAAACACTTTTTTTTCCCCAACAGGGGTTGGTATCATTATCTTCATTTTATTGATGGGGAAACTAAGGCACAGAAGTAGCTCACCCAAAGTCACCCAGCAGGCCAATGGCAAAGCTGGGAAGAGAACACAAGTTTCCTGCATCCTATCCCATGCACGATCCACTAGGCAGTGCTGCCACTACGGAAGACTGTGCCTTTTAAAGAATTTCTATATCATCTTGTTGTCATTAAGGGCCTACTCACCGCTTACAGCAGGTTTATGCTAGTAAAATATTATTGGTTTTGATGGAATTAGTCCAGTTGTATAGTGATTGGAGTAAAGTGGAATAATATCTGCTAAATAATTGTATAGTTGGCTTAATAATTCTATAGGAAGGTGATTTCACTCTGGGTATGTTTACACCAGTGGTCCCCAACCTTTAGAGGCTGCCAGGCGCCAGGGGCCGTGGCCGTTCGCCTGCCGGGCGCCAGAGGGAAGGGACACATGCACGCCCGGGGGCGCCCCCCCCATAGCCGCGTGCTCGGAGGTGGGGGCCCCCCGCAAGCACCCCGCTCCGGGGCCGGCGCTCCTCCCAAGCGCCGCGCGCCGGGGGTCGGCCCCCCCCCCGCAAGCGCTGTGCGCCCGGAGCTGGGCCCCCCCGCAAGCGCCACGCGCCCGGGGCCGGCGCCCCACCCCCACAAGCGCTGCGCGCCCGAGGCCGGCACCCCCCCAAGCGCCGCGTGCCTGGGGCGCGAGCGGCCAATTCGTGGCACTTACCATGCGCCCGGGCCGGCTCCGGCCCCGATGAATGCACCATGTGCCCGGGGCCAGGCCAGCCCCGAGCACTTGGCAGGCGCACACAAATAGCCCTGCGGGCGCCATGGCGCCCGCGGACACCGTGTTGAGGACCAATGGTCTACACTACAAAGTTAATTCGAACTAACAGCCGTTAGTTCGAATTAACTTTGATAGGCGCTACACAGGCAAACCGCTAGTTCGAACTTAATTCAAACTAGCAGAGCGCTTAATTCGAACTAGGTAAACCTCATTCTACGAGGACTAAAGCCTAGTTCGAATTGAGTTAGTTCGAATTAGTGCTGTAGTGTAGACATACCCTCTCTGGGGCTTTTTCATAAATGTAAATGTGCATATTTAAAATGCAATATATGAATAGCCGGGATGGATAAAATTAGATGCGCTTTTAAATTGTTTTATCTAGTTCTAGGATGCAGCGGGACAATGATTTTATTATTTATTGTATTGTGCTGCATGGAGTCCCCTACGCTTGGCTTCCCCTTATGCTGGCCATCCTACCTGCACACATATACAGCAGGAGATTGCCTGTCCCAAAGGGCACACTGAACTTTACATCCTGCCAGAGGCCCTACTAATGTGGGAGTAGGTGCTGGCACTGTACACAATTACGCATACGCACAAACAGCCTTGCCAGTGCTTGTGATTTGTATTGACTCTCACATGGTGTGCTGCCTTTCTCAATGCCCTCGTTCCAGAAATCTACAGATGACACAAAAACCTCCGTGTGGCCTGCGTGTTTATAGGAAGTAGCTTGTTCTCATGTTTGCAGAGAAAAGCTTGAAAATGTGACTCAAGGGCTCGCTAGGGTAGCAGTTTTAAAACTTTTTTCGCATGACCCAGCAGAAGAAAGTTGCTGATGCCTCAACCCAACATAAGATGACTAGAGTGTTTCTCAAATGGTGTTCCGCGGAACCCTGGCGTTCCACCAAGTGAAAATAAGGGTTCCGTGAGAAAATTCCATTACAATAACGTTTTATGGTTAACAAAAATGTTGTACCCATTAAATATGATTTTTGTTTTTAAGTATGTGCCATTAAACTAAACGGTGATCTCATGACCTTGCTTAGCATCTGTTTATTATTATCCTTACTTATTTGTGGTCTACTTTTTCAGCTCCAGATATAAGACTGTTATTAGGGGTTCCGCAAAATTCTTTCGAGTTTAAAAGGGTTCCGTGGCCAAATAAAATTGGGAAACACTGGACTAGAGTGTGGGCCCCGGGGTGGGGCTGAGGATGAGAGCGTGGGGGTGTAGGAGGGGACTCTGGCTTTGGGAGGGGGGGGCGAGGGCTGGGGCGGGAGGGGATTACCTTGAGCAGCTGCCGGTCAGCAATACAGCAGGACAGGCTAAGGCAGCTTCCTGACTCTCTTGGCCCTGTAGACCATGCTGCTCCCAGAAGCAGCCAGCAGCAGGTCCCCAGCCAATGGGAGTGAGGAGCTAGCGCTAAGGGCAGGGGCAGAGCATGGAGCCCTGGTCTCCCTCTCCCCTACCCTATCTAGGAGCCGGGCCTGCTGCCGGCCGCTTTGGGGGCACAGCACAGTCTGCGGTGCAGGACAGGCAGGAAGCTGCCTTAGCGCCCCCCGGTCACCTGATCCCTCCGCAGCAACGAGACCCAGAGACAACACTGCACCACCCCGTCCTGGGTCTTGGCCCAGAGTTTAAAAACTTCTGCCCTAAAGGCTCCAAAACCAAGAGGTAAATAAAAAGTGACGCTGCAGGCTGGAGGCCTAGGCAGACATGATGGATAAACTGTTTTGAACAGGCAGGACAAGAGACTCCAATGGAAAGTGGAATTTGACAGTGGACTTTGGCCCGGTTATACCCTATGACTAGGAGAGGTGTCATCACTCTGACTTCCTTCTGCCCACTGCAACTTTTACCCTCAAAACTGCCCTTTTCTCGGTTAAGTTTTTGCACCAAAATGCACAATTATACACCCTTCTTTCCATGTGACATATGAGCACTAGGAAGAAACTGCACCTCTCCAATGTCCCATCAAATGGGTTCCTAGGAGGGTCGCGTACGGCCTAAAAAGATGATCTTCTATATGAGCCACCTATGTACACACACACATGACTTCACACACACACACTCCTGACTTCCCTAACCCCCCCTCCACACAAACACCCCTGACCTCCTTTACACGCCCACCCACCCACACACCCCCGACCTTTCCCCCAGACACACACGCACCCTCACTGCTGGAGTAAAGGGCAAACAATAATAGACTGTTTCACTAGAGCCCAATGGAATTACAGGAACAGCAGTAATGTAATTACAAGCCTTATTAGCCACAGAAGATTATCAAACAGCAGTTGATGCTGATTTGATTTTATTTATCAAAATAAAAGTTTGATATAAAAAAATTCCCACCTCCTGTAAAAGTATCTAAGTAGCGGGTTGGTTTATCACTTCATCAGTTCTAAAGGCAATTGTTGGAAGCCTCCACATCAGCTCTTAGGCCACATTGGCCTATAAAACCATTTAATAATAAAATGCCTTTTATTGCTGAAGAGAAGAAAATAAAATTGGGTCCAAATATCAAGGACATTTTTTTCCCAGGCTGGCTCCCGTAAAGGCCCTGTCCTCCCTTGCTTGTCGTCCTTATCAAAGAGTGAGCCCTCAAGGCCATATTTTAAGGGAGTCCCTCCCCCCTCCCCCCACTCTTCACGCAGCTGTCAGTCCAGAGCAATGACCCTTTTATCCAGGTTTGGCCTAATTGTGGTGCTACTTCAATCAGCAGCAAGTGGAAATTCATGCCTCCATGTCTGTTTCTCTCTCTAGATTTAAAAAACTTTTCCTGCGGGACAACAGTCACTCTGCATCCTGCCTGTCTCCCCCCCCCCCCTTTCCCTCCCTCTCTTTTCCCCTTTCCCCAGTGCTCAGCTGCCACACGGGGCCTAGGGATGTCCCTGAGTGGCCTCCCCTCCCCGGTGCTTGGGGGGGGGGGACTGAAGCCAGGAGCCATGAGGCCATTCCTCTCCCCCCACCCAGTGCTTTGGGAGTGGGGGCTGAAGCCAGGAGCTGCATGGCCTTTCCTCTTCCCCCATTCCTGGTGCTCAGGGGGAGGACGGGCGGGGCTGCAAGCCATGCAGACCCAGGAGCCACGTGGCCTTTCTCCTTCCCCCCTCCATGGTGCTTGAGGGGGAGGGGACAGAAGCCGTTAGCTATGCAGCCTCCCCCCTTCCTCCCTCCCTGGTACTCTGGGGGGGGGGAAGCCCTCCCTCCCCCGGTGCACCAGAGGGCGTCCCCCTCTCCAAGGCCTCCCCGTCTCTGGTGATCCTGGGAGGCGGGAGCCGCGCCCCCTCCCAGCACACCCCACAAGGCCTGATTAGCCACTCTGGCCAGTGCTTTGAACTCCGCTGCTCAGCAGTCATGACAACAAGTAAACAGAAATGTGTGTCCCGCTTCCCACCCCACGCCCCCCACAAGCTCCAAGAACTTTAAAATCCATTTCCTGCTGGCTGCTCCTCATGGCGCCTTCTCCGGGAGACAGGGTGGCTGTCACTCAAGATGCTCTTCTCCTTGGGGCACCCCACAGCTTTTGGACCTTATCGGCGTGCGGGGGGGGGGGGGGTGAAGTATGGGGGCTATCACAGCTGTACGTGGCCTGTAGGAACTGGGGCACGAGGGGCCACATTTCTTGAGCCCGGCGTGAGACCCCCGCAGAGCGGAGCCGAGGTAACAGAACTCCGGCCGGCGGGCAGATGATGAAGGAGACAAACAGCCAGCCCACTGCAGCGCCCACGACGTGCTGTCTTTATATAGAACTGGATGCAGTCCGGAGTGGGGACCCCCCGTGGGCAGCCTGTGGAGACTTCCCGCAGCACAGAGCCAACAGAACCAGGACCTGATGAGCAGGTGGAAGCAGATGAGGAGGAGGGTCTCCCTGCGGCAGGCAGCCAGGAATCGTTCTCAAGTCCCAAGGCTCATGGGGCGTCTCAGCAACTGGGTGCGGAGCATGAAGGAAGGGAAGAGAGGCAGGGTCATGGAAAAGGATGTAAACACTAGTTAACCATGGAGAGCGGGTGCACGCCAGAGGCAGGAATCTTGCTGGCTAGTCCGCTGCCTCAGAGCCATGGGCTAGCGGCTGCTACAGCCCAAGGGCCGGGTCTGCACCAGCCCTGCCAGCTCATCACAGCCTGGATCCTACCAGCTGGGACACCCTGGGCAGGGTGGAGGGGCTACTCCCACTGGCTAAGCCCTCCAGTTAGCCCGTTCATCCCGCACCTGCATGGCCACGTGACCCCACCACTCGGGGCTGGTTTCCCTCATCCAAAAGCGACGCTCTGCCCTGCACTGTTGCTCTGTGACAGCCCAATGCAACGCCCCTTCGCCATCGCCCATGACACTCTCATGGTCATCCGCATCCGCATCGTCGTCTTCTGAAGCGAAGTTCAAGAGGAGCGCTGCGGCACCTCCTGATGTTCTACACCCATTGAATGTAGCTTTGGAGAGAAGTCTGGGGTCCAGGACTTCTCCTAGCTGGGACAGTCGCCGTATGAAGTGGTGCAAAAGTAACCTGAGAGCTGATGGGATGTTTGCCAAGTTCCCAAAACTCCTTCCGCTATGTTGCACTGATGGTGACACTAGGCACTGTGGGATGCCTACCCACGTTGCTTTGCTCTTTCTGTGGGCGAGTGAGCTAACACTGTGGCCATGGTATGTTGACAGATGGTGGCAGTGTAAACAGGATTTGATTACTTGCTTTTTGGTGACTTTTGCATGTCCAACAGGACTTTTGTTGCCAAAACTATTCAGTGTAGACGTACCCTAACTTAACCAGACCTTCCCTGGAGGGGGCAGAGCCACTGAACAGGGCTAGGAAGAGGTGTCTGGGTGGGCATTAAGACCCACTGTGCCCCAAATCTTATGCCCTATGCAGCTGCATACTCTGTGGGTAATCACGGCTCTGCATCAACCAATCTAAGCCAGTTTGATTCCAAGTGGTTTGAGACACGACACGCTGTCTCGATGTGAGCACAATGCACATGACTCCTGACATTTTAATGCTTTTTTCCTTTTACGTGTGTTGTTTTACATCAGTCAGGGTAATGAGCCATTCTTGTGAAAAAGACAATTCTGTTCTCTTCATTAAACTTCTTGTCAATGCACATCGGTGCTTTTCGTCACCTCCCATCATGCCCGGCAGACATTCATAAACGCGGGCCAAAAGCAAACGGTGACACCTGGCCAAGCCCTTGGGAACAAGGGGTGGAGATCAAGGTGATGGGGAAGGAATGCACATTCATGGAATGCTTCTTCAAATTGCCGAGATGTTGGCAAAGATGAACATTGAGCAAAAAGGGACCCGTGCACAACACAGACAGTGAAGGAGGGTACTGTTATGTTGCACCTGCTGCTGGCGGGGAGCCTTTGCTTCTCTCCTCCCGTGAACCACCCTTTCCTACCTGGAGGCTTTCACAGTTGGTCACCTGCCTCTCTGATTGATGGGAAACTCATACAATTCTGCTGTCCATGGGCCATGCTTTCGGGGAGCCGCCAAAGTGAAGATGCTGTGAAGTTTAAGAGTCTGTATGTTAGGGGTCCATTTAACCTAGAACTGCAGCTGTAGGGAGACCCAATCCCAGTATTTATAATATAGAAATGTCCAGGAGTCCAAATCAGACTCCCGGTCTCATTGCGCTAGGAGCTGCACTTAGGAAGAGAAAGTCCAGGATGAGCAATTCTTGCAGTCTAAGAAACTCAGTAGAGAATAGGGCATGTTCAAGCATGAGTCAGGGCTATGGTCCAAAACCAGTCAGTTGTTAGCCATACTTCAAAATGCAGCCATGCTTAAATCAACCTGGAGTTCCTCTGGGTTGTAACCATGTCCCCTTCCGAGGCCGCAATTCTGGCTTAAACAAACAAATAGAAATGGGCTCAGTTTGAAGTGCAACAAGACTTTGGGGGTTCAGCTCAACAACCCCCCAGAAATCGGTGGGTCAGCTCCAGACTCTTTTTTACACAAACTAAAAAAAGGGGTTTCCTTTGGAGGGGGGGGGGGGAAGGGATCAAAAGGAGCATTCCGGCTTCAGCTCCTCTCTAGTAAACCTGAGACGGTTTTAAACTGAAGTGTAGTGTGGAAAGCAGAAGAACTGCAGGTGAGACACATGATCCCATGGGACAATGCTTCAATGCCACTGTCCCACCAGGGTAACACAGAGGAGCATTTGCCCAATGGTCCGTGGTCTAAGAGGATTCAGCCCAAGGGGTTTTCGATGGTAAAGCCCGGGCAGTCGTTCACTGTCCATTGGGGTAAGATTCAACTTTGCTTTGAATGAAAGTGGAGATTTTTCTGAACTTGCCAGCCAAAAGGAGGCCTTGCTAGCCTTTGTCATGGATTCACGGATTTGCTGGATGAAGGAGTAAGGGCACAGGCTGTACCTTTCTAGCCCAGCGCTCTCGGGATTGGAAAAGCGCCGATCCAGACCATTTGCCAAACCATGGGAGGTCAGTAGAGTCAAGTAGCATGACTAACAGTTCCACTGCTTGCAGGGCACTGGGCAGGGCCGGCTCTAGGCACCAGCGAAGGAAGCACGTGCTTGGGGCGGCACATTGCCCGGGGCAGTGTTCCGGCCTGAGGAGGAGCAGGCGGGGAGCCCCGCGGAGGCTGCCCCAAGCTGGGAGCCCTGTGCCCAGCTGCTCGGAGCCTGCACCTGGTCCCAGGGCACTGAGAGTTCTGTGTGTGCAGCCCCTGCTGGAGCGCTTCCTGGAAGGTGAGGTGTGGTGGCCGCGGCTGCTGCTGGTGACGCTGATGATACATGGCTGGTGAAGACTGGTGTCTTCTTATGTGTCTAGACAGTGCTAGGAATGGAGTGAAGGCTTCAGGGTTACAATACAGACTGAACCTCTCTAATCCGGCACTCTCTAGTCCAGCAACATCTGGGGTGACTGCTGCTGGTGACGCTGAGCCCAGCAGGGCAGGCCGCGGCCATGGTGGCTGCTCTCTGCAGCTGGCTCCCAGCTCCCTGAAGCGGAGTTCAGGGGCTCAGCGGGCACTGGGGCTGTGCCACGGTGGGGCCCCATCCCTCGAGTGCAAGGGACAAGTGAGTCCATCCTCCTGCTGCAGAGAACCCGTCGCCAGGCTGTGCTGAGCCCTGGAGGAGGAGCTGTCCCATTACTCACCATATAGTGCACGTGCCTGCCTCAAAACAGTCATTAAATGTCCTTTCAGAAACAAGGAATAAGGAAGAAGCTAAAAAAAAAAAAAAACCCACATCAAACAAATGTTATCTAGTACAAGCGCTCTTACCAGAACTTTATCATCTCACCCGTCATACCTTCCTACCAGGTAACGCAGAAATCTAAGCATGGTTTTATGATTATAGCGCCACATTGCATACAATCTCCCACTGAATTCCCATCACAGGCTGATTTTGCTCCACCGGTGCTTGTTGTAGCAGGCTAACTTACGGCATGTTTACACTGTAAAATTTTACTGGCATAGCTACATCAACTGGGTGTGACCTTTTGTCAACAGAGCTATGCTATTAAGAGGCCTAGTGTAGACGCAATTGTATCTATCTAAAAGCGCTTATAATGCTATACTTTATGCTAAACAGGTGTAAGCAGGGGCTGACCTACTGCTTGCTATCAGCCAGCTAAAAGGAGGGGTGGATGTGCCCACTACAAGGCCACGTCTAGGCTACATCCCTTTTTCGTAAAAGGGATGTAAATTAGACGTATTGCAATTGCTAATGAAGCAGGGATTTAAATCTCCCCTGCTTCATTAGCATAAAAATGGCTGCCGTTTTTTTCCGCATGGAGCTTTGTCAGAAAAAAGCGCCAGTCTAGACACCGATCTTGCGGAAAATAAAGCCTTTTCCGAAAGATCCCTTATCCCTCTATGAAATAACCACCAGTGTGGTTTAGCCAATACTGACTGACGAATAGCAATAGTTCTTGCTCACATGGCTGATCCTCTTGTTTGGATGACAAGCAGAGATCCCTATGAAGAATGGGAATTTCCCAAACATTCACACACAGGAAAAATCATTTATGCAGACGCTTGCAAATCTAAAATAACAAAGGGCTGGAACATGGCTGAACACAAACACACCTGAGCACTGCTTTTGCAATCTGTTTTCAGCTCTATTGGTCAGACAGGCACGGGCAATGTTCCCTCTAAATTTTTTTCCATCCATGCATGGAATAAATTGGGTTTTATGCACTGAGGCATGTGTGGATGTGCACCACCAGTAGAAACACATGTTGCCAGCAGTGGGCACTCTGCTAATCAGCTGGGTGGCACTTGAATCTCTCTGGCATGGCTACCCAAGTGCTCAGCTTACAAGGGACACTGAGCATGGGCTGTTTCCTGCTGCCAAAAAGTGATCAGGGAGAGGCTGCCCCAACTGACTATAAGTAGCAGCTCATGGGTTGAAATTTGCAATGATACAATTTTGATTTGAGATGGCACCCATAGCTCACTGGGGGCGGGGGGGAAGGGGAGGACCACGGAAGAGCTCACAATGACTCTCTAAAGATGAAACTCTTGTGTTGCCTCTCTCAGCTAAAAAATAAGAGGATTTTTTTTCTACTGCTGCAACTCAACCTGGGAGCTGAATATCCAGCTAGGTTTTGTCTGTCTATGACATGATCTCCAGTGTGTAAGGCTCAGCAGTTGGAATCTAGCTGACAATTATATTATCGATGCAACAGGCAGACTCTGATTGGATCTGTATTTGTGTGGGTTGCAGTGGGCAGCTTCAGTTCATCAAACCACTTAAGCAGATGCTTAATTTTAAGCACAGGAGCAGCCCCAATGAGCACACTGTAAGAATCACAGAGGTAGCACTCATTTACATTTGCTGGGTTCAAGACAGGGTACCTCTGTGACAATAAAAATAGTTTTAAACATATAGAGGAATCAACAAAGTATGTGTTCCCTGCATGCATTTTAAATTGAGGGCCTTTATCACTAGGGGATTTTAAACTAAACCCAAGCAAGCCAGAAATACAGCTGATGTGAATTCCCATTGTTCTGTTCATACTTTGATTTCATGGAGTAACCCTCACAGAATTAGTTCCAGTACCTAAAAGGGTGTTACAAGGAGGGAGAAAAATTGTTCCTCCTGACCTCTGATGATAGGACAAGAAGCAATGGGTTTAAATTTCAGCAAGGGTGGTTTAGGTTGGACATTAGGGAAAACTTCATCATGGTAAGAAGTCTCGGAGGAACAAGCCTCCCCCCTTCCAGAGTCGAGTGAACTGAGCTGGGGGGAAGGGTTAAAGGGCTCGAGTCAGCCTGCTTCACACCTGCCAGGTGTGAGGTGTAAGACTGGCCCAACCTGTCCCTTTCCCCCTTTGTTTTAAGGACAGACCTAAAGCAGATTCCCTGAGGAGTCTTTTCTTTTGCTAGTCCAGTGGAAGCTGGATTCCTTTGCCAGTCCAGTTGGTGGCTAAAGAGTTGAAATCACTGGTTTGGCTGAGAGCCAGACCCATTGCAGCCAGTGGAGTGGCGGCAACCAGGAGAGTGGCTGGTGGGAATGACTGGCTGGTGGTGTAACGTGGCGCAGAGCGGCGGCAGGCGAGGAGCGACGACCAGCAGTGTGGAGCGGCGACCAGTGGCGTGGTGTGATGGCAGGCGAGGAGCGGTGACCAGTGGCGTGGTGCGGAGCGGCAGCAGATGAGGAGCGGCGACCAGCGGTGGCAGCAGGCAAGGAGCGGCAGCAGGCGACCAGCAGAGCGTCCGGTGGCGTGGGACAAGACAGTTGGTGGAGTGTGGATGAACTTTGGGACTCTGGGTGGCACAGACCAGGGACAGAGACTTTTGGGGTGTCGGACTCTTTGGACTGTTTTTGCTGTGGAGGGGTTGTTTTGGTTTGTTTTTGTGTTCACTGGAGTAATAGGAGTTTGGTGAGAAAGTAGATAAAACACAGAGGCATTAGTGGCCATGGCCCAAGTAGTAGAGAACACAAGGAGGATGATTGGATGTGGTAGCTGCGGTATGTACATGATTCTGGAGGGGGTACCTGAAAGGAGTTTTGTTTGCATGAAGTGCCGCCTGATCGAGCTGATGGAAGAAAAGATCTGAGGACTGGAGATGCAGGTGGAAACTCTGGTTGAGTTTAGAAGGGGGTTTGAGCAGATGATGGGGCAAAGGCATGACGTGGCTGAAGGGGAAAGTTTAGATATGCAGATGGAAGCAGGATCAAGGGCCTCAGAGGGGGGACTGCTGGACGAAGAAAATGGACAGTGGAAGCATGTGACTCAGAGAACCAGGCAGAGGAAAAGATGGGTCAGTGAAGGAAAAATAGAGCTCAAGAACAGGTATGTGGAGCTGGAGAATGAAGAAGGGGTACAGCAGGTAGATAATGAAGATGGAAGGGTAAAGAAGAAGAGAAGAGTGGCTAGTCCCATAGATAAAGGGGAAGACTTAATGGAGACAACACCAATAATGAGCATTAGGAGGATACAGGATGGGTTAAAGAGGATTACAAGGGAAAATAGGAATGGCAAGGACTTGCAGCCAGAGGAAGCTAGAGATAGACCAGAGTATTTCACTGTCACTAGGAAAAGGCAGGTCTATGTGATTGGGGACTCCTTATTGAGAAGAATAGATAGGCCTGTAACCAGAGCTGATTCAGAGAATAGAAGGGTGTGCTGTCTGCCAGGTGCTAAGATACGGGATGTGGAACTGAGGTTGAAGAGGATTATTAAGGGAGCAGGAAGGAATCCATTGATCATCCTTCAAATGATACGGCTAGATTCTCGCTGGAACGAATTAAGAGAGACTATGCTAGGCTGGGGAGGATGCTCAAGGAAATTGAGGCTCAGGTGATCTTTAGTGGGATTCTGCCTGTTCCTAGAGAAGGGCAACTAAGATGTGACAGGATTATGATGATCAATAGATGGCTTAGGCAGTGGTGCTATAAGGAGGGCTTTGGGATGTATGGTCACTGGGAGGCATTTATGGACAGAGGACTGTTCTCTAGGGATGGACTTCACCTAAGTAGGGAGGGAAATAGACTTCTAGGATGGAGGCTGGCTCAATTGATTAAGAGAGCTTTAAACTAGGAATTTGGGGAAGACGGTTGGGAGATGCCCAGGTAATCTCTACGCCAGATTTTAACACAGAGAGGGAGGAAAACGAAGTAAGAAAGGATATAGCTGGGGGTAGGAGAATGAACATGAGGAAGGGTGGGGTGGATACTAGTCTAATAGGTCATATTGGAGGTATAACGTCCGTGCCAAATTGGGTAAAGAATGTGAATGAGGCCAAACAGCAAAAATTAAGATGTTTGTTCACCAATGCGAGGAGCCTAGGTAACAAAAAGGAGGAACTAGAGCTATTGGTCCAGGAAGTGAAACCAGATATTATAGGAATAACAGAAACATGGTGGAATACTAGGCATGACTGGAGTACAGGTATTGAAGAGTATGTGCTGTTTAGGAAAGACAGAAATAAGGGTAAAGGTGGTGGAGTCGCATTGTATATTAAAGATGAGGTAGAATGTAAAGAAATAAAAAGTGATGGAATGGAGAAGAGAGAGTCTGTTTGGGCAAAAATCACATTGGGGAAGAAAACTATCAGATCCTCCCCTGGGATAGTGCTTGGGGTGTGTTATAGACCACCAGGATCCAATTTGGATATGGATAGAGACCTCTTTAATGTTTTTAATGAAGTAAATACTCATGGAAACTGTGTAATCATGGGAGATTTCAACTTTCCAGATATAGACTGGAGAACAACTGCTAGTAATAATAATAGGGCTCAGATTTTCCTAGATGTGATAGCTGATGAATTCCTTCTTCAAGTAGTTGCTGAACCAACAAGGGGGGATGCTATTTTAGATTTGGTTTTGGTGAGTAGCGAGGACCTCATAGATGAAATGGTTGTAGGAGACAACCTTGGCTTGAGTGATCATGAGCTAATTCAGTTCAAATTAAATGGAAGGATAAACAAAAATAAATCTGAGACTAGGGGTTTTGATTTCAAAAGGGCTAACTTTAATAAATTAAGGAAATTAGTTAGGGAAGTTGATTGGACTAAAGAAACTATGGATCTTAAAGTGGAGGAGGCCTGGAATTATTTTAAGTTAAAGTTGCAGAAGCTGTCAGAAGCCTGTATCCCTAGAAAAGGAAAAAAATTATAGGCAGGTGTGTTAGACCAAGCTGGATGAGCAAGCATCTCAGAGAGGTGATTAAGAAAAAGCAGAAAGCATATAAGGAGTGGAAAATGAGAGGAATCAGTAAAAAAAGCTACCTTATTGAGGTTAGACCATGTAGTGAGAAAGGCTAAAAGTCAGGTAGAGTTGGACCTTGCAAAGGGAATTAAAACCAATAGTAAAAGGTTTTATAGCCATATAAATAGGAAAAAAACAAAAAAAGAAGAAGTAGGACCGCTAATTACTAAGGATGGAGTGGAGGTTAAGGATAATCTAGGAATGGCCCAATATTTGAACAAATACTTTACTTCAGTCTTTAATGAGGCTAATGAAGAGCTTAGGGACAATGGTAACTTAACGAATGGGACTAAAGATATGGAGGTAGATATTACCATACCCGAGGTAAAAGCCAAACTTGAACAGCTTAATGGGAGTAAATCAGGGGGCCAGATAATCTTCATCCAAGAATATTTAAGGAACTGGCACATGAACTTGCAAGTCCATTAGCAAAAAATTTTAATAAATCTCTAAACTCAGGAGTTGTACCATTTGACTGGAGAATTGCTAATATAGTTCCGATTTTTAAGAAAGGGAAAAAAAGTGACCCGGGTAACTATAGGCCTGTTAGTTTGACATCTGTAGTATGTAAAATCCTGGAAAAAATTTTGAAGGAGAAAGTAGTTAGAGACATTGAGGCTAATGGCAATTGGGACAAATTACAACATGGTTTTACAAAAGGTAGATCGTGCCAAACCAACCTGATCTCCTTTTTTGAGAAAGTAACAGATTTTTTAGATAAAGGAAATGCAGTATAAGTAAGGCCTTTAGTAAGGCATTTGATACAGTACCACATGGGGAATTATTGGTTAAATTGGAAAAGATAGGGATTAATATGAAAGTTGAGAGGTGGATAAGCAACTGGTTAAAGGGGAGACTACAGCGGGTCATATTGAAAGGTGAACTGTCGGGTTGGAGGAAGGTTACTAGCGGAGTTCCTCAGGGATCAGTTTTGGGGCCAATTTTATTTAATCTTTTTATTGCTGATCTTGGCACCAAAAGTGGAAGTGTCCTAATAAAATTTGCGGATGACACAAAGTTGGGAGCTATTGCCAATTCAGAAAAGGATCAGGATATCATACAGGAAGATCTGGATGATCTTGTAAATTGGAGTGATAGCAATAGGATGAAATTGAATAGTGAGAAGTGTAAGGTTATGCATGTAGGGATTAATAACGAGAATTTTAGTTATAAACTGGGGACACATCAGTTGGAAGTAACGGAGGAGGAGAAGGACCTCGGAGTCCTGGTTGATTAAAAAATTACTATGAGCCGCCATTGTGACATGGCCGTGAAAAAGGCTAATACGATCTTGGGATGTATTAGGCGAGGTATTTCCAGTAGGGATAAGGAGGTGTTAGTGCCATTATACAAGGCATTGGTGAGACCCCATTTGGAATACTGTGTGCAGTTTTGGTCTCCCATGTTTAAGAAGGATGAATTCAAACTGGAACAGGTACAAAGAAGGGCCACTAGGATGATCCGAGGAATGGAGGGCCTGTCTTATGAGGGGAGACTCAAGGAGCTTGGCTTGTTTACCTTAACCAAGAGAAGGCTGAGGGGGGACATGATTGTACTTTTTAAATATATTAGGGTACGTCTACACTACAACGTTAATTCGAACAAACTTAGTTCGAATTAGTTAATTCGAACTAAGCTAATTCGAACTAACGAATCTAGAACTAAAAACTAGTTCGAATTAGCGTTTTGCTAATTCGAACTAGCAAGTCCACATTGAGTGGACTCTGAACAGGGCTTAAGGATGGCCGGAAGCAGTGCCGGCAGGGCATCAGAGGAGGACTTAGAGCGTGGAGATGCTGTCTCAGGCTAGCCGAGGGCTGCGCTTAAAGGGTCCCGACCCCCACCCCGGACACACAGTTCTAAGGGGTGCCCCGCTTGCAAAGAAGTTTTGGCTTGGAGTGCCCGGAGTACCCACACTGGGCACATCACACCACTCGGCCATCAGCCCGGCTGAACTTGCTGCAGGCTGCCATCTGGGGAGAGGGGGCAATCGGGGGGCTGCAGGAGAGCTTCCACCCCCAGAAGCCCGCAGAGTCAGCCCAGTCCTCCCCATCGGGGGCTCGTACCCCATTCCTCCCTCACCTCCTTCCACTTACCCTTCGCTAGCCCCCCTTCTTATTGATGTACAAAATAAAGATAACGTTTCTTCCAACATTGACTCTGTCTTTATTGAACAAAACTGGGGGAGACTGGGAAAAGGAGGTGGGAGAGGGGAAGAGAAATGCTGGGAGAGGGGAGGGCAACTAACATGATCAGGGGTTGGGAACAGGTCCCAGATGAAGAAAGGCTACAGAGACTGGGACTGTTCAGCTTAGAAAAGAGGAGACGGAGGGGGGACAGGATAGAGGTCTCTAAAAGCAGGAGTTGGGTGGAGAGGGTGCATTCAGAAAAGTTCTTCCTGAGTTCCCATCAAGAAGGACTAGAGGACACCAAAGGAAAGGAATGGGTAGCAGGCTTGAAACTAGTAAGAGAAAGTTGTTCTTCTTGACAAAGCAAATAGTTAACCTGCGGAACTCCTTGCTGCAGGAGGCTGTGAAGGCTACAACTAGAACAGAGTTGAAAGGGAAGTGAGATCAAGTCATGGAGGTTGGGTCCATGGTGTGGTATTAGCCAGGGGGTAGGAGTGGTGTCCCTGCCCAAAGTTTGTGGAAGGCTGGAGAGGGATGGCACGAGACAAATGGCTTGGTCACTGTCTTCGGTCCATCCCCTCCAGGGTTCCTAGAGTTGGCCGCTGTTGGCAGACAGGCTACTGGGCTAGATGGACCTTTGGTCTGACCCAGGACGGCCATTGTAAGCTCAGGGCTCAGGGTCGGGGGTCTCAGTGGACCCCCTTGATTTTCATGCACACCTGCTCCTGGGTGGCCAGGCTGGCAGCTCTCCTGCCCTAGCCGGCCACTTTCCTGTGCCTAGTGCGGAGATCGTGGACGAGGTCCATGATGTCCGCACTAGCCCAGGAAGGTGCCCGCCTCTTGCGGTCCAGGGCAAACTCCCGGGAGCCGCCAGCCTGGTCCCGGGAAGAGGGGGTGGGCTGGGGGACATCGGGTGGGTGGCTCTGTGCCGTGCCAGGTGCAGGGTCTGCTGGCTGGGTGCTGGCAGGCTTGCACCTGGCACGGGCACCGTAGCCAGCCCGTGCCCCTTTAAGGGGTCCGGGGCCGGGAAGGGGGCATAGAGTTTCCCAGAGTGGCCACCAGGGAAACCTGGGGAGGGCTAGCCTCCCACTAGTTCGAATTAAGGGGCTACACACCCCTTAATTCGAACTAGCTAGTTCAAACTAGGCTTAATCCTCATAAAATGAGGTTTACCTAGTTCGAACTAAGCGCTCCGCTAGTTCGATTCAAATTCGAACTAGCGGAGCACTAGTGTAGCGCCTATTAAAGTTAGTTCGAACTAACGTCCGTTAGTTCGAACTAACTTTGTAGTGTAGATATACCCCTAGAGGGATAAATACCAGGGAGGGAGAGGAATTATTTAAGCTTAATACCAATGTGGACACAAGAACAAATGGATATAAGCTGGCTAGTAGGAAGTTTAGACTTGAGATTAGACGAAGGTTTCTAACCATTAGAGGAGTGAGGTTCTGGAACGGCCTTCCAAGGGAAGTAGTGGGGGCAAAAGTTCTAGCTGGTTTCAAGATTAAACTAGATGGGTTTATGAAGGGGATGGTTTGATGAGATAACATGATCTTGGTAACTAATTGTCCATACATTATCAGTGGGAATAGGTCAATGGAGGGATGATAGGAGTTACTATAGAGAACTTTCTGGGTGTCTGGCTGATGAGTCTTGCCCACATGCTCGGGGTTTAGCTGATCGCCATATTTGGGGTCAGGAAGGAATTTTCCTCCAGGGTAGATTGGCCGAGGCCCTGGAGGTTTTTCGCCTTCCTCTGTAGCATGGGGTACAGATCACAGCTAGAGGATTCTCTGCATCTTGGGGTCTTCAAAGTATTTGAAGGCTTCAATATCTGAGATATAGGTGAGAGGATTATTCTAGGAGGGGTGGGTGAGATTCTGTGGCCTGCACTGTGCAGGGGGTCAGACTAGATGATCATAATGGTCCCTTCTGACCTTAAAGTCTATGAGTCTATGAGTCTATGAGCTGATTCTTGGCTGGGGGTGGGGGGGGCTTAGCTCATGTTTGGGTTATGAACTCTGTTTGTGGTGTTTCCTCCAAGTTAATGCCATATGACTTCTCTCTCTGTTTCATTAAATGTTTCTTTCCTATACTCAGACTCAATGCTTGCGAGTGGGGAAGCATTGCCTCTCAGAGACACCCAGGGGTGTGTGAATTTCCCAGATTACTGGGTGGGGGCTCAAGCCAGTTCTGTGTGAGATGGACCCCAAGATATCGAACCCAGCCCTCGTTACTGCCAGGCCTACCCAGCAGAAGGGTTACACAGAGAACTGGTATAAGTTTTATTGCTATGAGCATCTTTTTACAGGTTCAACTCATTCAACAATAGCAGGGTTTTCCTGGTTTAACTGCTCCAAAATGGCAAACTTTCTAATGTAGCCTAGTACCAGGTCTACTCTACACACATCTTCTGGCATAGCTAGGTTGATTGGGGTGTGAAGAGACGTGTTCTCTGAGGTGTATACTGGTGGAGAAAAATCGATGAAAGATATGCCACTCCAGCTACGTGAATTGCATAGCTGGAGTCAACATACCTTACACTGATTTTCTGGGGCAGCTCCATAGTGGTAGGACAACAAGAGAAATGTTCCCACTGACTTTTCTTACTCCTCATGACAGTAAGGAGTACTAGAGCTAAGAGGGGCATCCTCAGGGTTCGATTTAGCAGGTCTTTACTAGACCCACTAAATTGAACCTTGGAGGATCGATCTCCAGAGCGTCACTCCTCCGGCAAGTGGAGACATGGCCTAACACAGATGTACTGGAGGAAGACCCCCTAGTGTAGATGCAGCTATGGTGATAAAACTGCCCTTTTACCACTAGAGTTAGTTTCATTCCAGGATGGTAGAATGAGCAGTAGTGGTAAAAATGCAGTTTCACCAGTATAGGGTAACAGTATAGTTATACCCATGCTCCCAGTGTCAAACCTCTCCAGGTCTTATTCATTGAGAAAAAACTAGCTAAAAATTGTAGCCCTTTTCTCTGGTGTCAGACAAGGTTCCCTCTACGTTTTTTCAGCCTTGGCAGAATAAATTTTATGTGCACCGAGAAACGTGCAGATGTGCACCACCCATAGAAACACACACTGTCTGCTGTGAGCAGCTGGGCAACACCTGAATCTCTGGAGAGCAGATACCCAAGTGCTCAGTTTACAGGGAAGACTAGTGTCAGACCCATCTTGGTGCTGTCCAGGTATTGCAGGTTTTCCACAAGTGTTTGCCAAAAGGTTGGTGACAAATTTCATGGGGTGGCTAAGTGTTTGCATCAGTGATGCAATTTACATGGCCAATTATATACTTATCATGCAAGTCATCTGCTATTAGTGGTGGAATCTTCTAAACCAGGTGATTAACCAGTGTGGTTCAGCCAATACTGACTGACGAATAGCAATAGTTCTTGCTCACATGGGTGATTGTCTTGTTTGGATGACAGGCAGAGATCCCTATGAAGAATGGGAATTTCCCAAACATTCACACACAGGAAAAATCATTTATGCAGACGCTTGCAAATCTAAAATAACAAAGGGCTGGAACATGGCTGAACACAACCACACCTGAGCACTGCTTTTGCAATCTGTTTTCAGCTCTATTATTCAGACAGGCCTGGGCAATGTTCCCTCTAATTTTTTTCCATCCATGCACAGAATAAATTGGGTTTTATGCACTGAGGCATGTGTGGATGTGCACCACCAGTAGAAACACATGTTGCCAGCAGTGGGCACTCTGCTAATCAGCTGGGTGGCACCTGAATCTCTCTGGCATGGCCACCCAAGTGCTCAGCTTACAAGGGACACTGAGCATGGGCTGTTTCCTGCTGCCAAAAAGTGATCAGGGAGAGGCTGCCCCAACTGACTATAAGTAGCAGCTCATGGGTTGAAATTTGCAATGATACAATTTTGATTTGAGATGGCACCCATAGCTCACTGGGGGGGGGGGGGGGGGGAGGGGAGGACCACGGAAGAGCTCACAGTGACTCGCTAAAGATGAAACTCCTGTGTTGCCTCTCTCAGCTAAAAAATAAGAGAATTTTTTTACTGCTGCAACTCAACCTGGGAGCTGAATATCCAGCCAGGTTTTGTCTATCTCCAGTGTGTAAGGCTCAACAGCTGGAATCTAGCTGACAATTATCTTATCGATGCATGAGGTGGACTTTGATTGGATCTGTATTTGTGTGGGCTGCACTGTGTAGCTTCAGTTCATCAAACCACTTAAGCAGATGCTTAACTTTAAGCACAGGAGCAGCCCCAATGAGCACACTGTAAGAATCACAGAGGTAGCACTCATTTACATTTGCTGGGTTCAAGACAGAGTACCTCTGTGATAATAAAAATTGTTTTAAACATATAGAGGAATCAACAAAGTATGTGTTCCCTGCATGCATTTTAAATTGAGGGCCTTTATCACTAGGGGATTTTAAACTAAACCCAAGCAAGCCAGAAATACAGCTGACGTGAATTCCCATTGTTCTGTTCATACTTTAATTTCATGGAGTAACCCTCACAGAATTAGTTCCAGTACCTAAAAGGGTGTTACAAGGAGGAGGGAGAAAAACTGTTCCTCCTGACCTCTGATGATTGGACAAGAAACAATGGGCTTAAATTTCAGCAAGGGTAGTTTAGGTTGGACATTTGGGAAAACTTCCTGTCAGGGTGGTTAAACACTGGAATAAATTGTCTAGGGGGGCTGTGGAATCTCCATCACTTGGGATATTTAAGAGCAGGTCAGATAGACATCTGTCAGGGATGGTCTAGATAGTACTGTGTCCTGCCGTGAGTGCAGGGAACTGAAGTCAATGACCTCTTGAGGTCCCTTCCAGTTCTAGGATTCTATGATTGTATATAAATTCTTTGGTGTGAAATAGTGTCTTTACTTCCCCCTCCTGTTTGTTGCCTCCTCCTGCAGTGGCTCTGTTTGCAGAAAGAGTCACCCACTTATCATCTCATAAAACTCCTGGTTCTTCTCCCACTCAGTCTAGCTGGAAGCAAGCATCGGTTTTATCAACTCATAAATTTCCTTCTAAAAAGGAACGGTTATGCAATGCAATACTCAATTAAATACAAAAAACTGAGTCACTTCACTGCCTCAAAATGGAGCTGCCCATAAAGTTAGCCATTAACAGATATAAATACATTAAAAGCAAGAGGAAGACCAAGGACAGGGTAGGCCCACTGCTTAGTGAGGAGGGAGAAGCAGTAACAGGAAACTTGGAAATGGCGGAGATGCTCAATGACTTCTTTGTTTCGGTCTTCACCGAGAAGTCTGGAGGTGTGCCTAACGTAGTGAATACAAGCAGAGAGAGGGTAGGTTTAGAAGATAGGATTCACAAAGAACAAGTTAAAAGTCACTTAGGAAAGTTAGATGTCAGCAAGTCACCAGGTCCTGATGAAATGCATCCCAGGATACTCAAGGAGCTGATAGAGGAGGTATCTGAGCCTTTAGCTATGATCTTTGAAAAATCATGGCAGACAGGGGAGATTCCAGAAGACTGGAAAAGGGCAAATATTGTGCCCATCTATAAAAAGGGGAATAAGAACAACCCAGGAAACTATAGACCGGTCAGTTTAACGTCTGTCCCAGGGAAGATAATGGAGCAGGTAATTAAGGAAATCCTATGCAAACACTTGGAAGGTAATAAAGTGATAGGGAATAGCCAGCATGGGTTTGTGAAGAACAAGTCATGCCAAACTAATCTGATAGCTTTCTTTGATAAGATAACGAGCCTTGTGGATAAGGGAGAAGCGGTGGATGTCATATACCTAGACTTTAGTAAGGCATTTGATACGGTCTCGCATGATATTCTTATTGATAAACTAGGCAAATATAACTTAGATAGGGCCACGATAAGGTGGGTGCATAATTGGCTGGATAACCGTAGTCAGAGAGTTGTTGTTAACGGTTCTAAATCCTGCTGGAAAGGGATAACAAGTGGAGTTCCTCAAGGGTCTGTTTTGGGACCCGTACTGTTCAATATCTTCATCAATGATGTAGATATTGGGATAGAGAGTACGCTTATTAAGTTTGCGGATGATACCAAACTGGGCGGGGTTGCGACTTCTTTGGAGGATAGGGACATAATTCAAAATGACCTTAGCAAGTTAGAGAAATGGTCAGAGGTAAACAGGATGAGGTTTAATAAAGAGAAATGCAAAGTGCTCCACTTAGGAAGGAACAATCAGTTCCATACATACAAGATGGGAAGCGACTGTCTAGGAAGGAGCATGGCAGAAAGGGATCTAGGGGTCATAGTGGACCACAAGTTGAATATGAGTCAACAGTGTGATGCTGTTGCCAAAAAAGCAAATATGATTCTAAGTTGCATCAACAGGTGTGTTGTAAGCAAAACTCGTGAAGTCATTCTGCCGCTCTACTCTGCACTAGTTAGGCCTCAGCTGGAGTACTGTGTCCAGTTCTGGGCGCCACATTTCAAGAAAGATGTGGAGAAATTGGAAAGGGTACAGAGAAGAGCGACAAGAATGATTAAAGGTCTAGAGAACATGACCTATGAAGCCAGGCTTCATGAACTGGGCTTGTTTAGTTTGGAAAAAAGAAGATTAAGGGGGGACATGATAGCGGTTTTCAAATATCTAAAAGGGTGTCACAAGGAGGAAGGAGAAAATTTGTTCCTCTTGGTTTCTGAGGACAGGAAAAGGAGTAATGGGCTTAAAGTGCAGCAGGGGAGGTTTAGATTGGACATTAGGAAAAAATTCCTAACTGTCAGGGTGGTCAAATATTGGAATAAATTGCCAAGGGAGGTGGTGGAATCTCCCTCTCTGGAGATATTTAAGAACAGGTTAGATAGACATCTGTCAGGGATGGTGTAGGTGGAGCTTGGTCCTGCCTTGAGGGCGGGGGGCTGGACTCGATGACCTCTTGAGGTCCCTTCCAGTCCTATTATTCTATGATTCTATGATCTGTGCACATGCTAACCTCAGGTGCAGCATAAATTGATTGGGACATCTCCTTGTCTAGTGGTGTTTGCTCAATTGTTGATACTGAGGTAAGAGTGTTTGATTCAGTAATTGGTGGATTACATCATAATAAACAGAGTATTTTGGTTTTCTGTAGCATGGCTCCCACTAGAACTCCATTGACTGAAAAAAATATCACTAACAAGACTTACTTAATAGATCATCGTGAGTCAGTGTGCTTACAAAGAACAATTTCTGTCTACTGGCCAAAGTACAGAGTCAGAAGCTACTGTTCTTGCTAGGCCATTGATATTCTGTGTCTTTCGGCAAGTAATTTAGGGCCGGTCTGTGTTGACTAATTGACTCACATAGCTACTTAGGAGTAAATATTCCACAAATGCTAGCATGGAAAAACTCCCCCCATACTGATCCTCTGCTCTGACATCAATGCTTCTCCATTTAGGACTAATTACTCTACCTCAAAAATAAAATCACTTTTACTCTGGAATAAAGTGTCCACACTGAGTGTCATTCTGGAATGACAGAACCTTGCAAATCCACGCATGTCCGCTTTATATCTGCCGGTATCATTTTTGCAGAAGCGGATACAAATTGTGTATCTAGAACTCTGCACATTTGTGGATCGCTGCTTTATATCCAAAAGTATCTGCATCCGCGGATGTGGATGTGGATATCTTTAGCTCATTTTTGTGGATGCAGATGCTCATCTGGATGCAAACTTTTGTATCTGCACAGGGCTCTAGGAATATAGCAGAACTGTTATTCTAGAATAGTTTTGTTGGTCAATTTCTCTCATGTGCATGAGGCCTATCTGGAAGCATTATTAATATCTCATTCTCTTCTTGGGAGGAGTCTGCCAAAACTCGGATTACATCAACTTTCAGAACAAGCTATGCTTTATGCCTTGGCTTCATGACATGTAAGGGAGTGGAGCCTAACATACAGGGCTGGCCTGAGGCATTCTGGGCACGGGCGCACGGCGCCACCCCCGGGTGCATGACACATACGTGGGCCCGCCCAGGGTGCACAGCGTATGCACAGCCCAGCTACGGCCTCTGGCATGCAGCCTGGGGCCCACCCCCGGGGTGCTCGGCATAAGCGCGGTCCAGTCTGGCCTGGTTGTCGCTGCTGGCGCGCACACCGGGCCATGCAGGGCCCCGTGGCTGTGAGCGGGAGGGCGCTGTTGGCTGGTGCCGTGGGGATGGGGGCAGGCTGGTGCTGCGGGAGCCAGGCACGCGGCGCCTGATGGCAGCTGTAAGGGACGCCGTGCGCCCTGGGCAGCTGCCCGGCTCGCCCATGCCTCCGTCCAGCCCTGCTAACATACTGCGATTTTTGTGGATTCTATTCCTTGCTTTGTCCCCACTTGGGCATGTCACTTTAGTTCTCTGATCTTTGAATGCAACGTGGCAAATATATCCCGGTGTTATTCTGTTGGTGCCTATGGAGTTACAATCGGGCTGGGCTTGGCTCATTGGGTATAAAAACTTGTGTCTAGTCAATGGGAGCTTTCTGAGGATGGATAAGATTGTTTCAAGGCTCTACAGATAGGAGCTGAGGGAAGGACAAGTACAGTTTGAACCTGTCTAGTCTGGCACCTTTGACACCTCATCAGTGCCAAGCCAGAGAATTTGCCAAATCACGGGAGGTCAGTATTGTCTAGCAGCATTACCAGGGCCGGCCTGCAACATTTTGGCACCTGAGGTGGGGAGCTCAAATGACGCCCCCATGCCACCTTTTCTCCTGCCTGCCTGTTAGATCTTTTGTGCCCTCCTTCCTCCAGCACAGCACTCCACCATCTCTGTGCATCTAGAGCAGAGAGAATACACATGCACCAGCAGCAGACACAATTTTTTGCACTCTGGGTCCAGGCGGTGGACCCCCCACCGCCTCAGTTCACCTCATGGTAAGGCTGGCCCTGAGTATTACCAATACTTCCACTGTTTACTGCACTCTTGGGAGACATTTAGGGGTAAATTAGAGCTAAATAACAACACAGAACATTGAGAGACGGGACTGGTGGCTGTAAACAAACTTTATGGGACTGTGGGAAAGTTGCCCACACCCATGGTAAGCAAACATCCGTCTCACTAAAATCATGCCGGACCACGGATGCTGCTGGACTAGAGTGTGCTGGACTAAGAGGTTCAGTCTGTATTGTAACCGCTAAAGCCTTTACTCCATTCCTAGCACTGTCTGGACACATAAGAAGACACCGTCCCTGCCCCAGAAAATGTAGAGCCTTAGGAGACCAGCAGATGAAAGAAAGCAGCACAATCAAAATATATAGTGATAGAAATGTAGTCGTGTTAGTCTGGTGTAGCTGAAACAAAATACAGGACTATGTAGCACTTTAAAGACTAACAAGATGGTTTATTAGGTGATGAGCTTTCGTGGGCCAGACCCACTTCCTCAGATCAAAAGGAAGTGGGTCTGGCCCACGAAAGCTCATCATCTAATAAACTATCTTGTTAGTCTTTAAAGTGCTACATAGTCCTGTATTTTGTTTCAATCAAAATATATATCCCTTTTAACTATATTGTGGGGAAGATTCTCAACTTCCAAAGAACAGTGAGCTATGCAACACTATGCTCAATTACATATAAAAAACTGAGTCACTTTACTGTCTCAAAATGGTGCTGCCCATAAAGTTAGTCATTAACAGGTACCATTTGTGCACATGCTAACTTCAGGTGCAGCATAAATTGATTGGGACAGCTCCCTGTCTAGTGGAGGTTGCACAATTGTTGATACTGAGGCGAGAACATGTTTGATTCGGTAGTTGGTGGATTGCATCACAATAAACAGAGTATTTTGGTTTTCTGTAGCATGTCTCCCACTAGATCTCCATTGACTGAAAACAAAATCACTAACAAGACTTACTTCCTGCTGGAAGGATTTTGTGCCTAAGGCCCAGAATGTCTCCGAATTTTCATTGAATTTTCATTGTCCCACCTGTGAGGAGCTCATCCTAACTCCCTGTGACCGAGTGTATAAACTCCAGCCTGCCATGAAGGTGTTAAAAGATGCAGAGTAGAAGTCTCCTTAGCTATGGCTAATTGGGGGACCATTCCCAGCTGGGATAAGTGCCGGCAGCGCTGGCCAAAAGAGGCTGTGTGGGAGTGGAAGAGGACTCTGTGGTGACTACAAACTGGCAGGAAGCAGCTGGAATCTCCGTGGAGAAAGATCTGGAAGGAGCAGCTCTGTGAAAGGGGCCTGGAGGCAGGCAGAGACGTATTGGTGATTCTGAGGTTGCAGACCTGAGCTGGGTAATCCAGGCTCCTCAGCATGGAACCCAGGTTAGAGGGAGGATCTGGGTTCCCCTGTTTGCCACCAGGAAAGGGGATATGAAAGAGCCCTGAGGGATGGGCGGTAGAGCCCACAGTGGAAGTAGGGCCCACCGAAGAGTGTGTGAGCTCTGTGATCCTGGATGTAGTGGGCCTCTCGCTGGAGGGCTGAGTTGCCATGAGGGGAAACACATGGCAGGCCATTGTTGGCTGGCCTGGTTCTTGCGGGCATTGTGGGAAACCCTCGCTCTGAAGAAGGGATTTGAAAAGGCCGCCTCACTGATCCATTGATGGCCTCCCGTGCAGAAGGGGTGGTATAGAAGAAGGCACCCAGGCCAATCAAGATTCAGATGTTTGTGTGAGCAGCGGACACATGCACGGTCTAGCCGAGCAGTTGTCCCTGGAAGAGAGGCACAGGTGCCATAAGGTACCAGGGCAGACAAGGTAAAGGAACCATGAGCTTGCTGCCGTAGTGCAGAAGGGGGCAAGAGAGGAAGACGTCGCAATCAGAATGATGGAGAAGGGCCGATGGTCGGGGGCAGTGGTCCCTCTAAGCTGGATGGCAGGTGATTAATCAGCCCTGTGCAATCAGGGCAGAGAGCCCTAAGCCTCTGGCTGAGTGGGGCTGATTAATCACCTGGGAAGCTGTGCTACCCCGCAGATTAGAGGGACTGGTCTTGGGGCTGCATTTTGAATGGCATAATGTGGGTGACAGAGGCCAGTAATAAAGATGGGAAAAATACAGCAAAAGAAACAGCAAGTTTTCTACCTGGCTTGGTGGGGTAAAGTCAGTGGGAGTTTTGCCCAGGGGATGACAGAGTTAGCAATGGGCAAGGGCTTTAGGGGGTGTCATACACAATAATACACAGTGGTTGTATGTTATAAATTATTCATTACTAATTGCATCCGTGCAACAAGGGGTAAGGCATCCTTGCCGTGCAAACTACCAGGATGTCATCTGGCTACTGCAACCATAGCCACTCAACGCGAAAAAGAGCTGACAGAGATGTAGGTTTCTCACGAGGGGTGCGTCTACATGGCAGCATGATTTCGGAATAGCTGACGTTATTCCTAAATGACATTGTGCGTGTCTACACAACACGCCTTTATTTCAAAATAATGGCGAGCTGGAGGACTTCGTACTCCGACTCCTGGAGCCCTCATTTCACAAGGAGTAAGGGAAGTGGGAGGCAGAGTGTTCTTCCTTCGACTTCCTGCTGTGTGGACAGTGCCAGAAGCCAAATTAAGTTACTTTGACTTAAGCTATGCAATTGACGTAGCTGAAGTTGTGCTGCTTAATTTGACTTTAGCCCTGCTGTGCAGATGTCCCCTGGGAGACTTTCAAACTCTGAGGGACAGAAATAACATTGAGGTGTCTTTTTGGGTGGCATAACATGTTTTCCATGCATCTCTCTCTGTTTCCACAAGTGACTCACTTTACCACAAGGCTTCCAAAGGGTGATGGTAAGACTGAAGGAGGGAATTCCCCATGGTTGCTGACCACAGTATAGACTTTGCTGTGCAACCAAGGCCGATCAAAGATGAGCAAGTTACCTCACTTTCTAGCCTCTGGCACCAACTGGGCCAGCCTCAGTACCCAGGAGGAGTGGCTGGAGATCAAGCACTGACTGAGAAGGGTTGGGAAGAATGGTTGTTCTCACTTGCGGTGCAGTCAGACAACAATGGAGGTTTTATGCAGCTGCTACCAAACCTACCAGCAGAAGGGGGAGGCAAAGGGGGCAGTTGCCCTGGGATCCAGCAATTCAAAGGGGCCCGCTCCTGGCCAACACTGCTGTGACTGTGGCAATGGTGACGGCGGGAGCCCCAGGGCCTTTCAATCATCACCAGGCTCCATACTCCAGGTGGCTGTGAGGGTGGGGAAGGCCCTGCCTCTTTCATCCAAGACTCCGCCCTGCCCTCACCTTGCACAGGGGCCCATGGAGGCTGTTGGAGCCTCCTATTGCTACATGCTACGGCGGCCTGGGAAAAGTGAGGAGCACCATTGAAACGTGGCCTGCTCCACAAGGCTCCCGACCATCCAAGAGAGAGCCAGGAGCCAAGCTAAGTGACTTAGTGAGTTGACAGTGACTCAAAGTTTAAGGAAGGGACCATCATGATCCTCTAGTCGGGTTGCCAGCCATAGAACCTCACCCATCCACTCCTGTACGAGACCTTGCACCATTAGCTGCGTTACTGGGATCGTGGTCTAAAGACTTCAAGTTACAGCAAATCCACCATTTATACCAGTTTAAACCTGCATGCGACCTGTGCCCCTTCCTGCAGAAGAAGGTGAAAAGAACCACAACCCAGGCCTCTTCCAATCTGCCTCTAGAGAAAAGTCCTTCTTGACCCAAATATGGCATCAATCAGGTCCTGAAACCCTCCAGCCACAAACTTGTGAAACAATTCTCTGTAGTAACTTGAAGCCCTCCCATATAGCATCCTATCTCCAGCCATTGGAGAGGGACTCATCAGATCATCTCTGCCATAAAGTTATCAAACTCAGTCTTGAAGCCAGTTGGGTTTTTTGCTCCCCACTGCTCCCCTTGGAAAACCGTTCCAGAAACAAGCAGGATACAGACTTGAGAAGAGCAAGCTAAGACTGTCGTTTCCCACATGTGAGGTTCCTCATGCTTTGCCTTCCAAACTCATTCCCTTGCAGAGTAATCCAGTCAGTGGAAGAGTGGAACACGCCAGATTTGTGTGAGAAAAGAAGTCACGGCACATGACTGGCCACCAATGGTGGTGCAGGGGAACTATTTAAAACGTGACAATGGCTTGGTAGAAGTGCCCTGTTGAACTCATTTGGTGGGTAGCTTTCAAAACCTCTGCAGCAACCATCAAACAGACAGCGTGAGCAGCATTGCATGGATACGTCATTGTCTCATGGCCTTTAGCGATAAAACAGGGCAGTAAAGTATTCATGCACATGGTGAGCGCTGTGTGACAGGAATTGATCACCTCAGTCCAGTTCCAACTGGGACAGATATCAACAATCCCCACATTGGCCAGTAAAGGAGGCCCAGGAACGAATAGGCCACGAAGGACTCTTTCTCAGCCCTGAAGATGGACCTTCCAGGTGAGTGGTGACACGGGAGAGCGAAGCTTGGCCTTCCAACCAGAAAGAAGAGGTAAAGGGTACGTCCAGACTACATGCCTCCGTCGACGGAGGCATGTAGATTAGCCAGATCGGCAGAGGGAAATGAAGCCGCGATTAAAATAATCGCGGTTTCATTTAAATTTAAATGGCTGCCCCGCTCTGCTGATCAGCTGTTTGTCGGTAGATCGGGGCAGTCTGGACGTTCCCCTGTCGCCAGAAAACCCTTTTGTCGACCGCCCCGTTATGCCTCATCCCACGAGGCATAACGGGGCGGTCGACAAAAGGGTTTTCTGGCGACAGGGGAACGTCCAGACTGCCCCGATCTGCTGACAAACAGCTGATCGGCAGAGCGGGGCAGCCATTTAAATTTAAATGAAGCCGCGATTATTTTAATCGCGGCTTCATTTCCCTCTGCCGATCTGGCTAATCTACATGCCTCCGTCGACGGAGGCATGTAGTCTAGACGTACCCTAAAGGTGAGAATGAGAGACGTAATATTTAGCCTTTCTCCACAGAAGAGAGGGAGAGACTTTGTTCCGCCTTCCTCCAGAAGACATTTGTGGGAGTGCGGAGTCAAACCAAATAGGGCACGTCTACACTACATGGACGATCGATGCTTCTGTGGTCGATCTTCTGGGGTTCGATGTAGAGGGTATAGCATAGACCCTCTAGCCTGAACTCAAAAGGTGCCCCAGCGCCGGCACTCCTGCTTCTCACAAGGAGTAAGGGAAGCCAGCGGGACATTTGCCCCCGTCAGCCTCCCACTGTGTGGATGGCGCAGAAATGCGATGGGAGATACGTTGACTCCGGTGATGAAACTCACGTAGCTGGAGCTGCCTATCTTACTTAGACCGTCCCATGTAGCATAGACCAGGACCTACTGGCTAGACAGTGTCAGCTTCAGAGATGACTTTTCCCCTCCCCCTGCCTTACAGTCATCAGCCAGAATGCTTCTGTGCCCAGCCTCTAGGACTGAACACCTCAGAGCAAGTGCACGCTCAGTAGAGGTCTCTCTGCTGCTCCACAGGCCAAGCAGCCTTTGAGAGATGGTTCAAGTGACACATGCATCGTCTGATTGTTTGCCCTCCGACCTCCTCCAGGGCTGGGGAGGCAGGGGCCACGCCATGCAGCATGCGGCCTCCGACCTCCTCCAGGGCTGGGGCCATGCCGTGCACCTTCTGCCATCCCTGGGGCTGCCCGCCTGCTGCCCTCCTCTCCCCATGTTTGGGAGGGAAAGCATGTGCACGGCTCCTGCCAGCACCAGGCGCCCAAATGCTGCCACCGTGCAGCACCAGCGCCCCCATCCATGACCAAAAATGCATGCTCAGGGGACGGAGTACCAGGGAGGGAAGCGGGTCAGGCAACAGCATGAAGGGGAAGGACTTGGGGGCCTGTTATGGACAGCCCCCTATGGGAGTCTTGAGCTGGATTTCGTGATTGCTCCAGCTGGGAATCACCTGTGGGCTGGCAGTTTGAGACCCCTGCTTCCTGGCATCTCCCCATGGGCATTTAATAGGGGAGAATGCCCACAGTCACTTAGTCACGTCTGGAAATTTTGGGCCTAGAGTCTTAAAACTTCACCTGCCCGGTGTGGGATTTCCCTTCCCTGAAGGATCATTCTACTGGGACACACGCGGAACGGCAGCATTTAACGACACCCACAACATTCCAAAAGCAAAGCCAGATAAGACAGCCAGACGGACAGTTTCGCAACTGCGGGGCAACTCACTCTTGAACAGGAGGAGCTGCCTTTCTGCACCTAAACGAGCAGCTGGCAGGAAGTCCCTGAACAAATTAGATTTAGCTGTGTCAAGTCCTGAGCTAATATTTTCCAGACTGACAACTTCTGACTCGTGTTTGTTTTGAAACACGGTGGTTTGCCTTGTCTCACACCATGGGAGCTTGCGCTGGTTGGCTGATGGGGAGATGACTTCTAAGAAAGCGAAAGTGAGACCCGAGGGGCGGGGGAGGAACTCTTTTCCGATAAAGCACAAGTTTAAATGCCTCGTGGCTGCTGCAAAACCGAAATGCTTATCACTGCTCAGAGAAAGGAGGGGAGAGGGGCCCATTCGCTGGTCAGACAGAGAGGTCAGCTGTTCTGTTTATGCTTCTTAAAGCCCACTTTTCCATGGGAGACCCTCTGCACAGCAGAGCCACCGCGCTTTTCAAGGTGAGGCACCAAAATGGTTCAGTCCGGATAGTACCATCTGTCCTCTTGGGGGCTCCTTACCCCTGCCCTTCCGCAGCCTGAAAACCACCTCTCCTAGCAAACTAGAACCAGCCTCTGCCCTGGCAGAAACCTAGATTGGAGCTCTCTGGGGCAGGGCAGCACTTTCTGTTACCTGTCTGTCCAGCTCCTGGTACAGAGAGTTCCTGAACCTTGACTGGGATTGCTAGGTGTGACCATAATAACATGACTCCATGGTTGGTGGGTGAAGGTAGGGATGGGGGAAGGAAAGCCCCTAACTCCGTCGCTAGCCCTACCCCTGCTACCCAAGCCCCGCCCCATGGGAACCAAGGTGCTACCCAGCACTATGGGGAGGGTGGGGAGTGGCCCCAGCCTCCCCAGCCCCAGAGCACAGGAAGGGCAGGCGCTCAGGGACAGCCACACTCTGCCTCCGGTACACCGACAGTAGGCATTCTGGGGGCGGAGCCTGAGCAGGGCCTTCCCCTGCCTATTATACCGGCAGCCTCTGCTTGGCCCACCCTCTGTCTGCCTTTTGAGCTCTCTCGAACTATACAAACTGCATGTGTCACCACAGTATCCCACGGCAACACGTCCAAAAATGCCTGAGTTGCTTAGAAGCCATTTGTAAGAAGGGTTGGGGTCAAATTTTCTGAGGTGCCTAAACATGCAGACAACTTCTTTTGCAAGTCATGCAAGAGACTTAAGGGAGTTAGGTACCTTGCTCCTGTTGACTTTCAATTAATTTTTAAAGGGTGATGGGGAAGAAGGGATAAATGGGACGAATTTTTCCGGAAACACATCAACTGACATTTCATTTTGTTTTGGGAGCTGAATCACATTTTTGACAACCCCACATTTGAATGCGAAGCAAGACACGGATGACTCGCCCATTATTTTGTTTACCAGCTTCACTGGTGGTTGCATTTTGATTTCGTCTCCAGAAGGGGCGGGGTCTGAGGCAGAAGGGGCGGGGTCTGAGGCAGAAGGGGCAGGGTTAGAGGCAGCTAGTGCCACCCAGACCACACCGTGCAGGGCTCCGGTGGCCATTTTAAGGGCCCACGACTCTGGCTGCTGCTTCTGCTGAGGTCATCGGCCCCCCAGAACAATTGCCCCCTTTGCTGGGCCCTGGCTCTCAGCTAGCAATGCTGCCTTTGTGGCTCTTCTATGCTCTTCCTCTAGGTCTTTTGCGTTAGCATATCTATTAGTAGGGCCCTACCAAATTCACAGCACATTTTGGTCTATGTCACTCATTGAATGTAAGTATTTTTAAAATCCTTTATAGGAATCTGTAATTTCGCAGTGTGGTAATGGTGGAGTCCTGACCCCCAAAGGAACTGTGGATGGGGTCACATGGTTAGTGCAGGGAGGTTGCAGTACGACTACCCTTACTTCTGTGCAACTGCTGGCAGCAGCACTGCCTTCAGAACTAGGCAGCTGGAGAGCAGCAGCTCTGGCCAACAGCCCATTCTCTGAGAGTAGATCCCCCACCATCAGTAGCACAGCAGTGAGGGTGGCATAGTATGGTATTGCTACCCTTACTTCTGGGCTGCTGCTGGGTGCTGCTTTCAGAGCTGGGCTCCCTGCCAACAGCCACGGTACTCCGGCCACCCAGCTCTGAAGACAGTGCAGAAATAAGGGTGGCAACCCTGAGACCCTCCCCTAACATAACCTTGTGGCTCCCTGGCAACTCTCTTTTGGGTGGGGACCCCTAATTTGAGAAACACTGGTCACCCCCATGGAATCTGTACAGGACAGGGCAAAAAGCACACAAGACCAGATATCTCAGTGGAAGTCCAGATTTCACGGTCTGTGGGTGTTTTTCGTAGCTGTGAATTTAGGAGGATTCTCTAAATTAGGTTATCTAGCTGAACCCTATAGGAGAGGAAAATGCAGTGACAAAAAATAGTCCTGTAGCACCTTAGAGACCAACACAAATGTATAGTATCATAAGCTTTTGTGGGTAAACCCCACTTCATCTCATGAGTTGGACTGTAAATAACAAAATCCAAGACATATATAACGCACAAGAAATACCTGTCAATTGTAGGACCATGTAAATGAAGCTAATTCAGTGGGCTGGATGTGTCCCATTCACAGCTTTTGATGTGAAAATGCGGACATCAAAGGCAAAGGAAATTGGCTTTGTAGTGTGCTAGCCAGTGAATGTCTTTATTCAAGCCCCGGGTAACAGTGTCAAATTTATAGATAAATTCCAGCTCTGCAGTCTCTTTCTGGCTGGTGAAATTCCTTTATAGAAGAATGGCTACTTTTAAATCCACGATTGAGTGACCAGGCAGATTAAAATGTTCCCCTACAGGCAGGGCCGGGTTAAGGCATGGGCTAGCGGGGCACCAACCTATGGAGGGTGCCTGATGGCAGCTGTAAGGGGCACCGCGTGCCCGGTTCCCAGATCGCAGGCTGCAGCAGCTCTCAGCGGCCACCCTGCAGTGGCTGCCCGGGGCAGGAGCCACGTTAACCCCCACAGCGCCGGCCAGGAACACCCTTCCCCGCCACGCGCCAGGTGGGGGCGGGGCCGTGCATGCGCCCTCTTCCACATTCCGGCACAGGGGCAGGGCTGTGCATGTGCCCTCCCCCAACCCGGGGTGCAATTAAACTGTCTGCCCAGGGTGCCGGAATGGCTCGGTCCGGCCTTGCCTACAGGTTTGTGTGTGTTACCATTTCCGATGTCAGATTTGTGTTCATTTATGCTTTGACACAGACATTGTCTGGTTTGGCCAATATACATGGCAGAGGGGCGTTGAATGTGGGACATGGACCTCTGGATAGTCAAGCCCATTTTTTGCAATGAGAAATGTCTGGTGTATTCAAAATATAGGCTGATGCTTTACTGTCCCAGTTTTCTCCCTAGTCCTGCTTGCAAGGTAGAGGCATCTGTAAGGATGTGTGCAATCTGCAGCCAAGCTAGAGTAGGGTGGGGTAAGCACCTTGCTGTTCTGGGAAGCAGCCTATTTTGTCTCCCTATTCTCGTGCCGAGGCGCTTTTAAAGGCTAAGCAATGTGACACTGCAACCTTCCCGCAAGAGCACTGCATATTTCTCTCTGACTTACCTCTGTGTATCATGAACATGAAGATATGGAACTCTTGTTCCCAGGACCACTGGGGATAGGAGTCACAGCGCCATTACTCCTGTCGCTGCAGGACAGTCAGCTTGTCCTCAGCTTCCCTGGCTTCTGAAGCCTTTAACTAGGCACTTGGAGCTGTTTAGCTAGCCTGGGTGTCTAAAGAAAGCCAACGGGTAGGTGAACATTGAGGTTCTTAGAGTACTAAGGACTGACAATCACCTTGTCCCTCTCCTGTCTCCAGAATGAGGAAAATTTGCTGGTGCTTATCCGGATAGCAGGTCCCTGACACCCCCAGCCTATCAGTCACCCAAGCTCTCTCCTCTGGGCTAACTCTGCCCTGCAGGTTAGCAATTGGTGAATCGTCGGCCCCTCTGAATTGTTCTGGGATTGGCAGCCTCTGTCACTTGGCTAATTACAGAAATGCCAGCTGCTGTCCCCAAAAGAGCAGAGTGATCACCAGCTTGCATGAGTCAACTCAGGACCAACGCTTTGCTTAATGCCACACCATGGAGATATATTTACAGCTACAAATCGTAAGTTGCTTAGCGAAGATCAAGATTTTAGAGGAAGCGGGGAAGGATAATGGACACAGAATTGTTTCACAATAAACCAAACTAGAATCCTTTTAAAGACTAAACTTATCAGGCTAAGCTCCAGTTTAGAGAAGTTTCTCATACCAAATGTCTTCTGCAGCATTTTCAGCCAAGCCCTGCTTGGGATCCTGTTTTCATGAATATAGATGTGCTCTCCATTGGCTTCTGAGATGCAGGGATAACAAGACGCTTTCCTAGGCCCCCCAGTCCTAGTCCAGTAAATCTTCAAAGTGGATCCCCAGACAAGACTTTTTCTCCCCCGTTCTTTTCTTCCTATTAAATAGATGAGTTTAGCTCAGACTGGCGATTGTGAATGAGCCAATGTTCAACTTAGGGGTACACGTGAACAGAAACAGGTAGATAAACATCTCTGGCTTGGCAGGAAACAAGTTTTTCACCTCTGCTGGGGATTAACACTTTGATAGAAGAACCAATTTCCAGTGTGTGTCTATACAGAATTCCTTAGACAGTAGCTACACATATATTTTATTTAGATATCATGACTAGTGTGACACTTGCTTTCCACTGAACCAGGATGCACTTACCAGAATCAGGATATTCTTATACCCTCCCTTGCCCTTGGCAGTAAGGGTTCTGTGAGTCACAGGGGCACCTTAAGGGAAAGTTGGAGGCTGCTGACTCTGAGCAATATCGGTCTCATGGGATAGCCACATGCTGGCTAAACTGGCATGATTTTCTGCACATGCTTTTAATGGAAAAGTTTTTCCATTAAAAGCATTTGCAGAAAAGAGCATCTAGATTGGCACAGATGCTTTTGCGCAAAAGCGCTTTTTGCAGAAAAGCGTCCGTGCCAAGCTAGACGCGGTTTTGCGCAAGAAAGCCCCGATCGCCATTTTCGCCATCGGGGCTTTTTTGCACAAAACAATACTGCGTTGTCTACACTGGCCCTCCTGCGCAAAAGCATTTGCACCAGGGGGCTTTTGCCCGAACGGGAGCAGCATAGCATTTCCGCAAGAACACTGACAATCTTACATGAGATCGTCAGTGTTCTTGCGGAAATTCAAGTGGCCAGTGTAGCCAGTTGGGAAGTTTTTCTGCAAAAGCAGGTGCTTTTGCGGAAAAACTTGCCAGTCTAGACGCAGCCGCTGTGTTTTGCACATCTGTAAAAACAAGGAACAGAACCTCGGCAACTGCTGGGAGGAAGAGATGGACAGATGTTCTGTCTAGCCACAGGCCATGTCTGGTAGGGCATGCAGGATCAGAGATCCAGTGTTCTCGTAATTTAAGGCAAGGCCATAGCCATGAAAAATCAATACACTGTGTGCAAGGATTTTGTTATGCTTTGTGTAACTGGATTTTTTTTCACTTTTTCCAACCAAGGTATTATTAATCTTTAATTGAAAACCACTGGAACGGAGCCTAAAGTGCACACACATTTGTGCTGATGGGGGTCTCAAATGCATGTAAATGTATCACAGCATAGCCAATATTCTTAGTGGAAGAGGTCCCCCGCCCTGAACTATCAGGTTGGCTTTCAACTTGGATTTCATGTTATGCATACCCAAGGATTCCTGGATGTCTCTAGCAATCTTTTCATGCTCTGGATTGGGGTTTGTGGCGTTCAGTAGTGGCCTCCCTAGGAAAGGCCAGTTTGCGTGAGAGGGCAGACACAAGAACAGTTGCTGTTGGTGCTGGTGGCTTTTTAATTCTCCTGGAGCCCCTCTGCTTTGTTGCTGCATTGGGCCATGTTCGAAGCATGCCCCTTGTCCTTCACTCGATCAGATACCCACTTGAGTATTCCGATGGCAGCTGTGAACATGGGACCGAACATGCTCCCCTCCTCAAGGAACAAGGCTGTTGAGGATTTCTCCATGGGGATGCCCAGGGCATGGGCGCTAGAAAGGGTGTGTGTGAAATTCCAGCTTCCGGTGAGTTGAAAAGGGCACTCCTGCACATGGGGATGTGGTGTCCAGTCACAATGACCTCCGCGTAGTAGATGGTATGCGGGCTGGCTCAGCTATGCAGCAGTGCACTGTGGGATAGCAAAGGGAGGAATGGCAGAAGGGAATAGTTAATTTGCCATGAGAATGCACCCACATAAATCCTATCCTGGGTTAGCTCATTCCAAACTAGTGTGAATCCACTTCCAAAGTGGATTAACTAATGTTAAATGAGACACCAAACCATTAGGGGACAACCTCCTGTATGTGGACTCAAGGTCTTATCCCACCCAAAAACCTCAAATAAATCTGAAAATTGTCACGTATCCATAAGCCCTATGCAACAAGGTCACAAGGAAACATGCACAGTATACACCCTGGATCTACCAAGCTCCTGGATAGAGTCCTACGACTGTACCTAGGACTTTCCTTCCTATGGGACGATTTATGCAAAAATTACTCAGGATCGGGGACTTCTGCAGCAATGGCACAGCTAAAAACGGCAGATGCCTCACAATGGTTATGAACTTCCCATGCAATCGCAAAAACGACTACCAAGAAAACAGTAAATAGTCCCCAAAGATCCGGTAAAACAAAGAGTTGGTGTACCTGCGCTGATTTAAATACAAGCTGAAAGGAGCACGTTGATGACTAGTGTGTATTTCAGTTAACACTATTTCATAAAACTGCGCTAGATCGAAGGAGAAGATAAATTAAATCCAATAATAGGACAGTCCACAGGGGTGCCAGCTGGCTGCTAATCAAGAAGAAATGTCCTGTCTTTGAACAGGAGGGAGGATTGGAACAAGAGAGATGCAGCCTGAGCACGTTATTAACACATTAAAATAGCCTTATGAGGTTATTGAGGGTTGGTTTTTTGTTAGCATGGCTATTTACATTTCTGTGCATTGTGGTGGTGAAGCAAAGCCACTGTATTCTGCAAAGCATACATTTAAAGTGAGACTTGGGCTTTGTCTACACTACACAGCTTGTAGCAGCACAGCTGTGTTGCTAAAAGTCAAGCGGTGGAGTGCCAACAAAATATTTCTAAGGGCATTCACATGGTCAGCATTCATGTGCTCCGGCCAACAACAGTGTTCACACTGGCACTTGTCATGGCAAAACGTGTGTCTTTTGGGGGGTAGCGGTTAGTACCTCTGAATTACACCACTTGTCGTTCAGTTACCAGTGTAGACATAACCTTACCATGTAAGCCAGCCCTGGATAACCTAGGTTAGCAAGTGACCCACATGAATAGCCCTCCTTCATCTCAGTGGGCTGCAAGACTGGTGTAAGCAAAACAGTCTCCCAGGAGAGGGTAGCTTTGCTCACTGCACTTGCATACCTAGAATTTGCAGTGGGTGCCGACTGAATTGGAGCAGCGCTTTGCTTGGTTCCCGTGGGAGCACCTAGCTCTCACCGTCAATGCTGTGCGCAACCAGCATGACCTGACTTCACATGCCCTTGTTTTACGTGCATGTAATTTTAGTAATGCCAATAGGGAAAAAAACCTACATGGACAGAAAGCTGCAGAATCTGGCAACCCTGCACATGAGCAATGGTAAATTGAACGTCGCGTGGGCCACGCATGGAATCTCGATGGGACGCAAGTTGCCCCCTACTGATCTAAGCAATGCTTAAGTCCACCCCTATTCAGCAAAGCACTGAAACTGGTACTCTTGCTAAGCATGTGCTTTAGTGCTTTGCTGAGCAATGTATGGACTTTAGCGTGTGCTTAAATGTCTATGTCTGGATTTGGACCTCAGGACAGAAACTCCTTGCATACCAGAAGTCCTGTCAATACAACCTTTAAACTCCTTGATCTCCATTCCTTTTCAAATCTTGCTTTCTCTTTCCAGTAAATGGTGTTAATGGAAAATAGATTTAAAAAAACCCTGAACTCTAGTGGCTAATGTGAGGTCATTGGTTGAGCAAAAAATGGGACTATTCTGCTTTTACTGGTTGTACAGCTTCCTTATATGAATGTTAGGTACAAGGTAGGTGAAGTAAGTCCTTCCTGGACCAACTTCTATGGGTAGAAATAGCAAGTTGGCAAGCTTTGTGGAGAAAAAGTTTTTTCTGGAGAAAGTAACCAGAGTTCCCGTGCTAAGTACAAGGTTATTAAACATATAGGCTGCCTCTAGACTAAAACTTCCCAGCTGTCTACACCGACCACTTGAATTTCCTCAAGAACACTGATGATGTCATGTAAGATTGTCAGTGTTCTTGCAGAAATATTATGCTGCTCCCGTTCAGGCAAAAGCCCTCTTTTGCGCAAGAGGGCCAGTGTAGACAACGTGGTATTGTTTTACGCAAAAAAGCCCCAATGGCGGAAAATCATACCAGTCTAGACGTAGCCACAGGCTTCTCCCTCTTTCACATCATACATTGACTGAAGTAATATCACAGAGTGTTTTAAAAGAGCACAGTCAGTTTAAAAGTCCTTGTTTCGCTTGTGTAACATAATACACACATTTTGTTTCTCTAATGTGCTTTTAGAACATTACCCTTTTCCACTTTGATCGCTGTAAATGATTAAAACTGAGTTTCTCAGTTCAATTTGCCTGTTGCCATTTATACTCCTTGTTACCTTTTGCATCTCTCTCAGTTTGGAGAAGTTGGGACGACAATTTAATTTAATCAGTAACAAATCACCGCAACCAGATGGCATTCACCCAAGAGTTCTGAAAGCACTCAAATGTGAAATTGCAGAACTATTAACTGTGGTTTGTAACCTATCCTTTAAATCAGCTTCTAAACCCAATGACTGGAAGATAGCTAATGTGATGCCAATATTTAAAAAGGGCTCTAGAGGCGATCCTGGCAATTACAAACCAGTAAGTCTAATGTCAGTCCAGGCAGTCCCCGGGTTACATGGATCCGACTTACATCGGATCCCTACTTACAAATGGGGTGAGGCAACCCCGCACTAGCTGCTTCCCCCCAGCAGACTAGGGAGACGCAAAGCTAGTGCGCCCCTGTGACGGCACGTTGGGGGTTCCCCGTCTCCTGCACCCCGAAATGGCACAAACAGACTGCACCAGCCAGTGGAATTGAGGGTGGTTTATTGCTCCTCCAGCACAGCGCAGCACAGATGTAATCTGGTCACAGGAACTGGGCTAGGATGCTTCAGGCCCCCTTGAGATGGGGGAGACTGGGCCCCTAAACTCCAGCTCCTCTCCCTAGGCTCTCCTCCATGCCCTCCGACAGCCAGCAACCAACTCCCTAACTTCCAGCCCTGCCCCCCAGCCAAGGCAGCATTCCACCTTCCTTTGTTCCTCTCCATGGGGGGTGTCTGGCCACTGGTTTGCATAGTGACTCATCCTGTCTTGCTGGGTCGTGGTACCCACAGCAGCCAGTGGGGGTTCCCCCAGAGCCAGCAGCATAGAAACCAGCCAGGTACCCCCACTACGTCACAGCCCCCCCCCCCCCCCAGCAGACCAGGGAGACGCAGAGCGGCTTTTCTCAGCAGACACCTCAGCTTGAGAATAAAGGACTGAGGGAAGTGAGGTGTGGGAGAATAAAACTGAGCTCTGGAGAAATGTTTGGCTAGAGTTTCCCCTACAATATGTACCAGTTCCGACTTACATACAAATTCAACTTAAGAACAAACCTGCCGTCCCTATCTTGTACGTAACCCAGGGACTGCCTGTATACCAGGCAAATTAGTTGAAACAATAGTAAAGAATAAAATTGTCAGACACGTAGATGAACATAATTTGTTGGGGAAAAGTCAATATGGTTGCTGTAAAGGGAAATCATGCCTTACTAATCTACTAGCATTCTTTGAGAGGATCAACAAATATGTGGACAAGGGGGATCTAGTGGATATAGTATACTTAGATTTCTAGAAAAAGCGGTGAGGAGTCCTGTGCATCTTATAGACTAACTGAAGTGTAGGAGCATAAGCTTTCGTGGGCAAAGACCCACTTCGTCAGATGCATGTCTAGAAAGCCTTTGACAAGGTCCCTCATCAAAGGCTCTTAAGTAAAGTAAGTTGTCATGGGATAAGAGGGAAGGTCCTCTCATGGATTGATAACTGGTTAAAAGACAGGAAACAAAGGATAAAGGATAAATGGTTAGTTTTCAGAGTGGAGCTCAGTTTAACGGAAGCTGACTCCCTGTAGTTGGAGTTGCGTACCTTAAGCTGACCTATTTGGCCTAGTATAGACCAGGCCTAAGAGAGCCATTCTTTTAGTTCAAGTAGTAGAGGTCTCTGCTGTGGTCTTCACCATTTGGGATCCTCCTTTAGTCAGGTTTCCAGGAGGGTTACTTGGATCTGATGGTCACCCACTCTGCCTGGGGCTAACTCACCCAGGGCTAACGAAAGAAAGGCCAGGTTCCCAGCTAACAGACAAGGAACTGATCTCTTAAGAAATCCTTACAGAATTTCACTCCTTTGCAGAATTAATAATAGGTTCCGTGAAGCGCTTGCTGTAAATCAATCCCAAAAGAGGCTTTGCTTCCTCAGTTCTGAAATTGAGGGGGAAGAAGAGAGCGGCTCTTAGCATCGACGGCGAGCGCCAATCCCTGCAGATACACCCGGGAGAAGTGAAACAATCACAGCGGGCTGTGCTGTGACTAATGCGCCCAGTGACACTTCCAAAATGCGGAAGCTGAAAGAGGATTTGGGCGATGAAGGGAAAATCAGTTTGTGGTCAAAGGCTGCACAAGAGCTGGGTGGCCGTGCTAAGTACGCTGTACATGCCGGCCTGTTTCAGACACTTCTCCTCCTGCTGCTGCTTTTGCTGCCGTGAGGGCAGGGGACTGGACTTGATGATCTTTCAAGGGTCCTCCCAGTTCTAGCGTTCTAGGCTCATGCTCCTATGGAAGGCAATGGGCACGTCAGCCATCGCTTTCAGGGGACCAGGTGCAGCTCTCGTCTGATGTTACGTGCTTAAGAGAGTAAGGACTTTCCCTACACTATATTTTTCAGGACCTTTCTTCCTTTGTGCTATAAAGACAGGATGGGCAATTTGAGACCTTGGTGCTCTTAGCAGGAGGTCACATGTTCTAAGTAGCATTCACTAGCACCGTGGCTTTTCAACCAGCACATCCCTGGGGGTCTGCAGCGTGTCTAACATTCCCAAAGAGATCTGCACATAAAAACACCCTGCCATAAGCTCCCAAGTGGAGGATGCTGTTGGGGCGACGCTGGGGGCGGGAGTGTCAGATGGGTGCTAGAAGGGGGTAATAGGACGGGTGCTGCAGAGCCTCCTTTTCAAGGTGGGATGCAGCGTCACACTCCCTGTCATGGGGGCAGGACGGCTGGCACCGACCCGAGATGCAGCACCAGTCAGTGCCCCACAGCAGGCCTCTGCCCCCTCCCCAGCATAGGGGGCCAGGCTCTGTCTGCCCTGCCAGCCAGACTCTGAGGCCTTGTGCCAGGGAAGGTAGCTCAGCCAAGATGCATTTGGTGGTTTCCATGAGCCAGCAGGCCAGGGCAGGCAGGATCTGGCGGCTGTGGATGCAGGCGCGGGACCCACCAGCATGTGGAAGCATAGAACAGTAGAACTGGAAGGGACCGCGAGAGGTCATCGAGTCCAGTCCCCTGCTCTCACGGCAGGACCAAGCATGGTCTAGATCAGTGGCCCCAACCTTTTGGGGCTGCCAGGTGCCCGGGGTGGGGTCGGGGCCACAAATGCGCTGCGTGCCCGGGGGTGGGGCCGCCCATGCGCCACGTGCCCAAGGCCGGCACCATCCATGCGCCATGCACCCGGGGCGCAAGAATGGCTTGGGCTGGCCCTGATCACTCAGTAGGCGCACATAAATGCCCCGGCGGGCGCCATGGCACCCACAGGCACCACGTTGGGGGACCACTGGTCTAGATCATCCCTGACAGGTCTCTGTCTAACCTGCTCTTAAATGTCTCCAGTGATGGAGATTCTACGACACTCCTTGGCAATTTATTCCAGTGTTTAACCACCGACAGGTAGGAAGTTTTTCCTAATGTCCAATCTAAACCTCCCTTGTTGCAATTAAAGACCATTGCTTTTTGCCCTATCCTCAGAAGCCAAGGAGAATTTTCTCCCTCCTCTTTGTAACACCCTTTTAGATACTTGAAAATCACTAACATGTCCCCTCTCACTCTTCTCTTTTCTAAACGAAACAAGCCCAGTTCTTTCAATATTCCCTCACAGGTCATGTTCCCTACACCTTTAACCATTTTTTTGCTCTTCTCTGGACCTTCTCCACTTTCCCCACATCTTTCTTGAAATGTGGTGCCCAGAACTGGACACAATCCTCCAACTGAGGCCTACTCCAGCAGAGTAGAGCGGAAGAATGACTTCTCGTGTCTTGTTCGCAACATTCTCTCATCTGCAACATCTCCTCCACACTTCTTCTTTGGGAGAATCCATCTGGATCAAGGGAGATCTCTCTCTCTCTCTCTCTCTCTCAAAAAGAGGCCATGTCCTGGAAGACCTGGCTGTAGAGTGACCCCATCCACCCCTCCATTTGCAGTTACTGTAGGGGTCCGCAAATGAGAAAAGCACTGAACTCGCTCGCCACTAACACCACCGCTCTCCTGCATTCCCCACCAGCTGTGATGGGTTCGGTTACAGAGATTCCCTGGCAGGCCTGCCGATGGGGCAATTGCTCCAGGACCCAGCCATTCAAAGGGGCCTGGGGCTCCAGCCATCACCGCTGCCACAGTAATGGCAGCTGAAGCCCTGGGCACTTGAAATTGCCGCTGAGCTGCTGGGGGCATGCACTCCAAGCAGTGCTAAGGGCTGGGGGGAGGTGCCGCAGCATGTTCTGGGCAGCACAGAGGGCTGACTGCCCTCAGCCCTGCCACTTCTGCCCTAAGCTCCGCCTCTTCTGCCCTTGGCCCCACCCCTTCTGGGAGCACAGAGCGCCCCCTCCCCATTGCTCAAGGGCCCGCAGAGGCTGTTGGCTCTGCTGTCCCCTTGAGGTTGTCACCTGATGTGTGCTGAAATGCCATTGTGTCAGCGTTCCTGGGCACCCCCCCTTTCCTCTGTCCTGCTGAGCCCGGCCCTCCAGCCTCTTACACTGGCACAGAGATGGGGGGAGGGTCACAGCCCTCTGCAGGGTAACACAGGCACCGAGATCAGCTCAGCTCTGGGAAGGCTCAGTCAAAGGGACTTGCCACAGCTCCCAGGTGCACTGCCCCAGTGGGACCAGAACCTCAGATAAATCCGTCTTTCTCTGTATGAAGTTCTTTAGAGAGCAGGCTCATATTGTCCACCCTCTTACTTACACAAAGAGAGACGCTTCCCACCACCCCCGGTAACAATTATTTACACTGGGTTAATTAATAAACAAAAAATTACTTTATTAAGTATAAAAAGTAAGATTTAAGTGGTTACATGTAATAGCAAACACGGGCAAAGTCAGTTACTAAGCAAACTAAAACAAAATACACCAGGTAACCTTAATACACTAAGGCTACATCTACACTGCAGGCTTCTTGCGCAAGAACAGATGTTCTTGCGCAAAAACTTGCAGAGTGTCTACATTGCACACGTATTCGTGTGCAAGTAAATTTACAGTAAAGCATCGGAAAACAGAGCTTCTTGCACAAGAGTTATTCCTCTCCCCACAAGGAATAAGCCCTCTTGCGCAAGAGCTCTTCCACAAGAAGGCAGTGTGGACAGTCAACAGGGGTTTCTTGGGCAAGAAAGCCCTATGGCTAAAATGGCCATCAGAGCTTTCTTGCGCAAGAGAGCATCCACACTGCCATGGACGCTCTTGCGCAAAAGCACATGACAGTGTGGACGTGCTCTTGCGCAAGACCTTTTGCCCAAGAACTCTTGCGCAAAACAGTTCTTGCGCAAAAAGCCTGCAGTGTAGACGTAGGCTAAGTGCATGTCTACACTAGGAAATTTTTTGGAAATAACTTATAATTCCAAAATAATAATTTTGAAATAGCATGTCCACACTACAGGGAAGCCTCAAAATTAGTCCGACACAGGCTCTGTGACTATGGATGCGCTTCCTCAACTTAGAGCCCCGGGAAGTAATTACTTTGAATAACTCTGGGGAGTCGGTATTTCAAAATAGCAGCAGCGGCGCATCCACACTATCACCATTTCAAAATAACGATTTCAAAGTAAGCATTCTGCCTCGTGGAAGCAGGAGTTATTTCGAAATAACCAGCCTGTAATTTCGAAATAACCAGCTTGGTAGTGTGACTGCTGCGTTTGTTACTTCTTAGTCTTGTAGACCAGGACTAAGAAACTTACTACATGCAATACCTAATCCTAGCAGTAGTTCTAATAACCGTTTTTTCCAACAGGGCAAAAAGCCTCATGGCCTGGGCCGGATCCTTCCCCCTGTTCAGTTTTAGAAGTTTCCAGCAGTTGCTTTGGGTGGTAAGTAGGGGTACCCTGCCATCTGGCACCAGCCCCCACGGGTTGGTTTCCCACCTCTATATAGATTTTGCCCAAGCCAGGAATGCTTTGAGTTCAGTTTAAACTTTTTTTCTCAGCTTCAGTGGAAAACTACAAGGAACAAGATGGGTTCCGGCAGCAGGTCACCTAAATATATGTTTTTGTGGGGACTCTCAGCCTCTCCTATGGACAGGTCCAGAAGGAAAACAAACCCATGTACGGATCATTGATCTTATCCATGAGCCATCAAGTTTCCAAAATATCCTTAATGGCCCTCAGTTAGCATGTCTATATTAGTAACACTGGTTTTTACTTCATATTTCTAACTTCAAATACAGGAATCCTAGAACTGGAAGGGACCTCGAGAGGTCATTGAGTCCAGTCCTCTACCCTCACAGTAGGACCAAGCACCGTCTGTCTGGTAAGTGTCTATCTAACCTGCTCTTAAATATCTCCAGGGATAGAGATTCCACAACCCCCCTAAGCAATTTATTCCAGTGTTTCACCACCCTGACAGTTAGGACATTTTTCCTAATGTCCAACCTAAACCTCCCTTGCTGCAATTTAAGACCACTGATTCTTGTCCTATCCTCAGAGGTCAAGGAGAACAATTTTTCTCCCTCCTCCTTTAACACATTTTTAGATACTTGAAAACTGCTATCACATCCCCTCTCATTCTTCTCTTTTCTAAACTAAACAAGCCCAATTCCTTCAGTCTTCCCTCACATTTTCTAGACCTTTAATCATTTTTGCTGCTCTTCTCTGGACCTTCTCCAGTTTCTCCACATCTTTCTCGAAATGTGGAGTCCAGAACTGGACACAGTACTCCAATGAAGGCCTAATCAACAGAGAAGAGCGGAACAATGACGTCTCGTGAAAGAATAGCGCGTACTCACAAATAGAATGTACATGTTCAGCAGATTACAACTTTTCAACCATACCTTACAGGAAATACTGTGAATAAAGCAATTTCCTGTTCTGCATATTCCCATAAAGAAAATAGATAGCTCTGTAATACCAATCACTTACATAATGGCAGGATTTGATTATTTCCCCTTCGCTTTCACTTTTAGAGTCTCACTGTCACTCCCCGTGCACAAGAGGAAGTAGGAGAGGAAGTTGTGGTTAGGCAGCCGGCTCGGAGCCAGAAGCTCCTGTGCTCTGGTCCTCATTTAAAACTTGGCTCATTTGTGGCCTCTAGCAACTAATAGTGAATCTCTCTTTCTCTCTCCTCACTTTCCATATGGATGAAACAAAGATTCGTTAATATTGGTGAAGCTGTGATAATTAATGGCATAATCTAAAAGACATTGGAGTAAATGTAAAGATGTCTATTCACTTTAATGGCCTTTGTGTTCATGCCCTAAAGGACTGATACAAGAAGTCAACTGTCATCTTTGACTTGTTTGCTGTAACATAGCTGCATTTGCCCCAAGATGCAAGAGACAAAGTGTGACAGACAATATCTTTCAGTGGTTCAATAAAAGATATTACCTCCCCTTCCTTGTCTCTCTCATATCCTGGGACCAACACTGCAAACAACAGTGGACTGTACAAGCATTTTGACCTTCACGGAACTCTTCTTTCTGTCGGGGGCAAGAAAGCAGAATGTCTGAACTAGTAATTCAGATGAGTAATAGGGAGATTTTCAGAGATTATGTGAGTGGAGTTGGTGCCCCCAGGCATTTGGCTAACATGCTGTGAACTAAAAACTCCTAGCATGTAAATATTATAATTACCATGAGAGTGAAGACAACACATGGGGCCAATGAAAGGTCAAAGGGCAATAGCCCACGATGGAAATGGTGTTGGCACAAGACGGTTGCAGCATTAAGGGATGAGGGCATGTGAAGTCGCACTTCTTGGGGAGGGGAGGAGAGTCTCATCTGTTTCTTGCAGTCTCCCATTACAGACACCAGTTCCTTCAGTTCTGGTCTGGCAACATTCATGGTCTGGCATGATTTCAATTAGTTGGATGTCCACTTAGCATTGCTGTGGCCACGTTTCCGGCAGTCCCATAAAGTTCGTTTACAGCCACCAGTCCTGACTCTCAGTGTCTTGTGAGGTTATTTAGCTCTAATTTGCCCCTAAATGTCTTCTAAGAACCCAGAAAGCCACGTGAGTGTTGGTAATGCTGCTAGGCAACCTTGAGCTCCCCTGGTTCAGCCATGATACCTGTCAGGTCCCGAGGGTGCTGGGCTAGAGAGGATCAGCCAGTTCTTTAGACATCACCTCTGCATTTGGCTTACCGTAAAATCTCGAGTATAATGCGCACCTTTGTATAATGCACATCTGCCTTTTAAAGGTCAAAATACTTGAATAAACTAAACTCTTATCTATAATGTGCACCCCCATTATACTCAAGATTTTAAGGTATGAATAGGAAGGAAGGGGCTCACGCCTGTCGCCAGGCCCCCTGCCCAGCTGAGCTCACTCCAGCTGCGGAGTCCCACTGCCCAGCTGAGCTTATGCCTGCGGGGGGGGGGGAGGGTCTCCCCTGCCCAGCTGCTGGCACACTGAGCTCACACCTGCTGACCCCCCGCCCCAGCCCAGCCAGTGTCTGCCTCCCCCCCACCCAACTCGTGCCTGCCAAGGGTGAGTTTAAAACGTTTAAAAAAAACCTCCTATGGATAATGCACACCCCGACTTTGATGTTAAAAAAACGGGAAAAAAGTGCGCACTATACTCGTGACTTTACGGTAAGTTAGTTGTGCAGTCGCCAAGACGCAAATTTATCCTCATAAAACATGATGCACGAAAGAAGTTAGTATCCCAGTCTGGCTTTATTGCCAAAAGTCATCAGCTATGCAGGACTGTGAGTAGTGCCCTTTCAGTACAGACATGGTGAATTCTCCCAGGCTTGGCTTGGCTCTCTTTCTAAGGCACATGATAGCATGACAGCAGAAGTCTTGGGTGGATGCAGATATTAGTGGATGAGAGTCTTTGGTTTGCATTAGGCAAGAAGTTAGAGTAAATTATCATAAAGGTCCCTTACGGCCTATAAAAAGCTCATGACTAAGTGGCGGTTAGAACGTGGTCAGCTGAAAGGAAGAATAGTCCTGGTTAATAACTACTGAGGTTCAGAAGATTCAGGTGCAACCGTCTGGCTCTCTCACAGATTTGCCACCTTGTTACATAACGTGACAAAGCTCCTACGAAAACTCGGTGGGTCCTGCGCTTCCTGGAGGATTTGCTTGCCTCAGGGGCTCACGGCAGCCCACCGTTTTAGGCACTGTGCCCAGGGCTTTCATTTGCTGTTGGTTGAGCTCTTTTCATCATCAGCAAGTGTAGGGTAAACCAGAGAATAAACTCCACAGTCCTTTCCCCTGAGTGGAAATGGGGAGCTGGGTGTTGGGAGGAACCCGGGCCCACCCTCTTCTCCCGATTCCAGCCCTGGGACCTGTGATAGTGAATCTCCAACACCTGCTAGAATACAGCTCCAAGCCGCTGGGCTACTTCCCCACACCTTGCTCAGCCCCTTCCTTCTCTCTGGTTAGTCCTCTAGTTGTGATCTCCTTGCCTCCTACTCCCAGCTGCACATGTCCTACCACTGCAGACAAGCTTCTTTTATAACCAGTCTGAACTGGTTTTCTTAACTACCCCCAGGTGCCCTAATTGGCCTCTCCTGGCCTGACTCTGCAGGCCTGGTCAATTAACCCCAGGTGTTCCACTGCCCGCAATTGCCTTTGCTGGTTCTAAACCAGCCCCTCTCTATTACTCTGGGGGCAGGGATTTCCTCAGCCTTCCCTACTGTTTATAGCCTTCTGTTCTGACCGACTGTGTCTAGAATGGCAAGTTTTTCCGCAAAAGCACTTGCTTTTGCAGAAAAACTTCCCAGCTGTCTACACTGGCCTCTTGAATTTCCGCAAGAGCACTGTCGATCTCATGTAAGAAATCAGTGCTTCTTGCGGAAATACTATGCTGCTCCTATTCGGGCAAAAGTGCTTTTGCGCAAAAGGGCCAGTGTAGACAGCTCAGATTTGTTTTGCGCAAAAAAGCCCCGATGGCGAAAATGGTGATCGGGACTTTCTTGCACAAAACCACGTCTAGATTGGCACAGACGCTTTTCCGCAAAAAGTGCTTTTGCAGAAAAGCGTCCGTGCCAATCTAGACGCTCTTTTCTGCAAATGCTTTTAATGGAAAACTTTTCCATTAAAAGCATTTGCGGAAAATCATGCCAGTCTAGACGTAGCCACCCTGTCTCAGTAGGCCAGATTCACAAAGCTACTTAAGCACCGAGTGGGATTTACAAAAACTTCTAAGCAGATTAGATACCTACTAGGGATGTAAAATCCCATTTCATTAGTTAACCGGTTCAATGTTAAGTTGAACCAGTTAACTGATTAAAAGGGGGGTCTGGAGCCCGCCCTTCCCCCATGCAGGCGGAAGCTGCTACAGCCTGTCTGCTTCTGGCCTCATGTGGGCTGGGAGCCAGCAGGCGCATGTGGAGCCCCAGCAGGGCTGGAGGAAATACAATTCCATTAAAATCCCTGGATGGATATGATCTGTCCATGTGTCTGGAGTGTGCTAAGCAATGACAAAAACAAACCAAAATCCCTATAAAAACACCCCCAGAGAAGACAGAAATCATGGTTGAAACCTACTTTCTGTTTAAAAACAACAAATGGTCTGATAGCACTTTAAAGACTAACAAAACACATAGATGGTATCATGAGCTTTCATGGGCACAGCCCACTTCTTCAGATGACTGGAGTTCTGAGTTTGGGATGTGAACACTCGAAATAAATAGGAGACGGGAATGGGAGGGACACACAGAGCATCAGTAAGTATCAGTAAGTACTTAAGTACCCATTCTCCAGATACTTACTGATGCTCTGTTTTCCCCCCTCCTTTTCCCCTCTCCTATTCATTTCAAGTGTTCACATCCCAAACTCATAACTCCAGTCATCTGAAGAAGTGGGCTGTGCCCATGAAAGCTCATGATACCATCGACATGTTTTGTTAGTCTATAAAGCGCTACCAGACTATTTGTTGTTTTTTTCTGTAGCAGACTAACTCAGTTACCCCCTGGAGTTTCTGTTTCAAGTTCGACTATTCGAAAGGCTCCGAAATTTGGCGCTACTCAGATTACTCGAAATTTGGCCTGCCTCGTGGGGAAGCAGGGTTAGCAATCCACAACTGCCCCCATATAGGCCCACGGGGTTCTCCAGATGCCGCCTCACCTCTTCTTGAACAGTCTAGCAATATAGGGGCAGGGTGTGTGTGTGTCAAATTATGTCTCTGATTCTGGTGCTATTGTTGGATACATAGACCCCCCCACTGGAGGAGCAAAACTGAAATCAGTATTGGTGAGAGCTCTCGAGCGAGGCAGATAACACTGAGCAGCTGTTTAGCCCACCAGTTTTCATGGCAGCAGGATGACTCAAAGGCACGTCCAGTAGCCACTGAGCTGGATCCACCTCCCACCTTAACTCTGCACTTCCTTGATTCCTCAGAAGCATCTGTTTTGCTGAACTTTATTCTAGAAGGCATGCCAGGCAACCTTAACAACATTAACAAAGCCTTTGGTCCATGAATAATGTAGAAGAACTGGCCCCCTTTGAGGAAGGGTATACTTTTGAAGACTAAACAGGCTGGCTAGGGCCCTTTTAGAATATTTTTCTGGTTCACTGTCTTCCACTCGCATCCCCTGCTGTAATAGTGAGATGGGATGGGAAGGCGTACACCACAAATTGTTACAGTCCCTTTGGGCACAAATTATTATTCCCTCAGCGCACAGATTCTGTATCGGTTCAGGCTGTGCAAGTCACGATTCTTCTCCCTCACCATTCTACCTCTTTCAGGACCCAGGGTTGCTTGTTGCAAAGACGTATGAAGCATTTGGATGAATGCCAGCCCATTGCCAAGAAATTGGCTTGAGTCATTTCTATATTTGTTCTCTTTCTTTTATCGTGGGGGCTAACTATTAACTGATTTTTTTCCCCTGAGCACTGAACGTTGAGCCACAATGTTGGTAAGAGAGAATGGCGCAATTCCTCTATTTAAACCACTCAACTAATTTTAGCACTGGCCAAATCCAGTGAGAGGGGAAGCGCAGAGACAGGTTGTAAGCTCAGGGATGTGCACTGCACCTTTGTGTCGGACGATTGAAATCCGCACTCTTGCCTCCTCTCCTGCAGTGTGACCTGCCCAGGCACAGCTCGAACTTAGGGCTGGCACGACACTTGTTTGATGGCTCTGACTGCATTCCCGCCGCAGTTACACTTCTTGTCCACTAGAAGTTACTGTGGCACCATCCAGGCAGTCAGATGTCCTCTTTCGCTGCTCCACCCAGGGCTGGTCCTGACCAATTGGCAGCCCCGGGTAACTGGGAAAAACTTGTTGAGGAAAAAAAAGGGGGGGCCAAAATGCGGTCGTGGCCCCTTTAATTGCCACGAGTCCTGAACGGCCTTCTGTCGGGCTCGGTCGGTGGCCCCTTGAAAATGGCCGCCCCTAAGACCGGCTCTGGCTCCACCTACTAAATCTAGAGGTGTTTGTCCATAAAATGATCTTTGAGTATATGGAAATATGCACGCACGTGTAAATAATCATGACAAGTAATTTGCATAATGTGCACAGCTCGCAAAATGGATCGCAATGCCCAAGTCAATGAGGGGTGTCTGTATGCTTCTGATTGGAAAAGCAGGGTGCAATGTAACAGGGGGCTGGGGACACCACCCTGATTTGACCCTCTCAGCAAATTGCTTAAAAACAGGGCTACTTATAGCCCCAAACTGGGGTCTTCTAGAAGGCACCAAATCAACCCCAAAGAACACTTCAGCTGCCACTGGCCAACAAGTAGTCTCACAACCAATCCCCTTACACACTCCCATTTTACCTGTGCCACAACCACCTTACAGAGATGAGAGGGCATAAAAACCAATCTCCCCAACTCCAAACAGGTTCTACAGATCCCAAAGGACCAGCCACAGTCCCAGATCAGTTTATACCTCAGATCTTACCCAAAAGAGCATGCTGGGCCAATCTTTTAGAATCTAAAATCGAAAGAGTTATTAATGAAAAGAAAAGGCTGAGAGCAGAATTGTTAAAGAAAACACAGGACACATCAATCACCAAGTTCTTGATGCAGGCTCGTAGCCGTGATATAATAAACTGCTAGCTTAAAAGTCTCTGGAGTACATCCTATGTTAGGGTGGGTTAACAAATCCTTCCAGGCCCTATGTTCATAGCAAGGATGCTTCTGAAGTCAAGAGCAGGATTGAAGACAATGGAGGAACCCCTAAAGCCCCTTTTATCATCTGGCCTACATGGCAGGAAATCCATTATTCTCCTGTGTGATGGTACCTTCCAAAATGGAGTAGCGGTTTAAAACTAATAAAAGAAAGTTCTTCTTCACACAGCGTGTAGTCAACCTGTGGAACTCCTTGCCAGAGGAGGCTGTGAAGGCTAGGACTATAATAGAGTTTAAAGAGAAGCTGGATAAATTCATGGAGGTTAGGTCCATAAAAGGCTATTAGCCAGGGGATAAAATGGTGTCCTTGGCCTCTGTTTGTCAGAGGCTGGAGAGGGATGGCAGGAGACAAATCGCTTGATCATTGTCTTCGGTCCACTCTCTCTGGGGCACCTGGTGCTGGCCACTGTCGGTAGACAGGCTACTGGGCTAGATGGACCTTTGGTCTGACCCAGTACGGCCGTTCTTATGTTCTTCTGTTCCACGAGCAAGTTACCTGTCCATGTTTTTGTAGGCAAACAGCCTTGGCATACCTGCTGGTCTGCAGGAGGATTCCTCAGGTGTTTATTGGCAACCCTGAAGGACCACTCTCCATGAAGCTATCCACTGAGTAGCCACCCCCACAATAGGTGGGCAATATCCGCTGCTGTCTCTCAGGCACAAACATTTAAAATACAACCACAGAGCCAACACCCAGAACTTCACATATAAAAACCATACATGCATACGAGTAGCACGAACAGAGTCAGCAAAGCATCAGCTTTCAATAGACACCTCACTGGGCCCACTTTGCACAGAATTTGGGGCAAACACAAAACAGTGGGTGCAACAACGATCTGCACCTTCCTACTGAAATCCAATAACGTCACACAGGGCCTCCAATACAAATCCGTCTTCAGCCAATGTGACAATCAATGGAGACATAGCTGTGGCAGTTATTCCATTTGTTTTAGGCACTTCCCTTCTTCAGAACAAACATCTCTGAATTACTTTCTGGAACATGGCAGGATACAATTGTTTGCACCATGCATCATAAAGAGCAGCAAATAGGGATGTCTACAGTTCATGCTGCCTCGTGTTTAAGACTTGTGCAATCGATAACAACGTGGGTGATTCAAAGATTCTTGGGAACAGCTGAATTGTTTCACCTGAAACTTGCCCACAAAATTCATCACAAAGCAAACACCCAGCATGGAAAAGGTCAGCCAGCCTGACCAGTTGTAATTTGGCAAACACTCTTACAACTCTTTAGGTTAATACAGAGCTACTCAACTTTGGAAGCCCCAGGGTCCACAATGATATTCACAGCACATGCCGAGGGCTGCGACTTAAGTGTGGTTGCATGTACATGCAAGTATACATGCAAATAGTTTCTTTCACATTGACGGGTGTGAATACAAAGATTAAGGCAAGACTACACAACACGCAGGCCCCATTTAAGTCAGTTCTGCTGATATTACTAAAATGCAATATTTACCCGATTTCCACCCATATGACAGCACTTTTAATGAGCAATGACAGTCCAGGAATTTAACTACTAAAACGCATCTCAACAGAAGACCATTATATTGACTATTTTTTTTGTTTTGGCTCCCATCCGCAGGCCGTGTGTTGAGTAGCCCTGGGTTAAGATGCTCTAGTGTCTCAGGACAATCTTCCTATCTGGAAGAAGCATAAGACAATGCAACAGGCTGCCTATAGAGGTTGTGTAAGCTCCTTCACTGGAGGTTTTTCAAAGCAGGCTGAACAGTTACCAGTCTTGGATAGTTTAGACCAGGGGTTCTCACACTGGGGATCATGACACCTCAGTAGGTCTCAAGGTGGTTACATGGTAGTTATGAGCTGTCAGCTCTGAGCTCCCATTAAGTTATCCCCTTTGTTTCTAATGTATAAGGGGAGGGGTCACAGTCAGAGGCTTGCTATACGAAAGGGGTCACCCATACAAAGTTTGAAAACCTCTGGTTTAGACAACAAATCCTGCTCCATGGCAGGGGTTAGACCCGTTGACCTGTATGGCCCCATCTCACCCCGTCGGTGCTAGGATTCCCACACATCCATGCTAGAACTTGACATCTGGCTAGTCGCAGGGCTGTGCCCCTTGTTAAAGGATAAAAGGGGTGCAGGATCAGGCCTGGTACAAAACAGGAGAGTGAGAGTATGGGAGGCATATGAGCAAACTGGGGAAGCAGGAGCCTCGGAGGGGGGATAGAATCTGAAAGGGAAGATGGGCAGGGACAGAGGGAGAGAGGAAGACAGGAGCAGAGGAATAGTGGCACAGGATCCGGGCAGGGAGGCAGCAGACAGGTTCCCCTGGAGGGGAGGAGGGCAGAAGCAAGGAAATGGAGACAGAATCAGAAGAGAGCGTTGTGGGGGAACATAATATGCTAACTGCTCCGCCAGCTGGGGACCCCTTTCATAGCAGCCCGGCCAAACTTTTCTTGTCTAAGACAAGGAGGCTTGTTTCTTCGGATGAATTCAATATCAATTAGTCTTGCGTGTGCCCTTTTCCATCACGAGCGCACCAATTCCACATTAGGGCCGGCAGCCTCTCACTGATTTTTGCAAGGCTGTCACCGAAATTGCATTACGTTGCACTTTGCTGAGGAACTTAGGTGGCCCCCATTACCAGAGTTTCTCGGCATCTTCCACCACCCAAGAAAGGGCAGTTCCTGAAATCGATTCACATGCTCCTCTTTCATAGCCACAAGACAAGGATCTTCAGCCACAGAAAAAATTCCTCATCCCAGACCCTAATAGCCTTCAACTTGCTGCTCTGTCCAGCCCTCTTGGAGTACCAAACAATCCCAAATGTATTTATCTGGGTGCCTGGGACTGCAGTCGTGGGCTACTGCCCTTGTGCTAGGCATTATACAAAGACGTTTGTTCCTTAGCCCTCATAATGGTCCTGTCCTCACTCCTCAGCACAGATTAGTGAGTGGGCCGTGTGAGTGGCCCTCTACCTCAGTGGGCTGCAAAACTGTCGTAACCAAGACAGTCTCCTGGGATAGGGTAGTGTGGCTCACTGTGCTGGCATACCTAGAATTTACGGGATGTGCCGACTGAACTGCAGCAGCGCTGTGATTGGCTGCAGAGTCTGGCTCACAGTCAGCATCGCGTGCAGTCAGCCCGTACCTCATTTCACGCACCCTTGCTTTAAGCACGTGTCTCTTCAGTAATACCGGTAGGAAAAGAACTACGCAGACGATAAGCAGCAGAACCCTGCACATGCGCAACGGTAACAAACGGTCTCGTGGGCCACCCACCACGAGGCCCTCAGGCTGCCCACCACTGCTGTAGATCATCACTTGTTTGAGCCATGTCTAAGCCCTGCTCTACTGGAGGGTTTTGAACACTGGTGCAAGCCACGGTTAACACCAGTGTAGCTTACTTGCATCAGGCATTTGCACTGGATCAGCTACATTAGTGCAGCTGAGTGCCAGCGACCCCAGTGTAGACAAGACCCAAACCTGCTTACTTGATTGAATGTATTTCCGCGGTAGGGTCTCTACTGAGGGAAAGAAATCATCTAAGGGTTTGTTTTGTGTAGGGGTTTTCCTTTCGCCCTGTTTTCGTTTGGGGACAGTAAATGGTGCACTGCCATCTAGGGGCAGAAGAAAGCAAATGCACCGAAACACAGGTCACGCTTCAAACAAAAGACTGGACCGCCCTGGCCTGGCACCCTTGGCACCTGACGGAGCCCAAAACAGGAAATCTGCTGGGCCCTCTGCTGCCAACACCTGCAGGGCTCTGCTCTGGCTGCAGCAGAGGGGCCAGTGTTGGCCGCGTGGGGGATGCTCCGGGGAAGAGGCAGGGTGGCTGTAAAGCACTACTGCTGGGGGGTAAGAGCGCAGCCCCTGAGAGAGCATCGAGGCTCCAGGCCGCCAGCCCTGGGGCTCCGCGGCCACTTGGCCTCTTCCCCGGAGCATCCCCTGTCCCCACTCCTCCACCCTTCCCTGAGCTGAAGTGTTACAAAGGAGCTGTTTGCAGAACTCGGGGTGGGTGGGGCGAATATAGAGCTGCTCAACCCAGCTTAGCCCTGGGAGTGCTCCAACCGGGAAGCCCCCACAGGGATGTTGAACCACAGAAGCCCAGATCACAGGGGTCAAACCTGTATAACTTTATTTATGTATGACAGTCAGCTGCTCTCGCATGCTTCCTCCATAGGGGGCTCACTTTTTAAGACACTTAGGTGACTGTTTTGTAAGAAAGCACTTTCAGCATGAGAAAAGATTTGCCAAGGCCTTTAGAAAGTGGCTGTACCGTGCAATATACTACAACGTATTAGTGTCCAGTGCCTCTCACAGCACTGCAGTATGCACATGGATGCACCCCCACCCACCCCACAGTGTGTGTTCTCCCCAAAACTAGAAATTAGGACTAGAGGCTTAACACAAGTCAATGCTTTAGTGGCTTGATTCAGCCAGGCAGAGGAGTGGGTACGTACATTCAAGCATGCAAGCAGTCCCGCAAGTACTATGTTGAATTGGAGCCTTCGTAAATCCCCTAGCACTTAAGCATGTGCATAAGATCATTGCTGAACATGGGTCAATAAGCTTAAAGTTTTCACAATACTTGCATGTTTTGCTGAATCAGACCCTGAGCATCCAATCCAACCCCCAATAAAATCCATCGTCTACAAAGAGCTCGCTACAGCCTTCAGTGGGCGTTCATCAGGAAGTTCCATCTTAAATTTGTCTCCCTTCCCTCTCCCTCCTACATAACTTATTTATGCTCAGTCACATCTTAAACTTTGAGTCAAGGGCCTGGTCAGTCTAATTAGACCATAGCTCAGCATGTATTGGCCACACTTTTTGGAGTCCTTATTATCAAGGATTTACTTCATCTGTATTCCCCGCAAAAGACAGTATTTTCTACAATTACCCAGCAAGCAGAGGAAGGCCAGGGTGATACAAATGCATCGTGATTATACAGGGTTTTATTTTTCCCCTTAGGTCTTAAATAAAAATGATGCGTCTTTCCCAACATCCACGTACTAGTTTGAGAAGTGTCGGTATAACAGTTCTGACTGCTCTAAGTGGGTTCCTAGTCACCCAGCATAAAAGGAAGTGACAAACACTGAGTGTAATTAAAAGTAATAATCAAAAAGGGACATTCACATCCAGGCTGCCCCCGACTCGCGATGCAATCGGTTCAGGAGATCGTGTCGCAAGTCGGGGGCGTTGTAACTCGAGTCCGCATTTACGACGGGCATCGTACGTCATCATAAATGCCAGGCCGAGGAAGTAAGTCGGAGGGGTTCTGCCCCTTCCGCACTTACGGAAAAGGCCGGAAGTGCCAAGGTCATAACTGGGCCGTCATAAGGCGGGGGCCTCCAGTACTCTAACAGGGCAAGACAAACACACAAGGCCGAAAAGTTCCATCCTTCTTTTGTTTTGTTGTGTCTAGGCAGCTTCTCTGCTCACCGAGGTGGGTGGGGGAACAGAACCTTAGTTACTATGGGTCAATTATTTTGCCCTCAGTTACATGCATGTTACCCTCCCCCTTTCTGGGTACAGTATTTAGAACTAGTAAAAGGCTAACCTTTGAATTTCCTTGATATTGGCAGTAGATTGTCCTACTTCTTTAGTCTGGAGCAAATGCCAGTATCCAATTAATTTGCCTCTCACGGCCACTGATTTATAACAGCAGTGCAGGCTTGCCATTGTTTAAAAAATTTGTTTTGGGTTCAGCTATTATTAATAAACACCAGATAAAAAGCTCAACACGCCAAAACTTGGATGCATTTTAGATCTTGATCTAATCTTATGCTCTGATCTTGAAATAATATTTACTAGTACGATAGGGGCCTTAGCAGACAGTTTTTGTCTCTATCAGACCGAACCAACCCAAAACGTAGGATGTGAAATCCCTCTCTGCTGCCCTTCCTCTCCTCCCACTAACAACAATGGGAAATTGAGCTCTGTAGTCAAGGTTTTTGACTATAAAACTATGTCCTTGCCTGGCACCTTTCGTCAAACACTCTCAAAGGGCTTCAGAAAGAGGAATTAAGCCTTGTGTCACCCCAGTGAGGTAGGTTCGACGGCACAATTACTTTACACAAGGAGAAACTGCGGGCACAATACACAACATGGCATTGTTACAAACAGCTGAGCTTATTGGTCTGGACTCAGAGGATCCGTACTGATGGATGTCTTCTCTTCATCCCCTTCTTTCTACTTCTGTCTCTTATACTGAAACAAACAAACAAACAAACCATGTGTGATGTCAGGGCACAATCAAAATAACCTTTCACACACTGAATGATTCTTTTTGGACCTACCAAGCACTAGCAATCAGGATCACGTGTGTGATCCACATAAGGCTGTCTGAATGCCCATTAGCCTTCACAGCATGAAATGCCAGGATTTCCCCTCTCGGACACACACAGAATATTGAGTTTTTCTGGAGAGCGATCATGGGTGAATCTCATCCTGCTCATGCTGGTGTAAAATGTAGAATAACTCAGCCGAAGCCACTGGCACTAGACCAGTCTTTGCCAGCTGCTCAGAGCAGGGTTTCCAAACTGGGCTAAAACTTGATGCTGCTGAAATTTTTTAAAATCTATGACTAATACATGGCTCTGCCTGGTGGTGTAGTAAGATGAGGGCCTGAAACATAATCCCATGTATCACAGGTCTGGTGTGAGGCCTGAGCCCTAGGCAACAATGGTGAAGACTTGGCTAATATAAAGCAAAGTGAAGCTGTGAGCAAGAGCAGGCGCTGGCTCATGCAACTTGACACAAACAGGGCTGAGAGTATAACACACCAACCGGTAATAGACACCCATGTAAAACGGTAAGTGGTACTGAGCATTAGGGATGTAAGGAAGTAGTCAAGTAATCTATAAGCCTAGGCTTACCGGTTAGTCGAGTCGATTACTCGCTCCCCTTCCCCCCCCAGCTTGCTGCCTCTGTATTAGAGGCAGCAATGGGGGGGAAGCAGGAGCCAGTGTAAGGGAGTAAAAGCCAGCTCTCCCCAGCACCATCTCTGCGGTGTCGCCTGCATTCCCCCAGCACTGCTACCTCTATCAGAGGCAGCACCCTGGGGGAGGGGGCGAGGAGAGGTTGCTACAAAGCAGCCTCTGCCCACAGCAGGCCCAGGCTTGCTGCAGGCAGAGGCTGCTCCAGCAGCTTCCCCTGTCCACAGGGGGTCCCAGCAAACCCAGCTCAGTCCCGGCTTGCGCCTGGTCCAGGAGCTACCCCCGCTGAGGCTCTGCATTTTAAACGTAAGAGTTGGGTGGGCAGGCAGCCTGGCTCCTACATTTAAACTGCAGAGCCACAGCAGGGGTAGGTCCTGGACCTGGCGCGAGCCAGAACGGAGCGCCTTCCCTTATCGACTAATCGTGTAGTCAATAAAAAGTCTTATCGACTACACGATTAGTAAAATACCCACTTCTTAACATCCCTTCTCAGCACAGGTTGAAAGCACGTTCTAGAAGGATGGTAACACCACATAGTTAAAAAGGACTCCCCACAGATTCGGACCCAGGTTCAGGAAAGGGTCTAAAATGACAGCATGATGGACAGAGATAATCTACTTGACCCACCAGGTGCAGGGTGATGGGTGGCACCTAAGTAACCTCAGAGGGTGGTAACCTGACACATCAGGAATGATGTATAACTTGTTGTACTTGTGTATAAAGTTGTGTTTTGGAGGGGCTGTCTTTGTCTGGCCTAGGAGGACCTCTCGCTGACTGAGCTGGTCCATTATTGGGGGTACATATGCGTAGCGGTTCGGTAGAATCTACTGACAACTAGTACTGTACTTTGTTTAGTAAGATGAGAGGGCCTGAAATATGGACCATAGGCCTAGTATAAAGCCTGAGGCTTAGAAACAACAGTCAGTATATTGCCCAAATAAAGCAAAAGATAAGCTATGAGTGAGAAGCAGACTTTGCCAATAAGATTTAATATAAACAAGGTTAAGGATATAAAACACTAAAAGGTGCCAAGCACAGGCAATACACATTCCAAAAAAAATCATAAAAGAACACCTCGTGAAAAAACATGTTGGTGCCAACTTCCTCTGTGCAAACAACAGGAATACTAACCCAGGTTCGGGACTGGGTCTAAACGGACAGCATGATAGATAGTAATTGAATCCCCCTGGTATGAGGTAAAGGGTGGTAACTAACCAACAGGACGTGGCAACCTGAGACGTCAGGAGTGATGTGTAACTTGTTTGTCCCTGCGTATAAAAGTGTACCCCAAAGAGTTGTCTTTGTCCAACAAAGTGGGGCAGTGATGGATTCCCAAGTCACTGATTGAGTCGGTCCATGTGTAGTGGATCAGTAGAGTCTACTGACGACTTGTACTGGACTCCGTTTGACAATAAACTCGGCCGGGCGCCTTCAATCCTTATCGGATTTTGTGGTCTTTGGGGGCTTTCTGCACAAGTAGTCAACACAGCAGACTCCAAAAGTCAACACAACACACAGGAGGAGCACACGCATGGAGCCGAATGGTTATCACTACTGATGGAGCAGGAGACTTGTCAGGACACTGCACGGTGACTCCTGACTACTACAGGTATCAACCCTCTTCTGGATTTCAGATAGGGATGTTAAATATCGGTTAATTGAATAGTTGAGTAACCTCATGAATTCTTATCAGTTAGTCAACTATTCTATAGTGGGGGGGGGAGAGGGAAGGCTGGCAGCCAGTGTACTCCAGCCTCCCTCTCCTGAGTAGTCCCCTGCCACTCCACGCGGGGTGCCAGGCGGAAGCTGGTTCGCAAGGAGAGCCAGTTTAAAAACCAGCTCCCCTCATGGACCACCTGCTGTCGCCCTGTGCTGCTGCCTCTAATACAGAGGCAGCAGTGCAGGGTGGCAGCAGCCCCTGTCTGGGTCAGGGAAATGCGTGTAGTCTGTAGCATTAAGCTATAAGCTTTTGCTTATCGGATAATCAGTTAATTGACTACACTATTACATCCCTAATTTCAGAGTGACTTTCCCGCCTTCCTCCTCCACGATGACTTTTAATTGACTAAGCAGATTTTTAAAGGCAGCTGAATGTTTAACTCCTTTTGTTCCATATGTTTGCAGCTATAGAATACTTCCTAGTCAGACATGCGTACAGTGAAACAGCAGCGTATGACATGTCGCCCAGCAGGCCAGAAGGAATCGATCTTAGGAATCAACCTTTCAAGACAAGTTTTCTTGTGCTGGCTGCAAGGAGACAGGCCTCATCCGGAGCCTTGGCTGCACAGACAACTGGGGGAAAAGCTCTCATTGCTGTGCCAACGCAGCTGCAGTGGCGATACCTAGGATAGGGGTCCTAGGGTTCTCTCCACGGTGTCTCCTAATCCTGATTTTACAGCACAGGCAGGCTTGTGAGATGAGCATTCTGGGAGGTTAGTATGGATGGTTAGCAGCAGGGAGGGAGGGGAGTTGTTTTGCCTCAGTGTTGAGCCATGGGATAAACTGGGGTTCTCATCTATATTAAATATTTGACATTGATGCAAATACACTAGTTGCTGAAATCTGAAGCAACTGCCAATGTAAAAAAGCCTCAGACAGGACAGAAGTTTACTGTCCTGAGGTGAGAACATGCACTTGCAAAAGCCTTATGATTCGTTGAGTTTATAGTTTTGGTTTTTCTGCCAGCAGAGAGCTGTTAAAATAATCATTCCAACTCATGTGTATTACACAAATCCTTTCTGATAGAGATCTCAAATCGCACTGCAGAGGGATTCACACATTTGTTTTTCAGCATCCCTGCTCTTGTACTGGAGTAGCTCTAAACAAGACACAGACAACTTGATGGGGAGAAATGTAGTTGCACTTACTTTATTCATGACCCAGTCAGCATCTTCAATAGCTCTCTTAATTATCTGCTGGATTCTCTCAGGACTGTCTTCATCTGCATGAACTCTGAAACTCTGCAGGGTTTGAGCAGAGTGTGAAAAGGAGTAACTCAGTTAATGAAACAGCTGTTCAGCTCCTGCAAACATAAGGATCAGTTTAAAATCCTGAAATAAACACTCGATTAAAAATATATGCAATTTGAAGAGGTAGAAATGAGCTTTGTTCAAAAGGGATTGCACTGAACGTCCTTTCTGGCCTTGTCTACAATGGCACACTGTGTTGCCAAAAATTGCCTTTGGGTGACAAAAGAATGCGCGTTTACACTGCAATACGACTTTTGTTGGGAAAACACATCCACTTTTGGCAACAAAAATCTTCCAGCCCCGAGAGAGACTTTTTTTCTTTTCTCCTCCCTTTATTGTTGACCAAGAACCAGCGTAGACTCTGCTTTCGTTTTATCAAGAGAATGGGCTTCTGCCAGTATCCCACAATTGCTGTGCTCAGTGTTTTGCGATCTCTGCTGCCCTGCAGGCATGCACCGCCTCCCCTTTCAAAACTCTGGGCAATATCTGGCAGCTGAGTGAGCTGCTCCATTTAGGGAACAAACAAAGAGCAAATCATTGGGATGCTTCTGTTCTGCCTTGCTAAAAACACAGGTGCAGGTACACTGCTGCTGCAGGAGAAGGGCTGGAGAGACTGTGGTGCTGCTTTTAACATTTCTCAGCCCAGAGAGCTCACAGAACTATGCGGGAATCCCAGGAAGCGCAGGTGTCAGCTCTGCCTTTCCACAACGCTGCACTGTGGGATGTTTACCCACACTGCTTTGCTCTGTCAACAGGGGTGTTAGCACCGTGGCCAGGAAATGTTGACAATGGGAGGCAGAAAAAATAGTTTGACAGGTTTTCACTTTCAGTGACTTTTGCATGTCAGCACTTTCATAGCCAAACCTTCCCAGCATAAACATAGCCTCACATTCACTATTCTAACCCTTAAGCAACAGGGAGTCTTGCAGAAGTTTGTGCTAATAAGAGCCAGGTGGTAGGGGCCCTGATTCAGGACAGCACTTCAGCACATGCCTATATTCCACTAGATTCAATGGGACTTGGGCTCAAGAAGTGTCTTGACTAGAAGTGCTTTCTGTAATTGGGGCCTGAGTTAAGATAGCTTTAAAAATCTGGACCACTTGTGATAGTTCAACACAACCAGATATATCGGGAGCACAAATAGTTCCATGTGCTCACACACTAGCCATGCTGACTTATGTTAAGGCAGGCATGTCCAAAGTCCGGCCCGCGGGCCAACTGCAGCCAGTGTTCCGGTTTAATACGGCCCCACAGGTAATTTGGCAATATCTATCTTTTATGGCCCCCAACGAATCCCCGAGCGCCGCTCAGGACTAAGGATGAGCTCGGGCGTGTTCGCAGCTCCATGTAGTCCGCAGCTGCAGAGATCGGGAAATGTCTCAGTACCTGTGATTGGCGCTGCGCGCTGTCAGCTTCCTGGCGGGCTCGGGCATGTGGAGCTTTGAACACGCCCGAGCTCATCCTTAGACTCTTCACCACACACAGCCACAAAGGCAAGAGAATTCTTGCTGGGCAGTGTATTAGTGCTCGGATGAACACACTTAGACCAAAACCTCGGGCACTGCGCTCACATGATCTCTTCCCCTTCTGGTCTATTTAAAAAATGGCAACTGTAAATAAGAGAAGGAAAGTTGACAGTGAGGGCCGCTGCTTCCAGGACAGGTGGAAAGTGGAATATTTCTTCATTGAAATACAGAATCACTGTGTTTGTCTGATATGCCAAGAGACTGTGGCTGTTTATAAGGAATTTAATGTCAAGAGACACTACCAGTCGAGACATAGCACATACGACAAGCTAACAGGGCGCGACCGCAGTGAAATGTTGAAGCAACTTGAAGCTGTTTTAATGTCACAACAGCGATTTTTCACAAGAGCCCGTGAGTCAAATGAAAATGCCACAAGGGCGAGCTATGAGGTGGCAACGTTAATTGCTAAAAATTGCAAATCTTTTGCTGAGGGTGACTTTATCAAAGAATGCGTTATGAAAATGGTTGAGAATATCTGTCCCGAGAAGAAGCAAGAGTTTGCCAACATTTGCCTGGCTCGTAACACTGTAGCACGGAGAATTGAAGAGATTTCATCAGATATTAAGAGACAGTTGACGTCCAAAGGAGTGGATTTTGACTTCTTTTCAATAGCCTGTGATGAAAGCACGGACCTATCGGACACAGCTCAGTTGCTGATTTTTATGAGAGGGGTGGACGATGAAATGAATGTGACTGAAGAGCTACTTGACCTCCAGAGCCTTACGGACCAAACAAGAGGAAAAGATTTATTTGTTTCTGTTAGTTCCGCCATAGATGACATGAAACTGCCTTGGAACAAAGTTACTGGGATTATTACTGATGGGGCACCAGCCATGGCTGGTGAACGGAGTGGATTATCAACCCTAATCTGTAACAAGGTGATCGAAGGAGGAGGCAAAGCTATTAAACTCCATTGTATCATTCATCAACAAGTTCTCTGTGCTAAACATCTCAAATATGATCATGTTATGAAACCGGTGCTAAAGACTATTAATTTTATTCGCTCTAAAGCCCTGTGCCACTGCCAGTTTAAACAGTTTCTACTGGACATCCAGGCTGAATGTTTTATATTACAACGATGTAAGATGGCACAGTCGGGGGTCTGCACTGCAGCGTTTCTACTCTCTCAGAAAGGAAATCGGAGAATTCTTGGAAACAAAGGGACAACCAATGCGAGAACTATCTGATCCTATTTGGCTGGCTGATTTGGGGTTTCTAGCTGACATAACAAAGCATCTGAATGTACTGAACACGAGTCTTCAGGGGAAAGATGCAGCGGTGAACCAGCTTTATTCACACCTCAAAGCCTTTGGAACAAAGCTGCAACTTTTCATAAGGCAGATGTCACAAACACAGCCCAATACCATACATTTTTCAGCGTTGCAGGAAATAATGAACAGTTTTCCACAGGACAATATCAGTGCGCAAACGAGCAGGTATGCAGCAGACATTGCATCTCTGGCTGGGGAGTTTAAACGGCGCTTTCAGGATTTTGCAGCTATTGAAAAGGAGATCAGCCTTTTCTCCTCTCCATTCTCTGTTGACCCCGATGATGCTCCAGATCAGCTGCAGCTCGAGCTCATAGAGCTGCATTGTGACAGCGAGTTACGCAGTCGTCACCAACAGCTCTCTCTTGTGAACTTTTACCGCCAACTGGATAAGAGCCGGTTTCAAGAGATTCGAACATTGGCTAAGAAAATGCTGAGCTTGTTTGGCTCAACATATATGTGTGAAAAGACATTCTCTGCTATGAACTTTAACAAGAACCGCGTGAGGACAAGACTAAGTGACTCTCACCTGAGTGACATTTTGCACATCAAAACCACTGCCTTTGAACCAGACCTAGCCTATGTGCTGCAGTCCAGATCTCAGTTTCACCCTTCACATTAGTGCAGGCAAGTTTTTTTTTCAATTGAGATGAATACATTGTAAAATCTCAGTTAATGTCAGTTGGTCTAAATCAGTTATAAATATATTTGGACACAACATGTATACTTGGTGTTATGTTCCTGTTCATATTTTTCGAACTTAAAAGTTGACAGACAACCTTTATTACCAATAATATGTAATGTACTTTACAATGTTCCTGACATATATTTCAGCTTCCTGGATTTTTTTTTCATCTGGCCTTCAGATATGAAAGGCAGAGTGATTTAACACCTGTTTAGATTTGTCATCCATGTGACGAAATGAAAAGTATGCTGTTTGCAATAAACTTTGCATAAAATAGTTAATTTGCATTTAATTTTAATGGTTCAAAGAATGTCAGGCAAAATGGTCGGCCCTCACGCATGTTCACTTCATCAAATCTGGCCCTCTTTGAAAAAAGTTTGGACACCCCTGTGTTAAGGACTCACACGTTCCAGCACAGATCCCAGAAGTGGTGCATTCTGGGAGATTTTAAAAGGCCACCCAGCACATTCACGAACAAGACTGTCTGACAGAGCTGACTCCGATAGCAGGAGACTAGACTCAATATCTCTGCCAGTCCTATGCCCCTTTGTACTGTTGGACAGTAAGGGGACGACTCATTAATCCACTTCAGCTAGTTTGTATCCACTAAAGCAATTCAGACGGAAACAGTGTATAGCCCTGCAAAAAGGCTACACATTGTGCGCAAAAGTCTATTTGCCACCATGTGAATCATTTGTTCAAAGCTGGCACGCCTGCGTGCAGCCCAGAGTCACTGCGACTTCCTGCTGGCCCTGGGCTGAACACGGAGTTCCACATTCCCAGCGGGGGCTCTTGTACATTTCAAAGGAGGAATGCGGAAGCGCTTATTGACTAGTCTAGTAGTCGATGGACTATGCGACGAATCCATCGACTATTCGACCAGTAAAATAACTAATATTTAACATCCCTATTTTGACTAGCATAAAGAAGGCTTGAGTGAACCGCAGAGAGTAAACATGGCAACAGTGATGGAAAAGATTTTAAAAGTTTAACATGCTCTTAGTAAAACATGCAAAGAAACTTGGTTTTTAATTGTATGATTCTTTTAACCTGATTTTGTGTTTTCCACTGGCTCGAAGAGAATTCTTTCAATGCTCATCGTTAATTTATTACAAATAGCCTCAATAATAGCCTTTAATAATCCAAATAAATGGGGAAACGACTTTTCCCATTACCAAAGACAGCTTCTCTTACCTGTCTGATTGCATGTCTGTAATGCTGTTGGATATTTTCTGCAGGAAGCTCCTTACAACATCGAAGCAGGTAGCGGTACAACTGCAAAGGCTTCTGGACTAATTCCGCCCCCAGTAACGGAGCCATTGTCATGTTAAGCTTTCAAGCTGCTAAAACAAACAAAATGTATTTCACAAACCTGGGAAATGCACGCTGCAGAAGTAAAATTAGCCTTGAGTTTTAAAAGAGCCCCACTGTTGGCAAGCTTAAAACCAGAAGCAATCTGAGCAGTTTGCAGGAACATGCAGGTTTAGTATCATCAGTCTTAATTATGCTTTGAACATCCATCCCTGAATCTTCCAGCGCTTTATATAAATATCCCCATAGGATTAGGAGCAAATGAGGCATGAACTGGTTAAGGTACGATTGAGAAATTGTTTATTTGAAGATTTTAGGGCAGATGGGGTTAAGTGTCATTTATATTTATACATCTGATTAAAGTGCATGAGAGTGGATGGCTGGGTGTACATATCCCCCACAGCATACAAACCCTCTCCCCCCTCATCCTTTGTAAATCACTTGTGTCAGGGACTGATCTTGATATTGGGGAACTATTCACATCGTGTACATCTTTGCAGGGATGGGGCATTCAAATGTACAAACGCAAACCCCAAAGAGTTGAACTGTTTGTAATCAGCAGAATAAGGCCACTAGCTGAGTGCTACTATATCCTCATGCAGTGGGCCAGTATGGAAGAACACATCTTAGCCTTTGCCCCAGTGGTCTGATCTATAGGACCTGACCTCTGTGTCCAGACTGCCCCTCTCCCCCCTGCGTTTAGTGAGACTCCACATGGGCACATACAGCTGATACTTCAGAATCAGGGTCTTAAGTTATTGCTGTAAAGTTACATGAGCTGGGCTACAGTTCCTAAGGCTCTAATAGTTTCAAGAGTACGAGGCGAAAACTGGCTTGCAAGCTTCACATACCACCTTTTTAACAACCTGTGTCAACACAACAGGCCTCTCGCAAAAACAGGAATAGCTTTGAGACTCTCCATGAACATAACAGTGACAGGAAAAGAACAAAATCTACCAGCTGTCCCCCCACCAGTACACTTGTATATTGTAACCAAAAGTCCATCTAAGCTACATCAAGTGCTAATCAGATATTTTACATTACCAGTCATTTAACAGATGGTTGCCATCTGTGGAAATCTAAATTAACATTTTGGAGAAAATAGTTTTTATATCATTACTCATCAGAGTCAAGAAATACATAACTAAATAAGCAAGTAGGTGTGATATAATTTTAGCGTCAATTAAGAGTATTTAGCCTTCATAAGATCCTTTTATGGATTTTCTAAACACAATGTCCTTGGGCCAAATTCTCATGGGAGTGTAACACTATTAACTTTCAGCAGGTGCTGGCTAATGACCTCCAGTCCTAGCAGCTCTTGTATTTTGCTGCTCCACTGCAGCAACCTCATCTTCAGGAAAAAATCATGCTCTTAGGTTAAGTGTCTCACAACAGCATGATAAGTGATTAGTGACACTATTGGCGTGTAAAACTATGCGCGACAGCCCTTGATGGAGGAGAGATTCAGTTTTAAACCACTCGCCTCACTGAACCAAGACCCTGCCTCTCAGCAAATACACAGCTGTCCGGGGTACTGCATCTTTGGGCTAGAGCAGGGTTTCGCAACCTACAGGTCGCCATTACGTTTCAAAAGAGTCGCCAAGTGTCTCCCCAGGGGGCTCTGCCCCCTCTACTCCCCCCGTTTTTGAATTGCCTTGGGTCACCAAGTCTTCCTGAATTGTCAAAAGGGGTCCCCATCTGGAAAAGGTTGGGAACCGCTGGGCTACAGCCTTCAAACAGGTCCTGAAGGGTCTTCCTTTGCCCCTCAAATGCCCTTCCACTTTACCACTGGTGCAGCTACTACTTGGGGAAAGTCCTGAACTCCGGGGGGAGGAGGGAGGGGTGTGCACGTTAAGCCCCGTGCCCGCAGGGCCAGTTAACTGCTTACACATACAGTTGAACAGGTTAACATTTTAAGCAGAATTTTACACCCCTAGACGATATCTAGGGCCTAGTCCTAACGTAGGGGCATGAGCGGGGCTAGTTTCCTTCTGCGTCTGGACTGGGCCTGTCCCCGCCAGGGCAGGGCGGGTCCCCACTGCGGGGTCTCGGGGGTGGGCTGCGCTTCACGGCACGGCTCGGGCTGAGATGGGCGCTGCCCTGCAGCGGTGCCGGCCGGACTCACCCAGCCAGGCCCTGCCCCCAGGGCGCGTGTAAAGCCCCCGGGCTGCGCCGAGGGCAGACGCGGAGGCAGGACGCTGGGGTGAAGCGGCAGGGCTGGTGCTGCGGGCAGGCGCGGGGCAGCCAGACCTCCCCGCAAGGCCAAGGTCGCAGCGCCCCAGCCTGCAGCACCGCTCAGCTCCGGCGCCGGAGAGACCCGCCCCGGGAGGAGGAGGCGGCGGCGGCGGCGCAGCTGCGGCTCGGCACTTCCTCCCGGCAGCTGCAGAGCGCGGAGACTTGCACCCCCAAATCACCCCGCGCAGCCCCCCTCCCCGCGCACTATACTCCGGTACCCCGCGCGGCCCCCTCTCCGCGCGCGCTGCACCCCAAAATCACCCCGCGCAGCCCCCTCCCCGCGCGCGCTGCACCCCGAAATCACCCCGCGCAGCCCCCTCTCCGCGCACTATACTACGGTACCCCGCGCGGCCCCCTCTCCGCGCGCAGCGCCCACCAATACCCCGCGCGGCCCCCTCTCCGCGCAGCGCTGCACCCCAAAATCACCCCGCGCAGCCCCCTCCCCGCGCACTACACCCCGGTACCCCGCGCAGCCCCCTCTCCGCGCGCGCTGCACCCCAAAATCACCCCGCGCAGCCCCCTCTCCGCGCAGCGCTGCACCCCAAAATCACCCCGCGCAGCCCCCTCTCCGCGCAGCGCTGCACCCCAAAATCACCCCGCGCACCCCCCTCCCCGCGCACTACACCCCGGTACCCCGCGCAGCCCCCTCTCCGCGCGCACGGCACCCTGCTATCCCCCCAGCCCACTCCCCAGCGCGCTGCACCCCGTAGTATCCCGAGAGCCCCTTCTCCCCGTACTCTGCCCCCCAATCTCCCTACAGCCCAGTGTCCCCAGGCTCCTCTAGTGCGCTGCACCCCGCTATTCCCGGCCGCAGCCTCCTCCCCAGCGCGCTGCAGGTACCTCGCGGGCCGCTTGCCCCCAAAACGCGCCCCAGAGCTGCCCCGCGTGGCTGGGAGTCCTGGGCTGCCGGGGTCGGACGGTGAGCAGCGCCCCCCGCTGGGCGAAGCGCAGATCACACCAGCAAGACACACGCACATCAGCTGATCTGTCCTGGCAAAGGGGACACCTGTGTTGAGGGCGGGGGGGGGGGGGCTCTGCTGTGCTGCCTCCTGCCCCATCCCAAAGCCAAGTAACATGGTCTGAGGCATCACCATAGGCCGGACAGAGGGGGTGCTCCTTGGGGTAAGGTGGGTGTGCTGTCCTCAAATAAGTTTTACACTGGACATATCCACTTAGACTGCACAATATTTCCCTGTCAATGAGACAGTCGTAGATCAGCACCTCTGAAATGCCACTTCCCTTATGGGGCATCCAAAGCCTAGAGCCCATCCTGGATTTCTTTCTCTATAAGGTGCCCAATTCTTTGCTCCAGGCACCCCAAGCAGATAACATATAATCCTGCCAGGCAGCACAGTACCAATGATTGCTCAGCCCACGCTGCGCGCTAACTAAATTCCCGTAGACACATAATGGGAGAAATACACTTTCTGCACATACAGGACCAGATTGTGATCCCTTTCATCACACTTAATAGCTCCATCCACCAAAGTACTACTCACTTAAAGGGTAGTGGAATCTGGCCCATAGAAAACCTCTCAATCCCTTCGAAGCCTGGGGAAAGAGATGGACTTTGCAGCATGCCCAGAAGGTGAACACAGCTGGGCCTGGTGGATTGATAGTATGTCTACACTGCATTCAGGGGTGCAAATGGAGGAAGCAGGGATTTGGAGCAATCAAATTTTTGAATTGCTCCGCTCTGGCACCAATAGTGACCGCTCCAGCTCCGCTCTGACTCCGCTCTGCACTCCAACTCAAATTAATTTTTAACTATAAATTTTTATTTATAAATTGCACATTAGTTTTTCTTATATAATTTTGCGGTAGAATATTCAAAATATTTTCCAAGTTTTTAATTAATATCTCAAAAACGCTTTAATAGATATATCAATGACAATTTGGTATGTGCCGTAGTGTTAATATGTGCTATTGCTGTTCTACAACATTAATTGTTGGGAAGTAACGAGGCCACATGGTACAAGGTTGAAAATAAACACATACTTATCTAACTAATCTACGCGAGTATGTACTCGCCCAACCTTGGCAAAAAGGTGGGAGCAGTCTGCAGTGTTGCCGGATGTCTGATAATTAATTCTTTAATAAAACATATCTCCAAAAAACTTTGTAATTTTGTACCTGTACATTAAATCTTGATTTTGGCCAAAGTGAGAATAACTGATATTACGTAAAGTTATAAAGTAGATGTTAACATCAATTGTTATACAATCTGAAACGTTTTGGCACCTTTAGGACTTTCTTGCTAAAATATCATTCATTTTGGATTGAAAATGAAAAAAAAAAAACCCTGGAGCAGTCAAGATTTTCTATGCTCCGGCTCCTCTCCAGCTCTGGGCAAAAACCTGCAGTTCCACTGCTCCGGGCTCTAGCTCCGGGCTCCACTCCAAAGCCCTGGGAGCAAGTGTAGAGACCCCCCACCTTCTGTCTCTCACACATGCATAGACATAGACACACACACTCTAGCTTCGTTCTAGACAGCTCGGACACCATTAGCAGTGAAAGCATGGGAGCACAGGCTAGCTACTCCAATCCATAGCCAGGGTGCTGTCATAGGTTCACTGTTACTGGTGTTAGAACTGGACTAAAGCTAGCATCTACATGTGCTGCAGCCACACCTCTGACTGCAGCATAGACAGAGTGGAGAGCAAGTTCCGTGGCTCTGGCAGTATCTCCCCCCAGGTCTCTGCTGATCTCGTTGGCCACCCGGCCTGGGGAGAGGCCAGTTTCTGGGTAATCTGGCCCAAGCTAGTTAGAGCTTTTTCTTAAGGCCTTAAAATCCCCTGGAAACGCTCTGGCAGGTAGAGCAGCACTGAGCCCCCTGCATCAAACATCATCAAAACAATGCACAGCTGCATTTTGTGCTGGGTTCAATTTCTGAGGGTCTATGCTGTCCAGCCCCACGTAGAGACAGTCGATCACAAAGGTGTGGCTAAATGTAGGAAGGTGCATGCTGGTGAAAGAAGACCATGCTTAAGATCAGGTGAAAGTGAGCTCGGGACAGATTAGATCAGCAGTTTGTCCTACTGTCAGGAGGTTGAGATCCTTGAATGTGATTCCCTTTAATATTTTCTTTCCTGACCTGTCTTTCATAATCCAAGGAGCAGAATTCCCCATTCTTTTAAGTGACAAGTATTGACAGGACTTATAGATGGATAATTAGCTTCCGGAGCTGGCTTTTGTGCTAGAACGACATTTTGATTCATTTCATCAAATTACAGTCCCATAACACCTGTCAAAAAGAATAAATCTGACAGTAATGCAAGTACCATTCTCTTCAGACCAATCCAGACTGGTAGTGTAGCAAAGGAATGTTGAATTTAATTGGAAAAGAGAGCTACTGCAACGACCATGGTCTCTCAGTGAAATAATGTTTATTTTACTGAATAGCCCTCTCTGCTGTAGGGGGTAGCGCTAAAATATCTCTGGATTGATTAGATGCAAGTTTTGTATCCAGAAAGAAAGAAACATTAGTTGCTATCTAAAAGACGCCCCATAACAAAAAATAGTGTTGATATTTTATAGTGACTGGACTTTCAAGCTTTGTTGTGATAAGGGTGATGCTGTTATTAAGCAACCAGTTATGTGGCACTTCTCATCTAAAGATATTAAAGCACTTTACAAAGGATGTCAGTATCATCCTCCCCATTTTATAGTTGGAGAAACTGAGGCACAAAGCCATTAAGTGACTTTCCCAATGCTAGCCAGCGCTCAGAGTATGACTCAGGTCTTTAGAGTCCCAGGCCAGTGTTCTGTCTACAAACCACACTTTCTCCTTAGAGAATCCGTCACTTTTTAATTTGCTGAGGCTATTTGTGATCATGGGGAAGGTTCTCCAAAGCTGCCTTGATTTGCAATGGAAGTGAAGGGGAAATTATAGGATCAGGTCCAGTGTTCCCTGTGAGCTGAGCACTTGGGCAGCTACCCAGCTGAGATTCAGATGCTGCCCAGCTGATTAGCAGAGCATCCACAGCCAGCAACATGCATTTCTACTGGTGGGGCACATCCGTACATGGTACACAACCAAATTTATTCTGTATATGGATAGAAAAAAGTTAGAAGGAACATTGATCAGGTCCAGTGAGTGCAGTGAAGGAATTCTGGACTCAATTTCCATGGATTTTGGATTAATGGGAAGACTCCAACTGATTTTAGTGGGCTCTGGATCAGACTCCTTAGAAAATGCTGAACTATTTCTGATGCACATGTAGGGAAAACAGGTCTGATGGAGTCAAAGGCTTTGTTATTGAAGTTAAAATACTGGGCTTGATGTAAAAGGAAAGAGAGAAGCAAAAACTTCTTGTACCAGAAGTCAGAAGGATTAGGTTAGATACTTCTCCTTTATCCTCTGGGTGCCAGTACAGGATTGTCCCAGCCGGCAGCATGTTCTCCAGTGCCCTGTCCAACCTGATTTGAAATGTGCCATGTAATGAGAGTTCCCACTGTTGCTTTGGGGTCTAGACGCTCACTGCCCAGATATATATTCCTGAGACTTGTTTACCTTCATTTTTCCTTTTGCTGAATTATGTTTCCTGTTCAGACACCCCCTTTTAAAGCTATTAATTTCTTCTTTCCAAAGAAATGCCTCTTGTCCTGTACGGATCAGGGATGGATACCGCAGCAACCCACCAGCCTTTCACAGGCTTACATGGTGCAAACGGGTCCTTGCTGGGGAGGCACAAAATACGGGAGGGCAGGTCACACAGAATCCTGCAGTTCCTTGCAAATTGCAGCACCATGTTCTATCATGATCTGTGATATTGGAGCACCCGGGGTAGTTTTGCAGCGGCTGCAAGAGTTCCAGAGATTTGGCCTGTGAACGGCCAAGAGACACTGAGTATAGAGTATTTTGTGCTGTGAGAGGGGGCCCCCCCAATGCTCCTACAAGCCCTAATAGCAAAAGCAGATTGCATGCTGGAGAACCCTATAATCTAGTTGTCAGTGGAGGGGGCTGGATTCCTTCTGCTCCCCAGGCCTCTTAGTGCTACATGCAAAACCCAGTGTCTCAGGCTCCAGGTGAGGAGGGATTAAAATTTCAACCCATCGTGCTCAAGAGGGAGACAAAGTTGAGCAAATGTATCACTGACAACTAACATCATAACAGAGACAAGGCAGGCTATTGATCACATTCTCCAGGAGAACTTTCAAGGCAGTAGCCCCGTTCCAGATTCAAATGGGAATTTTGCCATTGACTTCAATTGTGCCATGATGCACCTCTTGGGATTTTTTTTATGCTCTAGGAAATGCCTGTCAAGCCTATATGCAATTTTCTCCTCCTCTAATACTTCTATTATTTTTTCAAAAAGCCAATAAACAGACTGTTTCTTTCAAGGCTAAATTCCTGAGTGCGATTTTTTTTTCAAAATTAGGCACTTTTCCTTCAGTAGTGTATCCAAGGGAATATTGCAGAGAATCACTTGAGCCAGATCTGTTCTGTGCTATGCAATTTATGTCCCCACTGTCAATGCAATCTTGTAGCAATCAATATTTCTGACATGTTGAGAGAGTTTTTCGATTGGTTTGCATAGTGTACTAAAAGAGAGAGGCCCCATCAAGATATGAAGCACGTGACTTTTAAACAGTCCTTACCTGCATTTTTATTTTAAATTATCAATGCCAGAAGAAAAATTCAAGGGCCACCATATAACGTATGGATGATTCTTGCCATTTGCTTAGGCTGTAATTAAGGAAAGTATCCCTGTTTAGAAAACTATTTAAACATTAAGCACATGCTTAAGTGCTTTCCTGCATTGGGTCATCTCTCAGAAAATAAAACTAGACTAATCAGTATCATTTTCTAGTTCTGGGCTGGCATAGTTTTGTCTGTCTTTGTCTTGCAACATGCAGGGACATATCCAACTCATGGAATTGTTTCCCCTAGAATTAACAATGAAAATAAGTTATTTTCATTTTAGGAGATGTAAAACCCTCCTTTCCCCTTTTACAACATCCTTCCCCTACATCTTGAACTTTTGATAGTGAGGGTCCCTTGAAGAGATTTGGTGCACTCACAAATCAGGATCTTGTTTGGGCCAAGTCCAGGCCTGGTGTATATGGTTGCTACTCCAGTAGCCTGATTCAGATCAGCATGACAGCACTGGTGCAGAGTCCATCAATAAACCATTAATCTGCTAAATTTATTATATGGGGCATTCTGAATAGATAGAGACCAGGGTTTCTATTTCCGTAGGTTATTTTGTTCACCAGGGGAACACCTGATCACATGCCTTTTTTGATTGGCTTAGTATTTTGAAAGATGTTTAGAAATCTGTTCTTTGGTCTCCTCCATTATTTGCTCCAAGATCATTGAGTTCTTGAAACATAGTGTCCTAATACCTTTAGCATTCATAAAATATTCATTCAGACCTCACACTGCTCTTTTAGCCTTGAAAAGGTCGCCCCTTGGAGTTCCTGGACCCCTTCTAGCTGCAAAAACACACACAGTCCTTGTCATTCACAAAATGCTTTACTAATTGGAAAATGCATTGCAAATGCATGAGGCCAGGAATATGTCAGCTTAAAATAAAACCTACTCAGATAATGGACGACAACATGAAAATTATTACAAAATGAGAACAGAATAAGTAGAAATAGTCGGTGCCATTGCATGCTGTTCTCTCCTTTTGTCAGACACTTCAGTTTCTCTAGTTTAGCATTTCAAAAAGCATTTTGCAAAGTAACAAGATAAAACCTCTAGCTTAGTAACATCAATAAATGTTTGAATTTTCCTCCTAAGTGTCTGTATGTTGCATCTTTATTTAAATTGTCAACTTTTTGCAGAAGCAAAAAATGTTATATGCATAGTAAAGAGCAGGAGTGGGCAAGATGGCCTCCATAGGCTGGATTCAGCCCACCAAATCAGTGGATCCAGCCCACAGCTGCTCTGTCGCTCCCACCGCCAGGCCAATCACAAATTGGGGACAGGGGTATGTGCGAAGACTCCTTTCTTGCCAAGAGTGTGCAGCACCAGAGGGAACTACTGGCTGTTTTAAAACAGCTGGCAGTTCTCTAGCTGCCTCGCATCCCTGGCAGGGCAGGGCGTGAGAGACTTTGCGTGCTCCCCCTCACCTCCAGGCCAATCAGGGCCTGAAGGCAGGGGAGCACGCAAAGTCTCCTCCTCCTACGAGGGACACGAGGCATCATAGGGAACCACCAGCTGCTTTAAAACAGCTGGCAATTCTCTAGGCACTGAGGGCAGGGGGCAAAGAATTCACGTGCTTCCCCCACCCCCGGGGAAATCAGGGTCTGTGGGCGAGGGAGCACAAGAAGTCTCCTGGCCCTGCCCCTTCCGGGGTGACCTGGGGCCACTTCAGGAATTTTTGAAGTGACTCCCTTTTAAAAATTATTGCCCACCCCTGGCATAGAGGGGCAAAAAGCTACTGCAGGACATACTTTCAGTGAATTAATCCAGGTGTAAACAGATGCTAATTGTAAATGATGGGCTAGATTCTCAACTGGAATGCAGTGACTGACTTATGCTGGTGAGACTGCAGAAAATATTTACCGTTTAAGGCTTAAACATCTATAGGCATACACTACTGAAGATTTAGGGCTCGATTAAGATTTTAGTTACGGCACCTCTGTGTCAGAACAATTAAAGGACCATGCATGAAAAATACAGGATAAAAGTTGTCCTTGAAGGACAATATTGTATTGATGGTACAAAGTCAAACTTAGTACAAAATCCTGCGTTTTATCTTCTGCGTGAAAATTGCAAAGTATGGGACAAAGTTCAGACTGTATTGATATAGGACATGAGAGGATTAGACCCAAAATAAGCCGCATCCATCTAAATTAGGGACAATTCACCTTAGAGCAGATGTTTGTACCTGCAGGAGGTGAGTAGAGAACAGAGTCCTGGGCTACGTCTACACTGGCATGATTTTCCGGAAATGCTTTTAACGGAAAAATTTTCCGTTAAAAGCATTTTCGGAAAAGAGCATCTAGATTTGCGGAAAAGCATCCATGCCAAAGCACTTTTTGCGGAAAAGCGTCCGTGGCCAATCTAGACGCGCTTTTGCACAAAAAAGCTGCGATCGCCATTTTCGCGATCGGGGCTTTTTTGTGCAACACAAATCTCTGCTGTCTACACTGGCCCTTTTGCGCAAGAGTTTTGCACATAGTATTTCTGCAAAAAGCACCAATTTCTTACAGTACAAAGTCAGTGCTTTTGCAGAAATTCAAGCGGCCAGTGTAGACAGCTGGCAAGTTTTTTCTGGAAAAGCGGCTGATTTTCTGGAAAAACTGGCCAGTCTAGACACAGCCCTGGAGTTTATGGTAGTATTTGTATCAGAGTAACACCTATTGGCTCCAGTTAGGGATCAACACCCCATCTTGCTGGGTGGTTCAGACACATAATGACAATGGCCCTAGCCCCAAAAGTTGAAAATCCAAGTCACGAGATAAAGTGGGGGAGACAACCAGGCAGGCAGGGAATCAGCAAGAGACAATAATAAACATGTGTATGCAGACTGACCATGCACACGCACTAGCTCCCCATCTATCTAGCTGTCAGACCAATTATTTGTTTTAAGGAGCTGCAAAAAGAGTAAGTCATGACTCTAGTGAGGGATACCATAGAAACCCAAGATGTGTTTTGCTCCCATTGTGTAAGAAGTGTGTTCCAAACTTGCAAAAGGGAAGGAGCCTATCTGAATGGAGTGATGTTAGCCAGCGTATTGTCTCATGGGCTGACCATACACGCTTAAAATCAATTCGCTAATACATAATGTAGTTCATAAGCATTGTAAACCTTCTGAGAACATGTTTCAGGGGCTCAGCCCTGCCTTTATGGACACTGACTATTCTCTGAGCAGGTTGGGAGGGGAAGGTGAGGCAGAACTACATTGCAATCAGATAGCTCTTGCACAAGAGGGGTTTTTTGTGCAAAAAGGAGCCATCTACATGGTTCCTTTTTGCGCAAAAGCCTCTTGTGCAAAAATGGCTGCTAATTAATTATGCAAACAAAGCATGGTGATGTTCTACTCCATGCTTCATTTGCATATGCTTTTGCAGAAAAAGGCTGCAGTCTAGATGTAGCCCAAGAGTGGATAGCTGGCTGCCACCCTGCACAGCATGGGGATGGCAGCCAGCTCCTTGGGAGCAGAGCTGCGGGTGGGACCCAGTGCACCAGGAGCTGGCTTAAAAGCTAGCTCCTGTCACACACTGGCTTCCCGGGAGCCAACTGCTGGCCTGCGCTGTTGCCTCTGTATCGGAGGCAGCAACACAGGCTGGCACCCTGGGAGCAGGATGGAAGGCATGAACCAGTATGCCCCAGGAATCAGCTTACAAGCTGGCTTCCAGTGTGCACCAGCTCCCAGGGAGCCAGCTGCCACCCAATGCTGCAGGTGTGTGTGTGTAGCCACGTAACTGCTGAGATTCAGCAGTTACACAATTACCTGCTTTTTAACATCTCTAGTATAAAAGAAGGGAGATGAGCAAGGGGAAAGGGGGCTGGACAAATGGAAGCTGAGGAAAAAAAGAAAAGAAAGGAAAACCTGTGAGTGCATTTACCCATACTGAGCCAAATTCTTTCTTGATTTGACTCTGATGTCAGAACAACAGAACACAGGTAGCAGTTACCTGAGTTAGTCATCCACTGCAAAGAGAGTTTTCCCACTGACTTTGGTGCCTATTGGAGCAAATCCTTCGTGTCTAAACTCATCCCCTGCTTGATGGTTTGTCTTTTAAAAACGTCAGAGAGGTAGCCGAGTTAGTCTAACTGGAAAAAAACTTAAAAAACCTAAATAGTCTTGCAGCACCTTAAAAACTAACAAAAATGGAGATGGTATCATGAGCTTTCGCGGGCAAAACCCACTTCTTCAGATGAAGAGAGTCATTAAATGTCCAGTTTCTAAATAAATAGGGGATGGAGAAATAGAGAAGCTTTGAGATCCCGAGCACTCATTAATGGATCTCGAAGTCACTGTGTTGTGTCAGGCCAATTCCACAAGCCAACTACACAGGGAAGCCTTGGAACTTAGGACTCAAACCTGTAAATGAAGTTATCACAAAAGTATGAATAAAGACACTGGCTGGATGGCCTGCAACATTCCACATCCTAATGACATTAAAAAAATGGCTATATGGTCATGCCAATTTTCTTTCACAATTTGATCTGAGGAAGTAGGTCTGGCCCATGAAAGCTCATCACCTAATAAACCATCTTGTTAGTCTTTAAAGTGCTGCATAGTCCGGTCTTTTGTTTCAGCAAGACCAGACTAACACGGCTACATCTCTATTACTATTCTCAATGGCTGCTTAAGAACATTTTGCACCTTCTCTATCAGCTTCATGTAGCATGGACACTAATTCACTACTCTCTCTCCCTTCCCCCCTTCATTTAGAAACTGAACCTTTAATAACTCCAGTCATCTGAAGAAGTGGGTTGTGCCCACCAAAGCTCATGATACCATCTACAAGTCGTGTTAGTCTTTAAGGTGTTAAAAAATAATGAATAGTCTTGCGTGTCTTTTAATAAATGTCAGCCTCCCCCCAGAACTTCCTCTGTCAAACTGTCTTCTTGCTCTGGCCCAAGAGACATGCTCACCCTTTCATATCCTAGATCAGGGGTCTCCAAACTTTTCAGCCCGAGGGCCGCATTAACAGCAGTTCGGGGGCCAACTACACACTTGAGGTCCAAATAAAAAACAATCAAAACATGGATGTTGTTTTTAATTATTTATTTAATATTATTTTATTCAGTTATTTAATAACACATTGATACACTACACATGAACACCTGTATTAGTGTGAATGGTGAAATTGTTTCCTGGATGCCAAAATAGCAGACATTTCTGGCTTTGCGAATCCGTTTCTCCCGGAAAGGGGGGGGGGGGCTTTTCCCCCTGCTCTCCCCTTCCTCTGCACGCTGTCCTCCCCTCCTGCTTGCCACCGCTCACTCCTTCCCCCCCCCCCCCGGGCGGAAGGAGTCACCTTTTTAAAGTTCCCGCCGGGGTTCACGTTCCCCCGCACGTCGCCGGGCGGGCGTTACCACCACCGCCCATCCTGCCCCCTGATTGGCCGGCTGCCCTGTCAGTCTGGGCGGGGGAACGCCGCCCGTGCTAACCCCCGCCCCCTGCGCCGCCGCACAGCCGCTTGTCAGCAGAGCGGCCCGCTTCTCCTGCCCCGGCGCGGCGTGAGTACACGCCGCACACCCCTGACAGGGCCCCTCCCCCCCCGCGGCAAGAAGGGCCCGTTCGGCGGCGCCCCAGGGACGGTCTCCACGGGCCGGATGAGAGGGCCTCGCGGGCCGCATCCGGCCCGCGGGCCGTAGTTTGGAGACCCCTGTCCTAGATGGAGCTAACTGAGCCCACCTGCCAGCATGACCGAGGCTACGTCTAGATGACAGGCTTCTTTTGGAAGAAGCTTTTCCGGAAGAGCATCTACACAGCAAAAGTAGAACAAAAAGGTGATCCACATTGATTGGATGCTATCTCGCATTAAAGTTGAGATTACTGTGGACAGAGTGGCCACCAGGGCATCTGTGCTTTTTCCTGGAGGCCTCCTCTTAAAAAAAAAAAAAAAAAAAAAAACCATCATGTTCTTTCGATTTAATTTCAAAAGAACACAACAGCAGTGTAGATGCAGGTGAAGTTTTTTCGAAAAAACGCCATAGTCTAGACACACCCTAGGAGACTTCCTCTTCCCTCAAAACTTCACTTTGAAATAGCAAAAGCAGACAACCAGTATAAGAGGGAATATTGTTTCCTCCCATTTTACAGCTGGCGAAGAGAAGTTCTGAGAGGACATGACTTACCCAAGATCAAAAGGAAGTCTGTGACAAGTATATGAGCTTGGTTTGCCCAAGTCCCACTCCAATGCGTTAGCCACCAGGTACAGCCCGTGAGCCTAGGCGAGCTAGGCAGCTGCCTAGAGCACCGCTGGCTCGGGTGCCCAATGATGACATCACAGGGCGCCAAGGTACCCCGTGATGACGTCACGGCCATTGACGGCCATGCAGGCAGGGGCGCCAATTGCACCGCCCTGCCTAGGGTGCCAGCTGCTGCAGCTGGCCTCAGGCCGCTCCTGTTAGCCACAGAACTAGCTTTGCTTCAAGTCTATGTACCTGTATGATGAAGGTACAACTTGTCTACTGCCCAGGGCAAGTTTTGAGGCTTATTTCCTATTTTGTAAATTACCTGGATACCCCCAGATGGAAGGCGCTGGAAAAACGTGCAGGAATATTTAAAATCTAACACAATGTTTATTTATAAATCCAATGAGAGTAATTGCTGTTGCATTTGTAAATCAACACTTAAAGGCTTGTAAGGGATCTGACTGTCATTAAGGGAAGTACAGATCAATTCAGCAGCCTTCACAGCCTCAGGCCTTACAGTTACTAAACAGAAAATGATAAAGACAAAAACACTGTTGGTAGGCGAACACATTTCAAAGCCATCGCGCTCTGACTGGTTTACTAGTTCTCATCTTCAAAGGAAACCCGCACAACACCTTCAAAAGACGATCTGGGAGCTTAAATTCATAACTTTGCTAGACATTCAAATCATAGTCTTCGTAAAGACACTAGATATATGGTTTATTGCAACCATCTGCAACCTCTTAATCTCCCTCTTTGTCTGGAGACTAAAGGGACACTAACCGGCCAATTCATGTTGAATGGTCCCTTGGACTATGTGCTGACAACTTATGCTAAATGATCTGTTCAATTCTATATTCAGCTGGGACATTCAGGGTGCATCTAGACAGTGGTGCTATTTCGGGATATCGGAAGTATCCCGAAATAGCACTTTCCACGTCTTGACAGTGCACCCATTATTTCGAAATAATGGCAGTGTCCCTGTAAAAATCATTCCATGAGGATTAGGGATGTTTACGCAGCGCTAAATTTCAAAATAGAGCGCTATTCTGAAATTTAGCGCTGCGTAGACAGGGACAAATTTCGAAATAAGCTATTTTGAAATTCTCGAAGTCAGCTACGCAATTTGCATAGCTGATTTCAAGCTAAGGGTGTAGTGTAGACGCACCCTCAGATTGCATTCTCCCCAACACCCTTCTGCATTTGCAGTGCGGCTACACTGGGCAGAGCTCTCCATGCCCTGCATATATGCAATCCACAAGAAAGAGAGCTTAGAAGACAATGTGGTACTAAAGGCCAAGGGCCAGATCCTGCCCTGTGCAGCTCCAACTCAGGTCATGATTGTCTGAGCATATACACCAATAGTGTGACAAGCCTCCCCCTTAACCTTGGTGTGTCTTGTGCTTTCAGGAGGATTACTTGCCTCAGAGGCTCACAACAGCCTTCAGTTTAGATACCAGCTTTTTTTACTGAGCTACTCTCATCATTGGCCAGCATGAAGAAAGAGAGGAAACTAAACTCCATAGTCTCTGTGGCCCCACCAAGGGTACATCTAGACTACATTCTTTTTTCAAAATGAGATATGCAAATTCATATAGCTACTTCCAATCACTTTTTCAAAAGCTTCCCCCCCAAAAGTGAAAGCAGTTTAGACAGTTTTTTTAGAAAGAACACCCCCCTTTTTCAAAAGAACCCTACTTCCTTAAAAATGAGGTGTACAGGGTTCTTTCAAAAATGGGGAAGTTCTTTCAAAAAAACAAACCAACCATCTAAACTGCTTTCACTGTTGAAAAAAAAATGCTTTCAAAAAAGCAACTGAAAGAAGATATGCAAATTAGCACCAAATTTGCATATCTCCTTTCAAAAGGAAAACAGTCTAGATGTACCCCAAGTGATATGGGATAGGTCAAACCCCTGTACCAAAACCAGTTCCCCCCCCCCCCCCCCCCAAGCTGAAATGGAAAGTTGGTAGTGAGGGAAACCCAGGCCCACCCTCTGCTCCCTGTGGGTTCCAGTCCAGGGACTCTGTGACAGCAGCTGTCTGTAATATCTCCAGCAACAGCTACATGAAAGCTACAAATCCCTGGACCACTTCCTCACAGCCTTCCCCAGCACCTTCCTTACCATAGGATCTTTCTCCAGGTATCTGATTGCACTTTCTACTCCCAAACTCTCCACCACTCTTTCTCTCATCAGCTCCTTCCTTGCACACTGAGCAAACAGAAGGGAAGCAGACTTTTTAAACCAGTCTCAAGTGGTTCTTAATTGGCCCCCAGGTGTTCTGATTAGTCTGGTTCTGGAGCCTGGAAGCCTCCTAATTGTTCCCAGATGTTTTAATTGGCCTGATTGCTCTGTCTGATTCTAGCAGGTTTCTGCTAGTTCTGGATCAGCCCTTGTTAGTGTTCCCTGGGAACAGAGACCTATTTAATCTGGGGCTAATATATTTGCCCTCCACAACTCTGCTATATCCTTCTGACCTGACCTTGTCAAAGCAGGGCCAGAAACCAGGCTGTGTGTTCATGTCTAGAAGTGCTATTGAAAAAGAGACTTCTGGGCATGAACATGTTTATATTTAGTGGCCCCTGGATTCTGCCATCCACATCATTTGCCGTGACCTCCTCCTGGCCCCATGGAAAGGACACTATTGTGCCAGACAACAAGTAAACAATTGCTTTCAGAGTAAAAATTAACTATAGTCTTATATATGCTATGAAACACTGGTCCCCACCTCAACCTATCTTCTTCTTGGACCCTGAGCCATACTTGCTTGCTAATGAGGGATCAGTTCTAGCCTTTTATAGTTCAATGATATGACAGCACTTGTTAATCGCCTCCAACTACTACATCTTCCTTGCGTGAAATAGGCCAGTGGTTCATTGTGTACTACCTAGGAGGAGGATGCTTGCTTTTGAATATTTTTGATGCGTTGAATCAGTTCAAGTAAGAAAGTTGAGGTAAGGGTTTTTTTTTCTTCTCCCATGATCCCCTCCTGAGAATTATTCACAGCCAAACTATGATTTCCATTAGGGTCCATAGCTGATTAGAAAATCATTCTTCAATCATGAAGGTAATAAGCGGCTTTATCTTGTTACATTCTTTTGTCTGAAGGAGACATTTCAAATTCCTTGCTCAGATATTTGCTTCCTAAAAGCCATCCATCATCACTGATGAGGGATTTGAAAAATTGACCCAGAAATAACATAGATTTCTCAACTCAATAGAATTTACATAGGGAAAAGCCAGTTACGAAAAGCCAGAGATGTAGAGCAAGAGCTGATCTTTCATAGTGGCTTCTGTCTTACCTCTCCATTTTCATGCCCAGATTTTGAGCATACAAATTTTAGTAGACATGGTGCAATCTGCAAAGATCAGATCCAAATTCTGACAATGTTTTGATCTGGGCATGGCTTTTTGTCTCCTGGGTCCATTTTCCATATCTGAAGTAAAGCCTACCTGAGACATCTGTACCGTGTGCACTTTGTCTTGTGCATTTTCAAATACAATCTCAGATTTCAGGCAAAGCAGATCTCAGGCTTGAATGTGAAGACAGCATTGGTAAGTGCATATCAGCTACAGAGGGATCATCAACTTGTCTTGCTTATGAGATTTTATGGTGTTACACCCCATAAACACATGCACCCAAAGTTACACTCACAAAAATATGGACATGTATTTTTGGGACATGTAAACCTACAGACTGAGTTTGGAAACTTGATCCCAAATATCTTTACTGGACTAATTTAGCTGCTTAAGAACTTCACTTGTGTTGAAAACTGACCACATTCCTTGCTTTTCAATGGGCAGTGAATAGTAATGATCAAAAGCTTCAGGGGGTAGCCGAGTCAGTCTGTACAGGATAAACTTAAAAAACAACAAAAAGTCTGGTAGCACTTTAAAGACTAACAAAACATCTATATGGTATCATGAGCTATCGTGGGCACAGCCCACTTCTTCAGAAGACCGGAGTGTTGGATGTGCAGAATCAAAATAAATAGGGCGGGAGGAAGAGTAAAAAAATGGGAGGGGGGAGGGAAGAGGCAGTGGTGTTCAACCAATGCTGAAACAGTAGTCACTATCCCCCATCTATACTAGGGAGTTATTCTGAAATAACCTCCCTGAGGTTGAATTTATAAGCGGAGCGTCCACACTACCAAGCCCGTTATTTTGAAATAACAGGCTGGTTATATTGAAATCTGTACTCCTGTTTTCCTCAGGAAATAACGCTAACTTTGAAGAAGTTATTTCAAAACTGTGTGTGTGAGGATGCTCCGGTGCTGCTACTTTGAAATAATTGACCTCCAGAAGCCTGTCAGCTGCATGATGGGCATGACCCTGATGGTATGATTGGGGGGAAAGGGGGCCAGCGTGCATCTTTCGGAAGAGGCAGGAGTTCTGGAAACTGTGGGCATTGTGCGCCTTTCCTGACCACCCAACGCTGATGTCGGTGAGGCATCCCTCATGATCCACGAAGGCCTGCAGCACCATGGAGAAGTATTCCTTTTTGTTGATGTAGTCTGAGGCATAGTGGTCGGGAGCCAGGATGGGGAAGTGCATGCCATCTATGTCCCCATCCCCTCCGGCCCCAGTTGGGGAAGCCCATGGTGGCAAAGCCATCTACAACATTGTCCACGTTTCCAGAGTGAAGACCCTCCATAGCAGCACCTGGTTGATGGCCTTTGCTACCTCCAGGAGTACAGCCCCAGCTGTGGATTTCCCCACTCGGAACTGGTTCCCAATGGAGCAGTAGCTGTCCAGCATGGCAAGCTTCTAGAGGTCGATGGCCACGCACTTCTGCACGGGGAAGGTAGGTCACATGCAGGTCCTGTCACCTGAGGGCAGGGGTGAGCCACTCACAGAGTTCAAGGAAGGTGGCCTTCCGCATTGGGAAGTCCTGCAGCCACTGCTGGTCATCCCATCCCTGCTTGACGATGCGGTCCCACCAGTATGAGCTTGTCTCCCGCTGCCAGAAGCAGCATTCCGCAGTGTCCAGGGGATTGAGGGGCATGTGCAGCAGCAGGTACCCCAGGACCTGGATGGCCAGGGCCTGAGTCCACACTGGGGTTCGTCCTGCAGGTCCTAGTCCTGGTCCTGGTCCTGCTGGAGCAGCAGTCTGGAAGAACTGTGCCATGAGACACAGCACAAGGCCTGTGAGCCTGGCACTGCTCTGCAGCAGCTCTGCCTCTATGCTGTGAGAGCTGTGGCATCAGCAAGGGCAACCAGAACATGAGAAGGCACGTGCCTGCTATGACCTTTTGTGTCCCATGAGGGGGGAGGAAGTGGAGGAGAGGTGTGTGAGATCCGGCCATAGAGAGGAGCCCCTGAAAGCAGACATCACAGCTTGCCTGGCCAAGCAGCCACAGGAAGTATCCGCCCTCCTGGTGCCCTCCCCAGCGTACTTCTGGGGGCTCTAAGTCCAAGGCAGGCTCCAATCAGTGCGGACACACTATTTCAGAATAATTCTTACTAATTTCAATGCTCCCCCGTAGTAGGGACTGGCTGGTTTGATTTTGTTAAAGCGGGTGTGTTGATGTCAATTTTAGTTATAATTTCCTAGTGTATACATGCCCTATAGTGGCTACTGCTATAGTGAACTAGCAACACTCAACTGGCTAAGCAGCCACCTGTGGCTAGTGGCTAGCATGTTGGACACCGCGGCTTTAAATGATTCACATTCTTAATTTATTTTTGATGCACCATTCCATTTTATATGAAAGAGACATGACTGTCAATATTGATTCATTTCAGAAGCGCTTTGGGCCTTTACATTCTGGATCAATATCTGGACTTTCCTCTGACAAGCAGGGGACAAAAAATGCAATAACCTGAGCAGCAATGCTTTTGTGTTTTTCAATCTTCATTTTTTTTTTTAATCATCCAGAATGATGCAGGGAGAGCATGCGCACATCTCTGAAGTTTGGATATTCCCTTTCTGCCTGATACTGAAAGCTTCTCTGTCTCACCGATGACCCGCTCAATTCACTTTCCATTTTCTTCTCTGAATGAGAGTGCCTGCCTGGCTGCAGTTATGTGGGCCAGGCCAAAACAAACCAAAAAACCCTGGATCTGGCCCCCAAGTCACAGGGCTCCCTGCCAGCTCCCCTGCTGCCCCCCACAGGATTAGAGCACCCAAAATCTCCTAGCCTGGACCCCTCTCAGTGGCGTAGCAAGGGTGTTATGCGCCCAGGAGAGCAAAGGCAAAACTGTGCCGAACCAGGGGCGCTGGGCTCCCGGGCAGGCCTTTGAAATGCCCATTCCTGCCGCCCAGCCCTGCCTCGGCGGCTTGTCTGCAGGGAGCAAGTGGCCTGGCAGCTAAATTGGCACCCCCCAGCGTGGTGCCTGGGGGCAACTGCCCACCCACCCCGTCGCTACATCACTGACCCCTCTAGGTTCTGGTGTGCAAAGGGAATGTGGGATGTGCGTTTCTCGTCAGTTTTTTGTTTGTTTTTTGTTTTTTTGGCTTCTCACTTGAGTGCGGCCCCCGACTGATTATTCTGTAGGTCAGCAGCCCCTACCCCAGAAAAGGTTCCCCAACCCTGCTTTAATCTGCTGACAGACGAAAACATCCTGACAGATACTGGGATGTAACACAACATACTTCCACCAAGTATGTCGGGGAGCGGGGCCCTGAATGTGTGGAGCCACAGGGCCCTAAATGTGCAGGGCCCAAGGTAACCGCCTCATTCACCTTGCCCAAAGTCCAGGCCTGGGTAGATGGTGACTCAGCCACAGGGGAATCTGAACCTTGAGTGGGACACACAGAGCTTAGGGCTGGATTCACTTGCTTACTCCACTGGAGATGGGTGGAGCCTTACCTCTTCCCCACGACACCTGGCCAGTACGACTGGGCCAGCACAGGAAGTGTCATAACTTGCTGCCAATACAGGCCAACAGCAGATTAATTCCTCTTGGCTGTTGGGGTTGACGGGTAACGGAGAGAAACAACAGCGCCTTAAACGTGTGTCTGAGGCACAGCGCCTCCTAGGGGTAATGCCAGGATAGAATCATAGAATCATAGAATAATAGGACTGGAAGGGACCTCGAGAGGTCATCGAGTCCAGCCCCCCGCCCTCAAGGCAGGACCAAGCTCCGTCTACACCATCCCTGACAGATGTCTATCTAACCTGATACTGCGCTTCACATACCATTACTATACAATTAAATCAGAAAGCTGCACTAGGCATTGACAGAATAATAGTCTTTACCCTGCAATAACTCTTGTCTCCAGTTAGTGCAACTTCTCAACATACTGAAGAAATCCAATGACTAGGGGGAAAAAATGTAGCTTTGAAAACAATGCAGGCATTGAAGTGCTTCCAGACTGAACTTAGTTTACCTGTGTTCACTTCCTCCTCTATCAGAGGCCTCCCTTGCTTTTCAGAGGGAAGGGTTTACCTTCGCATGGTGGGTGGGTGCGTAAATAGAAGCAATAAAGAAGGGCACAAAGCATAAGGTTTCCACGCCTCTTGCTTTGATTGGGATTTGGATGCTACTTCTCAGGTTCCTCTTTGTTTAAAATAATGATAACAAAATCTGTGATATGCTGAAATGCCCTCGTCACATCTAAAGCGGGTGAGGGGCGGAGAGATTTGCTGCACGACGGAACCCTAAGGCTGTGTCTAGATTGGCATGATTTTCCGGAAATGCTTTTAACAGAAAAGTTTTCCGTTAAAAGCATTTTCGGAACAGAGCGTCTAGATTGGCACGGACGCTTTTCCGCAAAAGCACTTTTTGTGGAAAAGCGTCCGTGCCAATCTAGACGTGCTTTTCCGCAAAAAAGCCCCGATCGCCATTTTCGTGATCAGGGCTTTTTTGCAGAAAACAAATCTGAGCTGTCTACACTGGCCCTTTTGCGCAAAAGCTTTGCCTGAACGGGAGCAGAATAGTATTTCCACAAGAAGCACTGATTTTTTACAGTAGGAAGTCAGTGCTTTTGCGGAAATTCAGGCAGCCAGTGTAGATAGCTGGCAAGTTTTTCCGGAAAAGCGGCTGATTTTCCAGAAAAAATGGCCAGTCTAGACACAGCCTAACAGTTTATTGTTTAGAGAAAATCTTGCGCTTGGAAGAGGGTGGAGTGGGCAGCCCCATTCAGATCAGAGACTGTGATTTATTACTGTTCACACAGTGCAAAGTTACACATAGGAATGGAGGCTAAGCATCATTTGTGCAGCCTGAACTCATCCCACGTAGGTCTACTCAGCTATCTGATGGGGTAAAAAGAATCTATACGGGGTCTGTTTCCTCCTACAGTCTTTATTCAATCTATAGACGTGCATAGGAATTCAGTCAGAGCAAGAATGCAAGCAATGGTCTTTTGGGGCCAGAGCCCCAGGTGGTGAGTATCCGTGTAGCCCGACGTCACCTCTTGACTCCCCTTGAGGATCTAGCCCTGTATCTTTTATATTCCCACAAAATGCAATAAACCGTCGCAGTCGAAGGCAGATCTCATAATGCGCTTTGGGACTAGGGCCAACTTGTTGAGTTGTTTCTAGGCTTTGATGTGTAAACTCATCAGCTGTCATTGTGTTCTAATTAAACCTAAGTGCTGCAATAGATTTCCTGTCACAAAAGCAAAGATCCCTCATGTGTTGGGAATGCATAGGGCAGCCTCAGCAGAAAGACACTCAGCCACTGGAGAGAGCAGGAAACTAGAATGGCATAAATAGATGAATATAGAATGAGTCAAGCGGTCAATGGAGATAAAATACTGTTGCAGAGATGCTGGGGCGGGGGCGGGAGATAAAGGATGTGCTTCTAGTTCTCAGCCTTTTACATCCCAGGACCCCATATTTCAAGGGAAAAGTGTCTCAGGTCTCCTCTGCCATCCAGCCATGATGAAACACAGAGATTTTGCAACCTCTCTGGGCTGACCTGAAACCCCATTTTTCAGAGCACCTCATTTCCAGTGTTTTGTATTGCCCTCCGTAACTTGTATGCAGCGCTCTGACTTTGGGTTTCTCTTTACAGACTACTAACTGCTTCTGGCAGCTGTAGTGCACCATCGTAACAGATCTGTGAATCAGCAACAACAGCTGCTGGCCTGGGTGTTGTCACACTGTAACCTGGTAACACATATTACGTGTGACACGGGATTTGTGCAGCCATGAGAATTCAGACATTTTAATAGTTATCAGACCTTTGTCTCCCCTACAGCAGGCAGAGGTAGCACAGGCGATTGGTGTCAGATCTCTGTGTTCTGGTCCCAGCCTGGGGCCAAATTCTCCTATGCTTCATTGAATCTTATTCTCATTGGCATCAATGGGAGATTTGTTTGGTCAAGAGCCACTGACTTTGCTACAGAGGTACTATGTCTTTAAGAAAACCACGTCGGCTATCTGTGCCACCTGTTGAAAGAGGCTAATGCTGCTTACCTACTGAACCAGGTCATTGTGAAGTTCAATGCCTGTGAAGTGCTTTGAGATCCTAACCATGAAATATGCAGCCAAAGGGCATAGACTCTAAAAAGATGCTTCAAAAGGGTTGTGTCTTGTACCACCACATAATTTGGGACTTCCCCCAGACTGTCTTTATTACTGGAAAGGTCAGGATCCAGGGTAGCGTTGTAGCCTTATTGTATGAAAGGGCACAATCAGCGCTGGAGATCTGTCCCTGTATTCCCAGTAGATAAAATCCACTTTAAACCCCCAACATTTTAATGTGACACAATGTCCCTCGATTAGGTGTTGGCAGCAAGAACCCCCACATCTAAAACCATGCACCTCTGCTGCCTGAACTAAGAGACCTGGTTTTATCAGTCCCAAGTCAGCACCCAACTCATACACCTGTTGGTGGTTTAGCTAGGAGAGGGGTTCATTCAGCCAGTGTGAGTTAACACCCTCCCTCACCCCAACTTCCAAACGTTTAGCAAAAACGTGTGTTCAGAGAAGAGTCCAGCACTCTGGAAGCCTCAGCTTGTAAAACCAGATGAAACTCCAGCTAACTGAATGCTTTCAAACAGAACGCAACTGCAAACTGAGCAGATATTAATCAAACTGAAATTATTTATGACTCCTCTTAGGAACCATGACAGTACAAGGGAGCCTAACAATTATTGGCTCTGCCAGCCGTAAACTGACGAGATCAAGTGTAATCCTCCCCCTTGCTCATGTGTTAAGGGCTGGGTATTTGTCCTGAAAGCAAACCCAACTAATCATTCTCCCTCTTGCTTTCGAAGCAGGCAGGGTGGTCAGCTGGTCAATCTGGCGATGCCAGCGAGTGCCTGGTCACCACACAGCAGCATTTTGGCCCGGGATGTCACCTAGCTGCCAAGAGCGAAGAACCATGGTAGGAATGCCTTTGGTGGAACAGAGCTGCTGCTGGGACGGTCACTCCTTCCTCCTTCTATTTGCAGGGATAAGCAGAGACATTGGAAATTTGACCCAAAGAATTTACCATTTTGGTCCATAAGACCATTAACCATCCAAACCAACTCTGGCTGTGCTCAACATTTGGTGGCAAAAAATGCCCATGATCCATGTGGCGATGTGTGTCATGCTGTACCAGAGTGGGGACAGATTGGGCGTGTACTAGTGGACACATAGAGGAGAAGCTAGTGTTACTATTGCGCCTCAGTGGCAGTTGGAATCGGCCCTAGACCAAATAGCACCTGCGACAAGGAGCACCTTTTGTGCCCTCTCCTTCATTTGCTTAACTTTTGAATACCTTGTTTTTTATTCCATGGCCATGTTACGACTTTGCATGATTTGCCGGCCTCTGCATCTGCATCTGTTCCTTGCGCTGTCTGTGTGTAGGAACATGTGTTCCCATAGATCCTTCTTCCACTCCCTGTCACACCCTCTTTTCAAGGGATTTTTTTAAAATGCTGCATCTGAGCATTTTGTGAGCAGGGCTGGCCCTAGACCAAATGGTGCCCGCTCCCACCAGGCCTGGTACTCCAAGCAGTTGCCTGGGTCGTCTGCGCCTAAAGGTGCGTCTACACAGCACCCTAAACTCAAACTAAGATCACAATTTGTACTACACAAATCTTATTTTGAAACTATTTCAAAGGTGCTTATTTTGAAATGTGGCGCATCTACACAGGACCAAATTTCAAAAGAATGCGCTCTTTCGAGCCATCCCTTATCCCTCGTGCAACGAGGTTTATCAGGATGCCTAAATAGCAAGCCCGTTATTTCGAAAAATATTTTGAAATAAAGGGCGGCTTGTATAGACGTGGGATAGCTATTTCGGAATACCTCTGGTATCCCAAAATAGCCATGCAGTGTAGATGTACCCTAAGTCCTGCCTTGGTGGCAGTAAGTGGCCGGGCCAAAGTGAAACAACTTTGCAAAATGCTTTCATTTTTCAGAATAAAAAGCCTCACCCTCTAGCCTGCCTTTAATTGAACCCTGGAAGGACAATACTAGCAAAAGAGCACAAAGGGAAAGGAAGAGGGGAAGGGAAAGTGAGGTGGTGAGGAAAGTTGGGTTTTGCTGCCTATGGGATGCTGTTGAGGCTGGAGAAGGCAGACTTCCATGGTTTTGGTATGTAGAGATCTGACTCAAAACTCATTAAGTCAAAGACTTGCACTGACTTCAGCGTGCTTTAGTCTGGGCCCCATCCACCCATGGAGGGGAAAGAGATGACTGAGAGCTCTTCCTGGGGTTCTCCCCCAGGGGGTATGGCTATACTGCGGGGGGGGGGGTTCAGGATATCGGAAGTATCCCAAAAAAGCTCTGCCGTGTCAAGGGAATACGTTTGCTCTTCCGCTTTTTTTTGCAGAAGAGCAAACGCGCTCTTTCAGAAGCCCCTGTATTCCTCGTTCTACGAGGAATAAGGGGGCTTTCGAAAGGGGGGGGGGTTCCGACATTTGGCCCAGTCTAGATGAGCCAAATATCAGAAAAGCCTCTTCCAGCAAAAGAATCCAAAAAAGGTACGCAAAATGCAGAGTGCATTTTGCGTACCTTTTTCCAACAAAAGCTTGTAGTCTCGCCGTACCCCCGATCGCCAAACCTTCCTTCTCTCACCAGCAACAAGAGCCTTAAAGCAATCACCTGCTCCAAGCACTTCCCTGCAATGGCAGCCCAACACCTCGGCTATTCTTCTGCATTCCCTTTTGCCAAAAGCCTCCCGCCCCTCCTACAGATGCCAGAGGCAAGCAGCCAGAGGCCTCTCCCATTGTGCCACAACTCCCCCTAGCAAGGGGGCACCAGACAATCCTGCTTCCTCCAGGTTATTGGTGATCTGCCAACAGCCATGCAAAACCTCTGACAAAATATTTTGTCAGAACCTTCGTGCCCCCATTCAGCTTTGGGTCAAACCCCTGTGGAATTCTTCCATCTCTTTTAACAGTATTCCTCTACTTGCCTACGTCAGTAATATCTTAAGGCTAAATTCTTCATTCTGTTACCCCATTTCTTCAATGGAGTTGCATTGACGTAACAGAATTTTCACCTCAGTTTGCAATAGAAAGGACAATGAAGCATTGTCAAACATTTGAGTTGCTGCTTTTTGTTCTAAAAAAAAAGCCTTCTAAAAATCCCACAAATGTTGCCATTTTTATCTCTTTTTTTTTTCTAAAAACTCCCTCCGAAAATTTGGCAGCAATCCTCGTTCTCATAATGCAAATCCGCTTCTGATAACTTAAGTATCATGCACAGCACAACAAACGAACTTTCTAAACAAAGAACTGTTGAGTCAGAAATAAAATAATCCACTAATTGTGCTTTTCTGGAATGGATGACTGTATAATGTCCTAATCAGAAAGCTGGAATCACATTTGCATTTAGATAAAGGCTTGTTTAAAATGAGACAAGTATAAAAGGAGACATTGAGACTATTGTGGTATTTCTTTGCAGAGTATAATCATTTATGTTACTGATAAGATATTCAGATGGGGAAACCTGGGTTGACCAAAGCCAATTAATCTTGCACTCTGCATTAGCGAGCTTGTCAGTTGACCCGGTGTATCGCCAAACCTAGGATACCGAGAGGGCATCACGCCACTGCTCTCAGATGCATCTTGCTGCTCCTCAGATTTATTTCTCTCCACTGTTGTGACTGTTTGCCAAGCCAGCCCCTATCGTTTGACAGCGAGAGTCTCACTCCTTCTAGGCTAGCTAGAGTCAAATACCCTGAGAAACTGAGCTCTGTGGGCTGGTAAAAAGGGTCAACGAGCACTTTATAAAGCTTCATTGATCTCAGTTGTTAACTTTTTTCCCCTCTACACACTGTAAATAGCTAATCACTGCTAGGTGGCCCAACATTGGTCCTCGGGGGTTCTAGCTAAGGCAGTGATTCCTAATCTGTGGTCCGCGGACCCCTGGTGGTCTGCAACAGTACTGTGGGGGGTTGGTGGAAAGATTAAAAATAAGGATCAGGCCCACCACAGTGCGCCCAATCCTTACTTTTCTTTTCATCTTTTTCTCCCCCAGGGAGGGCGGGTCCATGAAATTGTAATAGATTGAAAAGGGTATGCTCAAAAACGTTGGGAACCGCTGATCTAAGGTACGTACCCAGCCTCTAATGTGCAATATATGTGTACCTCACAATCTTTACTGTGTGTATCCAACCTAAACCTCCTTTGCTGCAGTTTAAGCCCATTGCTTCTTGTTCTATCCTCAAAGGCCAAGATGAACAAGTTTTCTCCCTCCTCCTTATGACACCCTTTTAGATACCTGAAAACTGCTATCATGTCCCCCCTCGATCTTCTCTTTTCTAAACTAAACAAACCCAATTCCTTCAGTCTTCCCTCATAGGTCATGTTCTCTAGACTGTTAATCATTCTCGTTGCTCTTCTCTGAACCCTCTCCAATTTCTCCACATCTTTCTTGAAATGTGGCGCCTAGAACTGGACACAATACTCCTACTGAGGCCTAACCAGCACAGAGTAGAGCGGAAGAATGACTTCTCGTGTCTTGCTTACAACATACCTGTTAATGCATCCCAGAATCATGTTTGCTTTCTTTGCAACAGCATCACACTGCAGACTCATATTCAGCTTGTGGTCCACTATAACTCCTAGATCCCTTCCTGCTATACTCCTTCCCAGACAGGCGCTTCCCATTCTGTGAAACTGATTGTTCCTTCCTAAGTGGAGCACTTTGCATTTGTCTTTATTAAACTTCCTCCTATTTACCTCAGACCATTTCTCCAATTTGTCCAGGTCATTTTGAATTATGACCCTATCCTCCAGATTAGTCGCAACCCCTCCCAGCTTGGTATCATCTGCAAACTTAATAAGCGTACTGTCTATGCCAATATCTAAATCATTGATTAACAAAATGGTTGGGATTTTCATTACGGAGCCTTCTCCTTCAATATTTTACTTGTATCCGCTGCTTTTTAATCCAGTGATTTATCTATTGATCCTATGGGTCTCCAGTACAGGATGGAGAACACCCCATAAAGTGACATGCGATGAATTTGCTCTGCTTCGGTTCACAGGCCCTTTGTGTGTCTGTCCATGATGACTCCAAGAGCCTCATTTATTGGCAGGAGAATTTGCAGAAACCATCAGTTTTAAGCGAAGGTAAAAGAATATTCTCAGAAAAGCAAAAGAAAATCCTGAGGGGTGGTGCAGCCCCTTCCCCAACCCTGGTCATGGACTCGGGGCTGGAGACGTCCATCATCATCCAGCCGGGGGTCCCATCTCAGGGGGAGGAGGAGGATGAGGAGCTGGGGGAGGGAGGAGGAGACGGCCAGCACCGTGATGACCTCACGTTGGAGCCAGTACCCCAGAGCCTGGATGTCTCCCAGGCATCCTCCGAGGCCGAGGAGGGATCAGCAGGTGAGTGCTCTTAGTTTTTCACACACATAGGGTGGGGGGTGACAGGCGCTGAGGGGCTGTGGTGCGATTGTCGCTTGCCCTTCTCAGCCTGGCTCCCGCGCTACAGTCCATGAATGTGGATGCATGTGCAGCGCCAGACTGCACCACGCAGCCCCTGGAAGCAGCCCTGGAGCACCTCCAGGCTCCTGCTCACAGGCTCTGGGGAGGCAAGACACACTTCTGACCCCCAGAGGGGGGGACACCACCAGCCACTGCTGGAAGGAGGCTGGGGACAAGGGCACACAGATGGCCACACAGACTCTGGAGTGCCACACACGACACATGGGGATGCCTGCACGCTTGGGGCACCACCCACTCCTGGGGACAGCATTGCCAGGTGCATGTGTGGCCCCGACAAAAGGCCAGGCTGCTCGAGGCCCCTCGGGGTACCTGGCTGGTCATTCTCTTCCAGCTGGGCAATCAGCTGGGCCTTGGTTGCTTTCCGCGCAGGCAAGCCCCTCTCTCTGCACAGCCCCACAAGCTCTGCCTTCAAGAGTCGGGCGTAGGCCATCTGCCCGCGGGTCCCCTCGGTATAGACTCATCAGTCTAGTGCTGCAGCACCCCACGATTCCCAGGAACCGCTTCGCTCTGTCTCCAGCACGCCTGGCTCCAGGGCTCTTGCTTCTACTGCACCTTATCGCTCGCCGCTGGAAGCTCCATCCACGGGGTGCAGTGCATCCCACTTCTGACACCAGTTTGACGGTGCGTTGGGGGTCCCCTGTCTCCTGCACCCCAAAATGGCACAAACAGACTGCACCAGCCGGTGGAATAGAGGAAGTTTATTGCCTCTCCAGGATACAGTACAGCACAGATGTAATCTGGTCACAGAGCTGGGCTAGGATGCCTCAGGCCCACTGGAGATGGGGGAGACCGGGCCCCTAAACTCCAGCCCCTTTCCCTAGGCTGTCTCCTCCATGCTCCCAGACAGCCAGCCACTAACTAACTCTCTTCCAGCCCTGCCCCCCAGCCAGGGCAGCATTCCACCTTCCTTTGTTCCTCTCCATGGGGGGTGTCTGGCCATACTGGTTTGCATAGTGACTCATCCTGTTTTGCTGGGTCGTGGTACCCATGGCAGCCAGTGGGGGTTACCCCAGAGCCAGCAGCATAGAAACCAGCCAGGTACCCCCACTACGTCACACCCCGACAAAAGGCCAGGCTCCTCGAGGCCCCTCTAGCAGCCATGGGATCCCACTGTGTCTGGATACTTCCCTTGCCTGCCTGTCCATGGGATGGGGTTGGGGACAGGAAGCATGGTCCTCTGGGTACATCTGGGCCCCTGTGAGGCAGGGCCCACTGTCCAGGTCACACGTGGCCTTGCTCCTAGGACATCACCATCCTCTGGCCCAAGGACTGTTGCTTGTGAGGGCAAGGCCTCCAGGACCGTATCTCCAGGGATGACTGGAGTTTCTAAAGATGTAAGTGTTGTGTGCCTTCCCCAACCACCAGACGAAAATGTCCAAAAACTGTCAGCGGTGGTTGATCAGGGCCTGCAGGACCATAGAAAAACAGCCCTTTTGGTTAATGTTCTGGGTGGGTTGGTGTTCTGGGGCCCGGATAGGGATGTGGGTTCCATCTATGGCCCCCTCACAGTTGAGGAAGGGTCCCCCTTTCCAGTTTTTCTCCTTCCCCCCCACCACTCCAAGGAATGCAGCCCAAGAGTGCCTTACCTCCATGAGGAGGGCCCCAACGGTGGACTTTCCCATGCTGAACTGGTTGCCCACAGACTCGTAACTGTCTGACATGGTGAGCTTCCAGATGGCGATGGCGACAGTGACCTGCTTCTTCAGGTGGATGGCGGGTCACATCTGGGTGTTCCATCGACAGAGGGCAGGGGTGAGCCAGGCATACAGCTCCAGGAATGTCTCCTTCCTCATACTGAAGTTGTGCTCCATCACCAGCCTGTCTCACTAGTCGGAATTGGTGTCCAGCCTCCTAAACCGTCTCTCCATCATGGGGTGCGGTTGCAAGGGCCTTGCTCCCACACACAGGCAGAGAGTCTCAATGAGGATCTCAGAGTCGAGCTCGTGCAGGGTGTGACAGGGCACCATTGCCCCGCACTGACAGCTGCGAGGCGACACTCTGGGGAGCGCGCCGGCCGTCATGCAAACTCTGCTACGCATGCTCAGAGGCAGCTAGAGAGAACCTGAGGGTAGCTAGGGCCCTGGGGGAAGCCAGGTCCGGAGGGAAAGTAACTGGAGGCCCAGAACAGGGGCAGGCGGGGGAGAGAGGCCCGGACCGGAAGAGAGGGTGTGTGACAGGGCACACGCCCTGCATTGGCCTTCTAAGGGCAAAATCCAGGCGAGAACAGGGGCTGAAAGCAAAGGCCATTAGGGCTAATGAGGACCCAGCTGGGGGCTATATAAAGAAGAGAACAGTTTTCTGCTGAGGGGAGAGAGCAGTAAGGAGCTGGCAGCTAAGGAAGCAGGAGGCTCTCAGGAGCTAGAGCAGTACTGGGGCAGCAAGGCAGGGCTAGGGGAGTTCCATCCAAGTTTGCTCCCAGGCTGCAGGGCCTGGGGCAAGGCCTGGGTCTTGGAGAGCGGTAGCAAGACAGCCCTGGTAAGCGGGGCAGCAGATCCACACCCTGTGCCGGTGATGAGCGGCCCATACAGACTACAGTTTGCCTGGAGATGGGCTAGATGAAGACTGGCAGTGGGTCACTGAGGCAAGGTGGTGAGTACACACCCCCACACAGGGCCATGAAGGCAGCCTGCAGAAACTGCAGCTTGGCAATGTGGGACCATCGTGTGCCCAGGGGCAGCTCCAGCTCTGTGGTAGGGAGTGCTGTGGTGTCCTGAAGCAGGGTGACCAGATCATACAGAGGAAATGCTTTGCTGTCCCTCGGAGAGGTTGGCAAGCAAGCAGCAGAAACTGAGAAACGGCTGTCCAGGGGAGTCCCTTTGAGCACGCGTCTCAGATAGCCTCAGGCAGCAGCACCCAGAAGCAACTGCTGACCGAATGCCCTGCCTGAACTGGTTCCGGGTGCCCTTAAATGTGAGATAGTGTCCAATCAGTGTGCATGCGATCTTTCAAAATAGCACATTGCTATTTCATTGCACCTTAGGCTACGTCTACACTGCCATGATCTTGCACAAGAACTCTTTTTGTGGAAGAGTTCTTATGCAAAAACTCTTCCAGAAGAGAGAGACTACACTGGCATGTGCGTTTGCACAAGAGATGTGCTTTTGCGCAAGAGCATCCATGCCAGTGTAGATGCTCTCTTGCGCAAGAAATTCATGGCCATTTTAACCATAGGGCTTTCTTGCGCAAGAAATTCATGTTGCCTGTCTACACTGGCCTCTTGTGCAAGAACAGTTGCACAAGAGGGCTTATTCCTGAGCGGGAGCATCAGAGTTCTTGCGCAAGAAGCCCTGATTTCATACATTAGAACATCAGTGTACTTGCGCAAGAACACACGGCCAGTGTAGACAGGCAGAAAGTTTTTGCGCAAAAGCGGCTACTTTGGCGCAAGATCACACCAATGTAGACACAGCCTCAGAGGGAGAAAGCAAGTACATTTTATACATAAAATGATACATGGACCAGTTTCCTAGCTTCCTTTCCCATAGCTAAAGGGTTAAAAACTTCCCTGTGCTTTGTGATTTCCAATATCCAAAGGGTACAACACAGCTGTTTAGTTCTACTTTTTGACCTGTCAGCTGTCACTAGGGATATAATGCATCAAACACAGTGTTTCAGGCAATGCTTACAACATAGAGACATGGCTGTCTATTAAATCCTAAAGCTACGCATAATCATCTAACTCTAGAGAGCTATAATAATAAATGATTAGCTTGCTGCTGATAGCCAGTCAGAGGAGAGTATTTGCCAAGCATGTGAGCATTTTATTTTGATGAGTTGTTCAGATGCAGCATTTGACAATCAATTGCTGCTTCCTGTTAATAAGGAGGAAAAAAACACTCTGACTCCCTGGTTGTTCCTAAGCTTAGCCTTCATGGATTTGCAAAAATGACTGGGAGACTCCCACTGAATATTGCAAATTAGCAAGTGGGCAAACTAATTATGGTAAGAAAAATAGTAATAAAGGAAAGGGAAGATACAAAATGCATAGATCAGGGCAAACATAGGGTGATAATTCAGAATACTCCCAGCAATACAGTTACCCAAGAACCAGCACAGTGCCCCCTACCTTTTCAAAAACCACTTGTGCTTTTGGGTGCCCAAACTGACACCTTCAGCAGGCCTAATTTTTGGAGGTTGAGTGCTCATGGCTCAGCTCTTCCGATCATCATGCCCCTTTATGGTGCTTCCCATTGAGAGCCCAAAATGATTTTGTCCCTTTGAAAAGGGAGCTCCAAACCTACCGCAGCAGACTTCGTAACGAAAGAGAGTCGAACATGAAACCTCGCCAGAACGCCTGCTGCTCAGTACTGAGAGCGCGATTCTGCAGCCTTCACTGGGGCAGCACACGTGAATAAGAGCCGCAAACTGGGATCTGTACAAAGTGAAACTGTTTGGAGTTTTGGGTGGGTGAGAAGGATTCCATGAACAGAATGAGAATGAACAAGATTCTGCTGAATTTGGATGTGCCACTGAAACATTTCTAGCTGTAAAGCATCAAGGTTCAGACGCTGCCTGAATTTATTATTGCTACGCACAATCTCATGCTCATTCTCTGGTGTCTTGATATTCAGGTATGTCGTTTTTCACTTCCAGATTTCATGGGCAAGACCTACAGTGACCTCACTCTGACCTCTCACGAATTAAGCACACATGTAACTCACTGCAGTATTGTTACTCCCAATTCACGTCAATGCAACCGAGAAGAGAATCGGGTTTTCTTTCTGGGTCCATGAATACATGCTTCCCTCTCTAGTTATCATATTGTGACACATTTTCTGTATCCTTTACTAGGTCACAGGAGAGTGAATCATGTACTACGTTCAAGTCTATGGGTTCTGTTGCCCTAGGCAAACCAGTAAACGTCTGTCCCTACCCACCCACAGTAGCTTACAGAGTTACTGAATGTTCTGCTGCCCCTAATATTTTGCTGCTCCAGGCCCTGTAGATATACCCCTCCTGGTGTACGGGTGAGCATGTACAATGCTGAAGTCACATTCTAATAAACACATCTCTCCCACATGCTGAGCTTTTATTAGGATCTGCTGTTTTGATGTGATCGCTTCTGACAAGTTGCGGCCTGTCATTATGGTGGATTCGGTCCTTTCTAACTATGCTCCATACTGTTGAATGGCCTGAATGTTGATGCCAGACTTCTCGTTCTGTTCTCTTCTATTTTTATTCTCCCCCTGCTTACTGCTCAGCTTCGAGCATGAGGCACAGAAGCAATGTCAAACGCCAGGGTGCAATGACACTGCTGTTTGGAGACTCCATATAAAATCGGCACAGTTCATCATCAACAGAGCACACGCTCGATGGATTCAGAACTGGTTAACCAACAGATCTCAGAAAACGATTGTCAACAGCAAGTCAGCATGGATTGGGGGTGTTTTTAGTGAGGTTCCACAAGGGTTGGGACTAGGCCCAACACTACTCAACATTTCCGTAAATGATCATAGTAAATACTAGCAGATTTACCCAGTGTGGCCAGAGTCCATAATTGGGAAATTCAATCACTTGTATTTTTTTTCTTCATCCCTATAAACTCTTATCATTCACTACATTTTAACCAAAAAGGGCTATAGTCACTTTGATTTCCAATAACATTGTCTTCTAGTTTTCAAACCTTAAGCATTGATTTAGCTATGCCAAAGGAGAGCACTACTACAAATTTCTCCATTTTATCTCTTTTTCTGTAAGGTTTATTGAGAAGCAGTCCCATTGCAGGTTCATCCTATTTATTTGGCTCATCTTGGTTCCGTCTCTTTCCAACATCTTTCAGTTATGCCAATTCGACTGTACTTGCTTTAGTGATTGTCTCATTTCTGTTTGGTTTGATGAGAAGCAATCCCATTCTGGGTACATCCCATTTTCCTGGCATAATCAACTCTGTAGGGGTATGTCTACACTACCCCGCTAGTTCGAACTAGCGGGGTAATGTAGGCATACCGCACTTGCAAATGAAGCCCAGGATTTGAATTTCCCGGGCTTCATTTGCATAAGCCAGGCGCCGCCATTTTTAAATCCCGGCTGGTTCGAACCCCGTGCCGCGCGGCTACACGCGGCACGAACTAGGTAGTTCGGACTAGGCATTCCATGAGGAGTAATGGTAGTTCGAACTAGGAAGCCTAGTCCGAACTACCTAGTTCATGCCGCGTGTAGCCGCGCAGCACGGGGTTCGAACCAGCCGGGATTTAAAAATGGTGGCGCCCGGCTTATGCAAATGAAGCCCGGGAAATTCAAATCCCAGGCTTCATTTGCAAGTGCAGTATGCCTACATTACCCCACTAGTTCGAACTAGCGGGGTAGTGTAGACATGCCCTAGGTTACTTTAAGTTAGGATAAGAGGACACTGCATACCAAATTTGGTGGTCCTAGCTCTTACTGTTTAGGAGGAGTTCTTGAACAAACAGACAAACTCTCTAAAATATATAGTAGATAAAAACTCTGCTGGTTAAAATTTGCAAAGGATGCAAGGAGGCTAGGGCAGTTATATAGGTGCATTCAACATTCAAACATAATGTACTACAATACAGCCAAATGTGGAGGAATACCTCATGACTAGGGATGTGAATGGTTAACCAATTAACAGTTAACCAGTTAACCCCCTGTGTGCCACAGGCAGGGGTCTGCTCCAGCCCCTCAGGGCCCACCACAGACTGGGGCGTGCCGAGCAGCTCCTGTCCACAATGGCGGTAGGGTGGCCTTCCTGCCTCCCCTTTAATTGGTTAACCAGTTAAACACCACATGTAACCATTTAACCAATGAAATGGGATTTTATATCCCTACTCATGACCAAGGAATGTCAACCACTCCTACATAATAGGGTGCTGTAGCCGTACAGCAATGACTGAAAAGGAGTTAGGAGTCACAGGGACTAAGCAAGTAAACCTGAGCTCCCCATGTGATGCTGTGGGCAGAAAGGATGAATGTGATCTTTGGGTGTATAAACAGGGGTGCCGGGACAGGATTTCACCTCTCCACATAGCATTGGTGAGACTGATACTAAAATTTTAAAGCAAGACACTGAACAACTGAGAGAGGACACAGAAAAGAGCTTCAAATGATTCAAGGGATAAAGAAAACGCCTTTCTGGTAAGAAATGTAGAGCTTAATGTGTTCCCATTATCAAAAAGAAGATCACGGACAGTGTATATACTGTCCAAGGGAGAAAATACCAGGTGGCTAGTGGAGAAAGGTAGACCAAGTATCAATGGCCAGAAACTGAAACCAGGCCAATCCAAGTTAGAAATTAGGCACGCGTTTTTAGCAATAAGGGCTATGAACCACTAGAGCAAACTCATATAGAAAGTGACGGATTATCCATTTCTTGAACTCTTCAGATCGAGACTGGATGCATTTTTGGAAGATCTACATTAGCCAAATGCAAGGTCTGCTTTAGTCAGACCCAAATTATTGGGCTCAATAGAAAGATAACCGAGTAACATTTACATTTGAGCTAAACAGGGACTGTGTACAGTGCCAGAGGGTGCAAAGGGAACTCAAAATTAGATCCTTGTTAGGCTTTGACTGTAAGATGGGATGCAGAGGCAGAGTTTTGCCCACATTTAAATCAATGGGTTATGCATACCATAAATTAGCACTGGATTCTGTGTCACAGGAGCTGGCCCTTTAAGGAGAGTCAGTCACCAGCCTACCTGGAATAAGTACCTATAAGGAAGAAGGCATCACCTGGAAGAAATTAAATTCCTAGGTGGCTGGTTGTCTGGCAGCTAATGAGTTTGCTAAAGGCTTAGCCCCAGAGGGGAGGTCATAGAGATAGGAAGCTGCTGAGGGGAGGTGATCCTAGATAGCTGAGCAGAAGAGCTTCAGAGCAAGCCAGAAGGTGCATTCCTATGGACTCCCCAAAGGAAGCTCAACCTGCCAGAAGCTATATGATGCCCCACAGACATGTTGCAGCTGACAGCACTGCAGATGCCTGACACCAGGCAAGGATTCTTCCCAAGGAGTGGCAAGAGGTCTGACTCTAGGGAAGGGACGCGAGCCAAGAACTCTCCTGGAGGGGAGCGGTGAACCCAGGTGGGAATGGATAAACTAAGACCGACTCGGTCTCCCAGCCCGAACAGTGGGGTGAAGTTTAGCTGCATTTTCACTGGCCCTTTCATTAATAGACTAGACACCTCCGACACGGCTTTGTTCCCTGCCTAAAACCTTGTTTAACTTGCTGATGATATTGCGGGAAAGTGAGGCTGGGAGCCCCTATAATGCCACATCTTGCTAGGAGGCGGTGCAACACAACAGGTACATATCCAATGATAGTCTGGAACCAGCCTGTGAGCCGGTTACTAGCACCAATGATCATTTACATCAGCCATGGCTAACCCGTGGCTCACGAGCCGCATGCGGCTCTTCCCCCTCTCCCTCGAGTGAGGATCATGAAGCCCCCCCATGGCTCTAAGCCGCCCCTTCCCCCCCCCTCCCGTGCCCTCAGAAATGGCCCTTTCCTCCCGGCTCCCTGTGCTGACCTGGGCAGGGGAACTGTCTGACGCGGCCATGAAAGATGCAGAATTAAAGATGGCGGTGGGTGCCAGGAGCTTGCTGTGGCCAAAAAACTCAAAATGCATTTAAATGTGTTTTCTTAAAGGGGCAGTCCTTTTTTTTTTTTTTTTTTTTTTTGTGTGCTCAACAATTTTGCCCCGGCTCTTTGCTCTGGATCCACTGCTATCTTGGCTCTTTACCCAGAATGGGTTGGCCACCCCTGACTTACATGGATGTCTCCACAGAAATCACGGAGCAAGTAGGTTACCTTCAGCTGGCACTTTGATAGCAGTACCAAGAGTGACTGTCACCGGTCTTGTAAGGCAGAGACATGTATACACAGGACAGAGATGGATACAATGACATAATGCAGGCCCTGTCACATGATCCCTAATGCTCGCTCTCAGGCCAGTGGGAACTGAATACGCTTTCTGTGTAGGTTAACGAAAGGTTTTGTTCAGACAGGCTAATTAGGGAAATAGTCCCTCCCTGGGGTTCTCTCATCTCCCACATGCCATGTTCAGTCTGAAATGAGCAGCAAGGGGCATTTCCATGTCTCTGGTGTAATTCATACCCTCTCCGCTCACCTTTCCAGGCAGGCAATGCTGTCTCCCTGACTTAGAGAAATGTGAAGAGCAAAACCTAAAAGGGTTGTATCTCCCCAGCTGTAAACTGTTCAAACACTGTCAATGCAAACGTTGTTATTATTGGGCCAAATCCAGCAGTTCTTACCTTTTCGAGCTCATGGCTGAATATGAACTGAGCCAAAATCAAGGCACTACAAGTTTTTAAACCAAAACTACCTAGTAAAATCAGTGGATTTCACCCATTTATTTCTTACAGAACTTGGATTTTTATGGTTTTCAGTGGGCATATAAATCCTTAGGTTTGAAACCTGTTGTCTGACAGCTCTTATCATTTCTCTCGTTCCTTTTAACTTTATGATGAGATCTATGTCCTTAATGGCCCATGGAAGTTTTTTCTGTATCCTACAAGCATTTGCCAAACTTACCACTGATACAATGCAGCTGCAAACTCTGTCACAGTGACACGTAGAACCTGGCAGGACAATACTTAATGATCTGTGGAATATCGAGAACTTGGGCAAATTCTGAAGTCATTTTGTTAAAATAAAGTTCCCCTTATGACAGAAGTTCAGGATTCCTTAGTTACCATCCTTTATGTCTAATTGCCAGTGGCTACTAGGTAGATCAATGGCACTGACGTAACTGATAAAGAGCTGATAAAACCGTGACAGAACTAGCCTGCACTAACGGGGTATTTTCAGTTGAATATAATGATCATAAAAGAGGCGTTCACTCTCTGTATTCTTCCCTGTGGACAACATATGGATTGCTCAGCTTCAGTGCCTCATTTCTCTACTTCCAGCAGACACTCCACCACACATAGGCCACACGCTTTATTCTGCCAGCAGCAAACTGGACCCTGTGTTACTTCCTGAACACCTGTTTTATATTAATCCTGGTCCCTGACAGCTAGAAATCCAGGACCCAATCTGCCTCCACCAAACCATCACGCAATGTCCACTGATTTAAATGGAAACAGAATGAAGCTTCCATATTTCAGCAAATGAAAGATATAAATTGGAAAAAAAATCAATGAAGCAAATCCTAGGTCACCTGTTAACCTCTCCTAATGGACCAGAATCCAATCAATGAAATTGCTCACTCTATCTCCAACTTCAAATGACATGGGATCAGATTCTGTCCCCACAACATGTAGGGAACTCCAGGAGCAGGAATCAACTCTCTCGGAGAGTGACTTATTAAAAATGTAAAACCCTAAATAGAGGTCTCCATGTTTAATGGAAAATAACTCGGCTCGCTGTTTGCATTAACAGGATTTATTATATGCAGCCTCAAAGCACTTTGCAGACATTGACTGTTCTTCCCATGCTCTGTGGGGGTGTGATGGTGTATGCAAACCCCGTCCTAAAAGGGGCTATCACTGGGGTGTGTGGACACCACTACTATCACTATCAGTCTGTCTGTCTATACCCCCAGGGTAGTGCAACCTAATGGCCAGAGTCTATAGAGCAGCCTTTGCTTATTGGGCAGTGTGGTCTAGTGGCCAGAGTCTATGGAATGGCCCTTGGGTGCAGGGCAGCGTGGCATAATGGCTGGGACTGAGGGACTATCATTAGAAGAAGGGAGTGGTGCAGGATCTCTGGTAGGGGAGCCCACCCAACTCCCCATGAATCCATTGGGTCCTGACCCAGGGCTGTGCCAGTGATGGAGTGATCCACCATTCGCTTGGTGGGGAATCCCACCAAAACATGCTAAGCTCGCTCGGGTGGGAGATACCACTCGTGCACCCTGCCTGGGTCACTTCCTACCAGCCCTGGTGGTGGGGTGATCCATGAAGGTCCTCAGGCTCAGCAACAGAAATCACTCCTGAGGTTCTTCCAGCTCTGAAGGCTCATCCCAATCTCCTGGGTCTCTGGCTCCCATTGCTAGTCTGTGGCTGGTTCACCTTTGGAGCTCCTACCACAGGTATGGCCCAGATTGAGCTGACTTGCTTTCTTTTATATTAGTCCAGCACCTGGAGCATATCCAGTATGGCTGGAGAGGGGGCAGGACTTCCTCCACACACAATGTAATAAACCCTTCCAGCCCATTGTGGGGTAGGCAAGAAGTACTAGTCACATTTTGTATACATGGAAACTGAGGCACAAAGAGGTGAAGTGACTTGTCCTAGGTCACCGAGTGAGTCAGTGTCAGAATTGAGATTAGAACAGGAGTCCTGATCTTATCTCTCCTTGCATTAAGAACCTGTTCTTCCATGATGCGCCTGTAAAACACACCTGCATTTCTCTCTTTTACCCTTAGTCAGGGTGTTAACCAGACCCTACAGGACAAAGAGTTACAGGAAAACTCAATGGCTTAAATTAGAATTTACTGTATCATTATATGGCCTCTCTTATGTAATTGCACTTCAGTGTCTCTCCTGGGGAATACCGCAACCAGTCTAATGATTAATGGTACCTAGCAAGTGTTCTCTCATGGATCATAATTCCACAATTAAAATGGCATATTCCAAGAATGCTTCATTATGGCACAATCAGTTTGTTCAAATGGACAAGAAATCTATTTCTTTGGGGTCCTCTAGGGTCCACAAAGGCAGTAATAGAATAAGTGGTCTATGTAGAAATGATCTCTTGCAAAATTATTCACTAAGTTTGGTCTACCAGGAAGCCAGCTTTTCACATTCCTTTGACTGAAGCTGCCCAGCTGAGCTACGTCAAAGAGAGAAGCAGAGGCGCACACTGGTTTTTTTGCTTATTTAAAATGGAGACCTGCTTCACAAGTTTCACAAGCGGTGGGTCCTGCGCTTCCTGGTGGATTTGCTTGCCTCGGAGGCTCACAGCAGCCCCCAATTTTAGGCACTGCACCCAGGGCATTACTTTGCTGTTCACTGAGCTCTTTTCATCATTGGCCAGCGTGTGATATCAGGGAAGAATAGTCTCCACCGTCTTTTCCCTGAGTGGAAATGGGGAGGCGGGTGTTGAGTGGAACCCAGCCCTGCCCTCTACTTCCGGTTCCAGACCAGGGCCCTGTAATAGCAGCTGCCTATGTGAATTCGACACCTGCTATAAGTCAGCACTGCCTTCCCAAACTGCCAGCCTAGCCCCGCCCACACTCCACCCCCGCTATTTCAGTCCCCCAGTCTGCTGAAATGAGAGGAACTGGGGCTTCGGCAGACATGATGTACCAAGACCCCAGATTTCTCTCCATGGGCTGGACAGGTGGTGTTAAAAAATTGGGGAGCAAGAGCCACAAAAAGAGCCACTGGATTTGTCAGTGTTCAGCAGCCAGAATAAAGAATTCCCCTTTGGACTCACCCCAGCCAAGTCCTGTCCCTTTTCTCCGTGGGGGACTGAGCTGCACAGTTCAGATCAAGATCCAAATCTGACCTTTCCTGACCTCCCTGGTCTGGCATCTTGGGGCCTTGCGCTGTCCCGGACCAGAGATTTTGCCAGATCACGGGAGGTCAGTTCTCCCCTGTTGGCTGCCCTGTTCCCTGCACTGCTGCTGACCCTACTAAAGCTGACCCAGCAGGTCTCCCCACCTTGCTTCCTGCCTGCTGCCCCAGGGTTTCTCAAGGTTCGGGGATCACTTGGCTGCTGCCGGTCCTGCTGTTACAGGGTGTTCCCCGGGGTTCCCGGTTGGGGCCACCTGTCCCCGCCAGCCCCGCTTCAGCCAGGGGTTCCCCAGCAGAGGCTGCCTGGTCACCCTTATCCCGCTGCCATCAGGGGTTTTACAGGATCCCTGGCCTGGGCCGGCCGGCCAGAGACACCTTCCCTGCAGCCAGGGGTCCCTGGCCACATGGTCCCACTAACGCCAGGAATTCCCTGGGCGAGGCGGGAGTTCCTGGCTGCTGCCTAGCCCCAGCTAATACTGGGGGTTGCTCCTGGGCTCTTTGGTCCAGCAACATCCATGGCCCTGCTGGACCACAGATGTTGCCAGGTTTGGGAGGTTCAAACTGTATTTGGATTTAGGTAACCATTAGAGTGAGAATCCCAAGCCTCAAAATGCCCCCTAAATTCAACTGTTAGGCTGGGAGGTCTTTGAAGGAGAAAAGGGGAATATTGAAAAATAAAAAAATAATTTCCTTAACATTGAAATGTATGTGCTTCCATGAGACATGAGGACAAGATGTGGCCTTAATCATCTTAACTGTTGCAGCCTGAATGAACATTTACCCAATAGACTGGGACAGTTTGAAACTCAAAAGAAATACCAAGAAAATAAAGAACAACAAAGTTACATCTAAGCCTCTGTCCCTCAACCCATCCCAGTGCTGCACCGGAGGAGATAAGAAAGTTGCCTGCCTTAACTTTTCATTTCCTGGATTCTGTCAGTGCGTGTCACAACTCATAGTATTTAAATGCAGGTTTTCAGCATTTAATAATAATAATTTACTGGATTAATCCTTGGGAAACAGGAGCACAGATATCAGCAATGCTATTTCACTGACTGCAGTCAGAGTTAGTGGTAAAACCCTGTTCACTGAAAAATTAAACTGCTGAAAGTTTAGCATATATGCCAGCAGCGTACAAGTTAAGGCGAGTTAAGAGGAGATGGATGTGGAGCATGAATATGTGGGTAACCGGAAGCTCCCTGCTCTGGCTAGCTTATGAGAGGCAGCATTCAGTTTTATACGGCGCTTTTAATAATCAAGTATTTCAAAGCACCGTGTGTCACCCAAAGATGGCCTGCAAAGACTATGACAGGTCTGCAACCCGTATGCTTCTTTAGGATACAGAAAGAAAGCCTGTACATTGCATCTGTGTAGGCAAACATGACAGCCCTTACGAGCTCAGAATCTGGTGTTGCTAACAGAGACCTGGTAATGAATTCACTCATGTTGCTCCCTCCAGTCCATTAATAATCATGGGTCACAGATAGTCTTTTTCTACCTCTTTTATCGCACGGTGTGGCTATAGACAAGGAGGACTGAAGCAAGTGGAAATTTATTCTACTCACTTCAGATGGGCACATTTTAGCTGTGCCACCCTGATTTACCTCTTTTTCAACAGCAGGCCAGAACTTCAAACAGGGTATGTGTCACTTGGCTTGGAGGAGGCTTCTCTGAAAAAAAAAAAAAAAAAAAAAGCAGAGATAGAATGGAAGGGAAAGAGATGGGGAACTCCAGGGAAATGGCTAGAAAGGGCTCATGTGCTACTTTGACTTAAGGTGAATTGAGAAATTATTTGCCCAGAGTGCTAATAATCCCAGAGCCTTTCCCTTAGCATTTTGGCTCTCTTTAAGGGAAGACTCTGTACTTGCACTAGTAGGGGGTGGATTCCATAGTATAACAAGGATTTTCCATCGGTCATTTCTTTGATCTAGTAGGGTATGTGTGACATTATCCTGGCTACCATCTAATCTGTTGGACAGCTGTATCCTCCTCGGTTCCCCAAACCGAGGCCCCTTTTACACTGCTTTGCTGTGACAGCAACCATTCCTGGCCTGCTCACACACTGTTTTCAGCATGTATATTACCCTTAGCTATAAAAGAGTGCTTCTGCCAGCCACCCAGCCACCCTTGAATTGTATTGTAGAGCGAAACCACCAAATTCCCAGTCCCAGATTTTCCCCCAGAAATGTGTGTCTTGTACTTGGACCCTCTTGGACAGACAAACTCAGGTAAAATCCATCTTTTCTCTAACAGAATGATATACACAAACCTAATTATCTCAAATGGGGTTTCCTCAAATATTTAAACCCCAAACCACTGGCTTACCAAAAAAAAAAAAAAAAAAAGTTTATTAACTACACAAAGATAGATAGTTAAGTGATACAAGGAATGAGACATAAATGTCAGAATTGGTTGCAAAGAAATAAAAGGTAAAACACAAACTAACGCCTGACTTAACAAGGTCAAGTGAACTTAGAGCAAAAGGGCCTCTTTTACCCCATATTCTTTTGTAGTCTTGCTGACTGAGTGGATGCCTTTTAGCCAGGACCTCTTTCCTAGTCCAATACTCCTTTTCTTGGATGGAATCTCCATCTCTGGAGATTTTTAAGAGCAGGCTGGATAGACATCTATTTGAGATGATCTAGACAGTGCTTGGTCCTGCCGTGAGGGTAGGGGACTGGATTCAATGACCTCTCAAGGTCACTTCCCATTCTAGTATTCTATGATTCTTATCCTTCAGGAGTTGTTGCCATGGGCAGAGAGAAAAGGAGGAAAGAGGTGATCTAGGGAGTGTATTATTCCCTTTTCTTATAACATTTCTCTTCTTTGAGAATCATCTCCAGCTGCGATTCCAAAAGTCTGTGGGATGGGAACTTCCAGCTGTTCCATTGCCAAGATGTAAATTTCTCGCTTAGACCCTTCTTCCTGCCAAAGAATGGTCACTTAACCTGGTAAAATTCCATCTGATTAAATTGGCACCTGGCCATGGCATCAGTTTGCCTTTTGCCTCTAGAGAAACAGGTCAGTGCCTGCTTTTCTAAACTTAGAACATGTTTCAGAAGAGTCATACAGTAGAATTCTATAATTTTCATTACAATTTTGCCATGTATATTTTACCAGGACAATAATGTTCAGCAGATTATGAGTCTTCAAACAATACCTCACAAGGCATGCTTTGTACAAAATTTATCATAGTCTTGTAAAAAGGGTGAGCATAATGGTGCAGACAGTCACAGTATGTTCCTCTTAGTCATGAGTAAATGTACTTCATACTTTGGCTAATCTTGATTTTACTTGTATGATGTCCTGGTATCTCTAGTTCGCCTTTGTAATTCCCCTGCACAATTTACATCATCTTTATGACAGCATCTCACATCACACCACCTGCAAAATAACATCCCTTTGTCCTGTGTTTGTCCTGTGCCCTCAATCCAAGCAGTAATCACATTGAGTCAAAACCATCCCTGGTATAAGCTCTTGTTGGTGGAATTACACAACGGATGAATTTGACCCACTCTACCTTGAGCAAAGGGTATGCCTATTTGTGGAGGAAATGCTTATAAGCAGTAGTATTGTACATATAAGTCTAGGATCTTTAGCCTCCTAAGAGGGATTTTAACTTGCACAGTTCACTAATCAGGGTTTGTTACCATACCAACAGTTAATCACGTGGACAGATGCCCATCGTGCCTTCGGAATACTGTGCACTGTCTTAAAGCTGTAGCCCAGGATTTCTCAGTAACTTGATGGCGGTTGTCTGGAGCTTAGCTAAAACTGGATTTGTTATAAAAGAAATAAGGAAATCTGGCCAGCAAAGAGCCTTTCATAAATTAAGGCCCTGGTTCTGCAACTAGCTCCATACGGGAGGACATCTGCAGAAAATCTCCTGCCTTCAACAGGGCTCCATGCAGGCACAGAAATGCACACGGGTGAAGTCTGTGTCAGGATCAGAGCCTAATTCAGCTAAGATTGTGAGATTTAAACAGTCTGCATGCATTAGATGGAGAAGGAGGGGTGGTTCCCCCTCCCAAGAACCTTTCTCCTATAGATGCTATAGATCACCACCATTTTTAATTTTCAAAGGTTGCTTGATATGCTATAAACACGTAAGGAAAACCTTGATGGAATTTCATAATCAATGAGAGCCTGTCCCTAGAAAGGACTAGATAAAAACAGAGTAAAAGGCTTCAGGATTTGACCCAGTATGACAATAAAAGTAATGGAAGCCAGGTCTGACGTATGGGTAGCAGATGGCAGTTAATGCCGTGTATTTACATTCCAGGTCTAAATGCTGCTTGAAATGCTTTAAAGAGATGATTACATACAAGTTGTTTGCATTAGCTGAATCCCTGCTTCTTGGGTTAGATGTAGGAACCAGAATGTAAAGAGGAGCTGGCTGCTGTTAGAAGACAGTTGTGGAAAATCCAAATGAAACAGTCCAATAAATAGTCATTTTGAGCCCAATCTAGTTGAAATAATGGCAAAAACCCCACTGATACCAGCTGGATCCTCAATTAATATAAATGGGCTCAACTAATAGAAATGGGCATAATTCCACTGACTTCTATGGAGCAATGCCCATTTACACCAGCTAAGGATCTGGTCCAGTAGGAGCAGGTCCCTCACTGATACTGAAAAGTCTCAGTTTTTAGTGACTGTCACGGCAATGAAGAGCACACAGAAGGGTGCAGGAGGCATTTTGCTCCTCGCAAGACCAGACCCTTTTCCCAGGTGGGACTGGGATCTTTGTCTAGCTTCCCTTCCTATGTACTAACATTTTAGGCTTCACAGAAATATTTGAACATCAGGCAAATGAATGGGGAGGATGAAATTGGGGATGCGCTTTTCAGATCTGAATACAGATCAGAAGCTCTGACTTTCTATCTTTTTAACATCAGTTCTTTTTCACTTCACCAGCTAGTATTAAATTAACATGGAATAAAGCATGGCAGCTTTATGTATGTATTAATAATATCGAGGATGGGCCATGCACTGTTTTAAAAAAAACCCACATTATTTAAGATCTGAGATTTGCCAATGTATTTACACTTTAACTACACTGTTCTTCTGCTTACATCAGATTATGATGATTGGCTCAGGATGAATCAATAACACTGCATTATGTAGTGATACAGTGCGCGTATTATCAGTAACCATGTATGACTGCTTTCCAAAACAAAGGTTACTTCATTCTCTTCCAGCCCTGCATCAATTAAGGGCCAGAATGATGGAAGAAGAGCCACTCCAGTTTCACACTGGTGTAACTGGAAGCAGAAATTGTCCCTGGATTGTTCAGAAAGCAAAGTGGGGTAACATCCCATCTATTTCTACAAGTAAACCCAAAATTCAAAAATGCTCTGTTATTAAATAATCCTTGGTCCTTTCCAACCATAGAACTCAAAACATTTATCAAAGAAAGGTTAGTGTCATTAGCCCTACTTTCCAGAAAAGGAAACTGAGGCACAGAGATTAAATGACTTGCCCGGGGGCAGACAATATGTCAATAGCAGCCTATGTCTCCACAGGTCTCCTGGGCCTGGTTTATATTACACAGGAAGGTCAAAGTAAGATACGCAATTCCAGCTACGTAAATTATGTAGCTGGAGTCGACTTACCTTACATCACGTTTCTGTGTCACCCACACAGACACAACACTACCCACATGATAGCCTAAAAATATTCATGAGCAAAGATGGTCATGTGGCTACCACACTCTGTTGGGATTCAGGAGATCTGTGTTTAGTTACAAGTCTCAGAAGGGGAGCCGTGCTAGTCTGTATCTGCAGAAACAACGAGAAGTCCTGTGGTACCTTAAAGATTAACTGATTTAGGGCCAGGTTTACACTACACGGGAAGGTCGAAGTGAGATACGTAAATTAGTTAGCTGGAGTCGATGTATCATAAATTCCCGTCCACACAGTGGGAGTCGATGGGAGCTAACGCTGCCGTTGGCTCCCCTTGCTCCTCATGAGGATCAGGAGTACCGGCACCAAGGGGGGGGGCCCTCTAAAGACTCTATACTACATCCGCTAAATTGAACCCCAGAAGATTGAGTGTGGGAGCGTCGATCTCCCATGTAGTGTAGACGTGCCTCTGGGGCCCAGTCAGGTGCCTTATCTGCTGGATTATGCTGCATCCCTTCAATGGACAATTTTCCAGTAACTCAAATCCATCATTCCTGTGTGGCGATGGGGGGCAGATGACTCAGAAGGGCGTGGGGCTCCTGGCCACTGCTGCGTCGCACTGGAGCACTGTGGGGTGCACTCCAGGCACTGCTGAGGGCTGGGGTGGGGAGCACACCATGGTCCAGGCAGCACTGCGGACTGGCTGCACCATCCTCATACCTTCTGCCCAAGGCCTCAATCCCTTTCAGGAGCATGGAGACACGTCCTTCCACCCCCTCCCGCGAGACCACTGAGGCTCTTGGCGGCTTCCCTACATTCACATGTTTGTTTTACTTATACTGAAGTTGCCCAAGGTGGTTTTGCTGCTTGGCTCTGAACATTACAGGAGAAAGACACTTACATGGAGCTCTCGATCAATGAGGCGCCACCCAGCTAGCGAGTGGGCAGCATGAGTGGCCATTCTTCTTCTCAGTGGGCCACAAGATTGTAACCAAGACGGGGATAGTGTTGCTAACTGCGCTTGCGTACCTGCCATTCGTGGGGTGTGCTGATTGACCCACAGCAGCGCTTTGATTGGATGCAGAGGGAGCACACGGCCCGCACAACATTGTGTGCAAACAGCTTGCACCTCACCTCACGTACCCGTGCTTACGGGGGTGTCACTTTAGTGATACTGCTTGTAAAAAAAACGATGTGGACGAAAGCCAGCACAATGTGGCAACCCTGTGCATGGGCAACGAAAGGCACAATATCTTGTGGGCCACACAGAGAACCCCGATGGTCCTTGGGCCGCCGGTTGCCCACCACTGCCGTAGAGTCTGCACTTGTTTAAGGATTTTGCCATGAGGTTGCAGGCTGTTGGAAAATTAGATTAACTCCACAATGATGCATTTTCCTGGCAATTATTTTTGCTGTTTCCTGCATAACTCTTATTCCCAAAGGAGCATCTTTATGTGGATCCTGTCCTTGATCACAGCTCACCCTGTTTTCAGCAGGAGTCTAATAATGTTGTCAAATGAGCCAGTGAGAATGCTGCTGTGTAACATGTTTATGGGTGAGGAGTATGGAGTTGTTTGTAACTCTAGATGGTATGGATGGTCTTGCTGCTGCTTGGGGAAAGTCCCCCCATACACAGATAGCCCAATTGCATTGCCACGGAAGTCCAGCAAAGTAGCCCTGTTGACTTTAGGACTGGGCTGGTGTACTGTGTGCTACAATCTGAGACCCAAAATCTCAGCTATCATTTCTGCAGGATGGATTCTGAGGGTGATTAAAATTTGCATTGTCAATTTTTCAAGGTGTTTTGGGGGCTCATTTGAGTACGACAGGGCAGAAAAATCAGGAAGCTCAGCCCTTGGTTTGGACTGATTCCTGTCACAGTGCACTGACTGCCTTGACCATCCTGGCATGCATAGCTCTAGCTGAGGTATCTTAAGGGGACAACAGAGATAAAAAGGGCGGTCTTTCATTTGGGCCCATGTCAAAACCCTGGATCTGAGCTCCCAACTCAGAGCTGTCACTAGAATGGACCAAACTCACATACCTAGAACGGTGAGGAAGGTTGAACTCAGATCTGGCTTTCGGCCTTCAAGTTCAGAGAAGCGTGGAACCAGGAATTTGGTTTTATCCTTTACAGAGGGAGTGTTTAATGGAAGAGTCCCAAGCACTGCTACAGGCTGGAGGCCAACTAGCTAAGCAGTGGTGCAGCAGAAAAGGACCTGGGGATGACAGTGGATGAGAAGCTGGATATGAGTCAGCAGTGTGCACTTGTAGCCAAGGTTAACAGGATAGCGGGGTGCATTACCAGCAGATCTAGGTGAGTGATTATTCCCCTTTATTCGGCACAGATGTGAGGCCACTTCTGGAGTATTGTGTCCAATTCTGGGGACCCCTCTACAGAAAGGATGTGGACGCACTGGAGAAAGCCCAGTGGAGGGCGACCAAAATGATTAGGGAGCTGGAGCTCATGACCTACGAGGAGAGGCTGAGAGATTTGGGCTTATTTAGACCTCGGAAGAGAAGAGTGAGGGGGGATCTGATAGCAGCCTTCTATTACCTGAAGGGGGTTCCAAAGAGGATGGAGCCAGGCTATTCTCAGTGGCGACAGATGGCAGAACAAGGAGCAGTGGTCTGAAGTTGCAGTAGGGAGGTCTAGATTGAATATTTGGAACAACTATTTCCCTACGAGGGTGGAGAAGCACTGGGATGGGTTACCTAGGGAGGAGGTGGTGGAATCTCCATCCCTAGAGGTTTTTAAGGCCAGGCTTGACAAAGCCCTGATTGGGATGAATGAGTTGGGTTTGGTCCTGCTTTGGGCAGGGGGCTGGACTTGATGACTCCTCAGGTCTCTTCCAGCCCTGGGATTCAATGAGTCTATTCACTTGGAGCTGGCCAAGATATAGGTTTGAGGTCCAATTCTGATGATTTTTTTCTGGGGGGCATTTCCGACCCTGCCAGAGCCCTGAGGATCTCCTTTGCATTATCTCCTCCTTTAGTTTTTCTCCATCTCCAGGCCAATAGCCTCTGGGCAAGAAACTCATACGCTGCTGCTGTGGAACACAAGAGGCTGCTGTTATGTAACACAAAGTGCTTGAGCCCTGCCCAGGTTGCTGAACTGCGCCCAAACCTAAGCCTTGCTCAGCGCCCAGGTCTATGGTCCATGCTAGGGAAAGTTGGGGGCCAAATTGTCAGCCTAGTCCTGGTGAGGACTGGGACTTGTTCAATGAAAAACACACACACACTTCCCCTTCCCTCCATTCTCCCTCCCCCTGCCACAAACACAATTTTGATTTTTTTTACGGTTAAGTTTTGGTTTAAAAAAATTACTGAAACCTGAATTTTCCCAAAACCATTTACTTTTCAATTTGCGATTTTTCAAACATTTCCTCCCCCCAAAAATGTGACCAAAATTAAAAAATAATGTAGGAAAACATTTGTTTTGGTCAAAAAGCCATTTCTAAGGTGAGAAATGTTCTGGAAGTTCCAGCTGTGCTCTTTTTCAGGATGGCGTACAAACCTCTCTGCACCGGCACCGCTCTGCTAGTAGGCTTGGAAGGGTGCATGGCTGGACCCTCTTCCTAAATTCCACCATCTTTGTACTGTTAAGTACTTCTGTTGGAGCTGGACTTTCCTTGTTACTGCACTCCAAGGAGAAAGGATTAAGTACAGGGTTACCAGGTAGTCTTAAAAAAAATACCAGTCACACTTCAGGGGGGGTGGGGAGGGACTGGCCAGGAGGGGAACGGGGCTGGCTGGGAGGAAGCGGGGTGGGGGCCGGGAAGCAGAGCTGGCAGGGGAGGTGTGTTGGGGGCTGGCTGGGAGAGTTCAGGGGGGGCGGCGGCTGACAGGAAGCAGAGCTGGTCAGTGGGCAGAGGGGGGAGGGTGAAGCAGGGCTGGCCGGGGGAGATCAGGTGGGGGGGCGCAGCTGACTGGAAGCAGAGCTGGTTGGTGGGGGGAGGGTGGAGTGGGGCTGGCCAAGGGAGATCGGGGGAAAGGGGGGCAGCCAGCGGGAGCGGGGCTGGCCAGGGGAGCTCAGGAGGAGGAGGGGAGAACTGGCCGTCGGAAGCAGCACTGGCGGCGGGTGCAGCGGGGCTAGCCGGGGAAGATCAGGAGAATGGGGGAGAACCAACCGGCCAGCCAGGAGGGGGTGAGGAGGAGGAGCGTATCATCCAGTGGAGAGCAGGACTGACTCGGGCGGTGCAGATCCCAGGGCGTTCCCATCCCCCACACGGTCCAGGCGAAGCGCAAGTCAGTCCGGCTGCGGCTCCACCACGCGCTTGACCAGCGCGCAGGAGCACGGACTGGACTGTCCCTCCTCCTCACACACAACCAGGGCTCCCAGCGCCAATCATGCCCCGCCTCCCAGCCACTCCCCCCCACCAGGCTTCCAGGCGCCCAGTCGGAAAACCAGAAAATATTGGACATTACACCTGTCCGGTATTTTCTGGATTTTTTTAACCGGACAAAGCCCCCCAAAAAACGGACTGTCCGGTAGAAAACCGGACACCTGGCAACCCTAAGTACCATGTTCAGGGTGCTACTGGGAAGGATAGAAAGAATGGCTCCTTTCTCTCCCCTGCCACATCCCACCCAAGGACAGGCATGCTCTAATCTTGTAAAAGACTGGACGGTGCCTTGAGGGTCAAAAGCATTATAGCGATTTTTTTAGTCCTACCACGGATATCAACATTACTGTAATACCGAGACCCCAGTTGGTAGCAGGACCTCATTGTACTAGACACTACACATACACATAGCAAACGGCAGTGCCAGAATAGACAATCTAAAAGTACAAGCCAGACTGAACTGGAAACCAAAGCAGTGAGAAAGGAAGGGACATGCCCATGGTCAAGGGCAGAGCCCAGAATAGCACCTGGCAATCAGACAGCTGTGTTACCCTGACCAAGTATTGTCTCCTCTGTGCCAATGCAGAACCACAGCCCACAGGCCTGTCCTTCTGTGGAATTTGTGCTCTAAGGGCTCATGCCATGTGTTTGCCAGGACAGATCCAATGTTCAATATGTGTCAACATTTTTTTTTAGTACTTCTCTTTGTTTTATTTTTGATTGACCCATTCTTGGGGTGCTTTAAATATATTTTCATCCTATCTCCGGAACTGCCTGAGCGTTGACACACAATGCCCGGGGACTTGTTTCTCCTGCCTGCAGCAGACAGCGTGTTTATCAGCACCTGTCTGAGTGAATGAATGTGGCAAGACAGATCTTCAGACTGGCAAAAGCTCTTGATGGAAAGGGAGCAGCCCTAATTTTGATCCGCAATTCAAATCTGTTTACATTTTGTAAAACCTAAGGGAAAAGGGAATAAAAGCTTCAGTTCAATGGAGTCATATTGCTAACCCCCAGTGCTAATAATTAACTAAATTATGCTGAATTAATTTGATGTAATTAGTGGTGATGGAGCAAAGACAGTAGCCCAGAGAAAGTTTGAGAGACAGGAGGAACAGAAGTCTTAACAATACGAAATACTCCATAAATAGTGTCTCTTTTTGCCAAAATGAGTCATAAATACATAAAACGAGTTTATTACAGTCATCTGGCTTCACTCAATCCTCCAAATTACCCTAGTACCCAGACAAATAGCTGCAAAATGCAGCAAGTGAACTAGAATTAAAATAAGCCTTGATGAATTCGACACAGCTCTCAGTACAAGTGTCTTTCCCTGTCTTATTATCTAAACAACATAGATTTAATAATACATTCTAAAGAGCACCACAATGCTTTTTCATTAGCCAAAGACATTAATTAAGAACATGCTTTGTTACACTGGTTTTTTTTTTAAGACTAGACAATCTCTTCATTTGATTTGTACATTATATCTGGGGGTTTTGTTTAGAGAGTCAGTAAAAAAATAAAATAAAAATCATGTACCGCACCAAACAAAAAATTTCTATGATATGCTTTATAGAAGTACACTGGGCTTTAATTTTTGGCTGTTAAAATACACTATGCATTGGGAATTCATAAGTTTGCTTTTATGTTTGTTTCTGCTCTTTTTTAATTCTCTGCCATGAATAAGAAAAATTGGAGGAGCACAGAAATCAATTTGCATGTGGTTGTGGTTGTTAAACAATGTAGTGGGAGAAGCACTAAAACAATAATAGATGAAAAATTCTGGCCGATTCAGGGAAAGTGTTGTTAGCCTCTTTTCACCCCACTACACAAAGGTATGCAGCCCTCCATTTGTAATGCACTGAAATGCCGCAGACAGCAGGCTCAATTACTAGGTAAATTCACAAAAGATAGGATCCATCAGTATGGACCAAGCCCAAAGACAGGGGTCTTGACCACATGAGTTGTGAGACTTAACTGCCAGTAGTAGGTTCCTTATCTCGTTTGTGAGCCCATCCACCATGTGCACGTGCCTACACACACACACCGCTGCAATTGTGTTTAAAGGCAAAGGCAAGTCTTTCATGTCTTGTTACTCCCTGTCTGCACTGGATGGATGGACTTAGCACCAGGATGGCTGTTTTGCTTTTGTATAAAGAAAGTTTACAAATTAAAGCAGAGTTTAGATAATAGCATCAATATATTGACTATTTTATAGCCCTGAGGGGTGGTTAATATTTAACTGTGAATGGCTGAGTCTTATTCTGCCTCACTGCAGTTTGAAATGCAGAGTTTGATTTACATCTGTCATAACCCAATAAATATATGCGCTTTCAAACTTCTATTGCATTTTTATTATCCTTGGTGACAAGAATAAAAATATTACCTAAAACATCATCAGTTATTTCCAAGGAAAGCCTCCACGCACTCAACTATATGAAATGAATGGTATTTTTCTAATTTGATAAGTAGGTGCTGCTTACGCCTACAGATCATATCCACATCCCCAGTTCTGCTGATTCTAAAACAGAATTGATCTTTCAGCGCTCATGTTAATTTCCATCAGCCGCCTATCAGACTCGTCATTGCAAAGCAAGTTCTAGGACATGTATAATGTATGCATTTGAATTCAATAGATCATTTGCTGCCAAGTTCTGAGGGGGCAAAATAAAAGTCTGTTTTCCATAGGGAAAGTGCGAATATATTTTCTGAACAACCAAGTCAACTCTCCTTGAGACTATTTTTTAAAATGATGATGGGGAAGGAGGAGAAATTACTCAAAAGGCAAAAGACAGTGCAATTAGCACACTTGAAATGTGTTGGATTGAGTGAGGTCTCTCATCTATCCTCCCCGCTTTCCTCATGGGACTGAAAAGTTCTCCCAGACTGTCCCTCCAATGTGGCTGTATCCTGACCCACAGGGACTGCCCCTGGGGCAAGATAAGTTTCCACAACCTGTTCAGTTCTTGGCTGATGTATTGAGACTTCCCCATTTATAGTGATGGCTTTAGTGATGTGCACACTTGCCCACTAGGGACTGATGGATTTTTCCCTTAGTGAGCAAAGAGCAGAAAGATAGCCCTGCTTGTGGTATTGCCTCGGAGTTGGATGTGGGTCACTGCTGCAGTAATGAAAGATTCTGGGCCCCATGGTGAAACCAGTATGTGAGTTACTGTCACAGATGTGCCAACCCTATAGCGGGCCAGAAGAGGTTAATGACAGCCTGTGGGCTCAGTCAGCCCTTGCAATCACTGTCAAGCCCAAAGGGATGAACCTGTCTCAGTTGGGGGCAGATCTCCTGTTCACTGGAACTGGACAGCTGAGTTGCCCCCCTGACAGGGAGAACCTGCTAAAGGAAAGTCTCCTGCAGCTGGGAGCACCAGGCAGCAGAGAAGTGCCACTGGAAGAAGGGAGGAGGGACAGCTCAGTGGTTTGAGCATTGGCCTACTAAACCCAGGGTTGTGAGTTCAATCCTTGCAGAGGCCATTTAGGGATTTGGGGCAAAAATTCATCAGGGATGGTACTCCTTCCTACTGAGAAGGCAGGGGACTGGACTTGATGATCTTTCAAGGTCCCTTCCAGCTCTAGGAGATAGGCAATCTCCATTATTATTAAAAGCATGGCCAGCATTCTGTGCTGGCAGGGAAGAAGGAATCTGCAGAGGCAGGGACCACCCTGCTGAGTGGAAAAACAACTTCAGCAGAACCAGCTGGGTGGCAAAAGCACTAAGGGTATGTCTACACTACAAAGTTAATTCGAACTAACAGATGTTAGTTTGAATTAACTTTGATAGGTGCTACACTAGCGCTCCACTAGTTCGAACTTAATTCAAACTAGTGGAGCGCTTAGTTCGAACTAGGTAAACCTCATTCCACGAGGACTAAGCATAGTTCGAATTAAAGGGTGTGTAGCCCCTTAATTCGAACTAGTGGGAGGCTAGCCCTCCCCAGCTTTCCCTGGTGGCCACTCTGGCCAACACCAGGGAAACTCGACTGCCTCCCTCCCCTGCCTCCCTCCCAGCCACGGACCCCTTAAAGGGGCAGGGGCTGGCTACGGTGCCCGTGCCAGGTGCAAGCCTACCAGCACCCAGCCAGCAGACCCTGCACCTGGCACGGCACAGAGCCACCCACCCGATGCCCCCCAGCTCTCCCCCTCTTCCCGGGGGCGGCTCCCGGGAGCTTGCCCGGGACTGCAAGAGGCGGGCACCCGCCTGGGCTAGTGCAGACATCGTGGACCTCGTCCACGATCTCCGCACTAGGCACAGGAAAGTGGCCGTCTAGGGCAGGAGACCTGCCAGCCTGGCCACCCAGGAGCAGGTTTGCATGAAAATCAACGTGGTCCAGTGAGACCCCCGACGCTTAGCCCTGAGCTTACAATGGTCGTACTGGGTCAGACCAAAGGTCCATCTAGCCCAGTAGCCTGTCTGCTGACAGCGGTCAACCCTAGGGACCCTGGAGGGGATGGACCAAAGACAGTGACCAAGCCATTTGTCTCGTGCCATCCCTCTCTAGACTTCCACAAACGTTGGCCAGGGACACCATTCCTACCCTCTGGCTAATAGCACTGCATGGACCCAACCTCCATGACTTGATCTAACTTCCCTTTAAACTCTGTTTGAGTTCTAGCCTTCACAGCCTCCTGCAGCAAGGAGTTCCACAGGTTGACTCTTTGCTTTGTGAAGAACAACTTTCTGTTATTAGTTTGAAGCCTGCTACCCATTCCTTTCCTTTGGTGTCCTCTAGTCCTTTTATTATGGGAACTAATGAAGAACTTTTCTGTATGCACCCTCTCCACACCACTAATACTTTTAGAGACCTCTATCATATCCCCCCTCAGTCTCCTCTTTTCTAAGCTGAAAAGTCCCAGTCTCTTTAGCCTCTCTTCATATGGGACCTGTTTCCAACCCCTGATCATTGTAGTTGCCCTCCCCTCTCCCACCCTCTCTCTTCCCCTCTCCCACCTCCTTTTCCCAGTCTCCCCCAGTTTTGTTCAATAAAGAGAGATTCTATTTTTGAACACACGTTTTCTTTATTTTGTACATCAGGAAGGGAGGCTAGGGAAGGGTAAGTGGAAGGAGGTGAGGAAGGAATGGGGTACGAGCCCCCGATGGAGAGGACTGGGCTGACTCTGCGGGCTTCTGGGGGTGGAAGCTCTCCTGCAGCCCCCCAATTGTCCCCTCTCCTCAGATGGTAGCCTGCGGCAAGTGCAGCCGGGCTGATGGCCGAGTGCTGTGATGTGCCAAGTGTGGGTACTCCGGGCACTCCAAGCCAGGACCGCTTTGCAAGTGGGGCACCCCTGAGAACTGTCTGTCCGGGGTGGGGGTCAGAACCCTTTAAGCACAGCCCTCGGCTAGCCTGAGACAGCAGCTCCAGGCTCTAAGTCTTCATCTGATGCTCTGCCGGCACTGCTTCCGGCCATCCTTAACCTCTGTTCAGGGTCCACTCTGTGTGGACATGCTAGTTCGAATTAGCAAAACGCTAATTCGAACTAGTTTTTAAGTCTAGCTGCGCTAATTCGAATTAGCTTAGTTCGAATTAACTAATTCGAACTAAGTTAGTTCGAATTAGCGCTGTAGTGTAGACATACCCTAAGGGGCTCCGTGGTGAGCTTGGGGAAGCGGTTGGTTTAGAGCCAGGGTGTCCAACCTGCTGCTCTTAAAGCCCTTAGTTCGAACTACCTTTTAAAACTCCTTGCAGGAGGATTAACAGGTCAAACTAGGGCTTTAATTCGAACTGCCGGGTCCCTGCTGCGTGTAGACATGGGCAGTTAGTCCAGACTTGTACATTTCAAAAAATGGCGACCGGACGGGAAGATGCAAATCAAGCGCAGGATAGTTAAATCCCGGGCTTGATTTGCAACTTCGAATGCCTACATTAGCCTCCCTAGTTTGAACTAGGGGGCTAGAATAGACATACCCATGCAGTCTGCAGTTGGACTGAAGGCCTGTTGCCAGGTCACCGGACTATTGTTTGTTTGACCATTGGGTTGCCCAGGAAAGGCTGAGATGGTGTAACCAGGTCCTAGGGCTACGACATACGTAAGAAGCAGACCCCTGCAGGGCGGGAGAGACTGTCAGCAGGGAAGGGGAGGGCGGTGCAAAAGGAAGAGAGCCCGCTGCAGCAGGGTACATAGGCCAATAAGTCACAATCTTACATGTATCAAGACATCCCCAGAAGCCATATTTGGCCTACGTACAAGGTAGACTGTTGAAAGTGAGGGAGAACATCCCCTTCAAAGCCTTGCTGTCTTCCCTTTCATTTCTGTTCTAAGCCTCCCTCATCCAGCTGTTAACCCTACAACATTAAGTCTTTATGTACAGAACAGGTACAAGAAGGGCAGCTGTGATGCAAGATGCCCAGCCTGTTTCCAGCCTTCCTTACCAGTCTCCCTTCCCCTCTCTGATACCATGACTGCCCCTAAACCTTTTACTACAGCTCTCAATGAGATTTACTCGGAGTCACTCAGTTCCTTATCTCAGTTAATTTTTGTTTTTCTTCATTGCTCTGGGGTGCAGCTGGGGACAAGGGGTTCAGGATGCGGCTGCCCTGGGGAGAGAGGACTATCCCAGCCCTCTCGCACTGCAGCAACATGGGGCCAGGTGAGAAGCAGCAGCGGATTTAGGGCAGGGTGAGCGGGGCGGCTGCCCCGGGTCCCGTGCTTCCCGAGGCCCCGCGCATGCGCCTTGGCACCACGGCGCATGCGCTGTGTCAAAGGGGGGGCCCCGCGAAATTTTGCTGCCCGGGGCCCCACGGCACTCTCATTCGCCCCTAGCGAGAAGCACCTCTCCATGCAGGCCTGGCCTTTGGGCAAGGAAAGCAAGGTGGTTGCCTTGGCCCCCACGCATTCAGGGCCTCGTGCTGCCAAGCTCCCAGCCCCACCCACTCGGCCGCTCACTCGCTGCCCTGACTGTGTTGCTGTGAGGCTCAGGGCCCCATGCTGCCCAGCTCCCAGCCCCCGACCTGTCCACTCACTCGCTGCCTTCGGCCCCACAAACTCTTTGGCTAGGCCTGTCTCCATGGCTGTTGCAGCTGCGGGAGGCACAGCTAGGGGAGAAGGTCCAGGTTAGTCTTCCCCTTGCACTCCCCAGCAAGAGTGAGGAATGCAGTAAGCTGGGCACTTTCCCCTCCCTCCCTGACAAAGGAGAACAGCCAGCAATGTCCCCGTACAAATCAGGGAGGGGTTGTGTGAGCTTCAGCTCTTCCCCTCCCTAAAGGTGCCTGGGGGGTGGGAGACTTGGGGTCAGGGTGCCCCCAGCTAGCCCCTTTCACCTGCCTAATGATTCTTTCTCTTTTCTGTACCATTCCAGGCACATCCCATTTTCCTGGCATAATCAAACCCTGACCTTGCTTTAAATTATGCTAAGAGGAAGATGTATAATGAATTTGGTGGTCCTGGCTCTGACCACTAGGAGGACTTCTTGAAGAAACAGACGCATAGACAGACTCACAAATGGTAGATTACTCGTATAGGGATGACATTTAGGAGGCCTAGTTGTAGACCAAGATCCCACTGTCCTAGGAGCTGTGCAAACACAAAACAAAAAGCAATGGAAAAAAGTAAGGTAGATGGGCTAGATTCTGATTTTTGTTTGCCTGCGTGTAAATCTCAAACAACTATTAATTTCAACTGTTATTCCAAATTATACAAGTATCACTAAATTCCAATTAATCGTTCTAGTTTTGTCTCCACTAAATCTCGCGCGCACGTGTGTGTGTGTTTGTGTGTGTTTAAATGAATGAATGAATAATGTTGGTGCCAGGAAGCCTGATTTAGCAAGATTTTAAAAGATTAAAGCACATCAGTGGAGTCTCCCTGCACACATTCTAATGTGTTTACTAGAAGATGCCTTATTTCACACCTATATATGCAAACAATAAGCATAATACTGACTTTGCAACTGTGACAATGTCATTGTGCCATTTCTTTAAAGCGTATTTAAATGAGAACTCTCCCCATTACAGTCTCACTGTCAAAGTCACTTTTACATTTCTGCCGCACAGCGAAAATAAATGTTTAAAGTCTTTTGCTGAACACTGAGTTGAGATAGGTGGTTTGCAAAACTACTTCTCACTACTCTCACCTGAAAACAAAATCAAACGTTTAGACAGATTCTAATTATAGTTCTTACAGAATTGCCTGTCCCAAGGGAAAACAAAGAGCTGAAGAGACGTTCTCTAAAGCAGAGAAAAGACTAACTTTTGGAGAGCGGAGTGGAATAAAGGTCAAGGTGTATGCATAACAGTTACAAAAAGCCTGATCCAAAGACCAATGAAGTCAATCGGCATCTCAGCTCTATTGACTTGTTAGCAAAGGAAACAATCAATGGGATTATATTATATTTTAGGAATAAATGAACTTACATCCATCCTACATAAGAATCCGGACCCATTTTAGGGCCAAATTCTACCAGCTATACTCCTGCAAGAAGCAACTTATTCCATGGGTAAACTCACTGACCTCAAATCTATTCTCAATGAGACTACTTGTAGAGTAAGTGGCTACTCATGTGTATAAAGGTGGCGTTGTCTGACCCTCAATCTTTAACAATGGGACTTCTCTTGGTCTAATGCATTGTGCACAATTCGGAGCGCTGCAGCTTTCTGCCTCAGTCTCTCATTTAACTAACTAATCTCTGGGTATGTCTACACTACAACGTTAATTCAAACTAACTTAGTTCGAATTAGTTAATTCGAACTAAGCTAATTCGAACTAACGGATCCAGACTAAAAAACTAGTTCGAATTAGCATTTTGCTAATTCGAACTAGCATGTCCACATTAAGTGGACCCTGAAACGGGCTTAAGGATGGTCGGAAGCAGTGCTGGCAGGGCATCAGAGGAGGACTTAGAGCATGGAGATGCTGTCTCAGGCTAGCCGACGGCTGTGCTTAAAGGGTCCCGACCCCCACCCCAGACAGACAGTTCTCAGGGGTGCCCCGCTTGCAAAGCAGTCCTGGCTTGGAGTGCCCAGACTACCCACACTGGGCACATCACACCACTCGGCCATCAGCCCGGCTGCACTTGCCGCAGGCTGCCATCTGGAGAGAGGGGGCAATTGGGGGGCTGCAGGAGAGCTTCCACCTCCAGAAGCCCGCAGAGCCAGCCCAGTCCTCCCCATCGGGGGCTCGTGCCCCATTCCTCCCTCACCTCCTTCCACTTACCCTTCCCTAGCCCCTCTTCTTGATGTACAAAATAAAGATAACGTGTCTTCCAAAATGGAATCTGTCTTTATTGAACAAAACTGGGGGAGACTGGGAAAAGGAGGTGGGAGAGGGGAAGAGAGAGGCTGGGAGAGGGGAGGGCAACTAAAATGATCAGGAGTTGGGAACAGGTCCCATATGAAGAGAGGCTAAAGAGACTGGGACTTTTCAGCTTAGAAAAGAGGAGACGGAGGGGGGACAGGATAGAGGTCTCTAAAAGCAGGAGTTGGGTGGAGAGGGTGCATACAGAAAAGTTCTTCATTAGTTCCCATAAAGAAGGACTAGAGGACACCAAAGGAAAGGAATGGGTAGCAGGCTTCAAACTAGTAACAGAAAGTTCTTCTTCACAAAGCAAAGAGTCAACCTGTGGAACTCCTTGCCGCAGGAGGCTGTGAAGGCTAGAACTGGAACAGAGTTTAAAGGGAAGTGAGATCAAGTCATGGAGGTTGGGTCCATGGAGTGGTATTAGCCAGAGGGTAGGAGTGGTGTCCCTGGCCAAGGTTTGTGGAAGGCTGGAAAGGGATGGCACGAGACAAATGGCTTGGTCACTGTCTTCGGTCCATCCCCTCCAGGGTCCCTGGGGTTGGCCGCTGTCGGCAGACAGGCTACTGGGCTAGATGGACCTTTGGTCTGACCCAGTACGACCATTGTAAGCTCAGGGCTGAACCTTTGGTCTGACCCAGTACGACCATTGTAAGCTCAGGGCTAAGCGTCGGGGGTCTCACTGGACCACGTTGATTTTCATGCACACCTGCTCCTGGGTGGCCAGGCTGGCAGGTCTCCTGCCCTAGACGGCCACTTTCCTGTGCCTAGTGCGGAGATCGTGGACGAGGTCCACGATGTCTGCACTAGCCCAGGCGGGTGCCCGCCTCTTGCAGTCCCGGGCAAGCTCCCGGGAGCCGCCCCCGGGAAGAGGGGGAGGGCTGGGGGGCATCGGGTGGGTGGCTCTGTGCCGTGCCAGGTGCAGGGTCTGCTGGCTGGGTGCTGGCAGGCTTGCACCTGGCACGGGCACCGTAGCCAGCCTGTGCCCCTTTAAGGGGTCCGTGGCTGGGAGGGAGGCAGACGAGTTTCCCTGGTGTTGGCCAGAGTGGCCACCAGGGAAACCTGGGGAGGGCTAGCCTCCCACTAGTTCGAATTAAGGGGCAACACACCCCTTAATTCGAACTAGCTAGTTCGAACTAGGCTTAATCCTCGTGGAATGAGGTTTACCTAGTTCGAACTAAGTGCTCCGCTAGTTCGATTTAAATTCGAACTAGCGGAGCGCTAGTGTAGCGCCTATTAAAGTTAATTCGAACTAACGTCCATTAGTTCGAATTAACTTTGTAGTGTAGACATACCCTCAGTTAGACTAGTGTAAAGGCTTTATCAAAGTCACGGGGGCAGACTCTCAGCTGGTTTAAATCATCATAGTTCCAACAACATCTGTGGTGTGATCATGATTTACAGTAGCTGAAGTCTGGAGGATGGGCTAGTCATTTGGTCCCTAAAGTGAGGTTAACTCCAAATTTACCATGGTGTTACTGATAAGATGAGAGGCTAGACCCGACCACCTATTGTATCATCCAACTGATTCATGGGAGTTTCACAAGTTTTAATATTTCTGAAGCACATAGAAGGTGCACATATTATGTGATATTAGCATGCTTATGGCTTACCATCTTATTAGTACTTTAAGAAGGGAGAAGGAAAAAAATCTGCTAAATAAAGACCCGGAATGGGAAAGAGAGGGATATCTACAGAAGGAGTCTGGCCAAAAGCCAACTGAAAAAGACAGTGAAACAGCAGCAAAGAATCATTACTCTTCTCTAAACTACTTTCCAGCTTTTCTTTTTTTCCATTTCTTCTCTTTAAATATTTTTCTTCTCCTGTCTCCTTTTATTAAACTTTCATTTTCCTTGGTTTTTCAAATTATAATAAAATCCCAACTTGTGCCCCAAATGGTACAAACAGCATAAAGTAAACAGAAATTCATGTGCTTCCTGCACATGGCACTGTCCCAGAAAGCAATGGGAACCCAGCAGGTGGAATTGGTACTAGAAGCCAAATGATGCAAGAACAAATCATGCCAACCATAGGAGATAAACACAACTATGGTGCAAGCAGGCAGAAGTCCACTGAAGTCAAGGAAGCCGGACCTGCTTGGAACAGTGCCGATTTTAGCCTTGCGATTATAGCTTTTAGAGATGGAAAAGATATTATTGACCAAGATGACCAGGATACAATTCATTACAGAGGCTATGTCAGCTAATAGGCATATATTACCCATAACAATAAACTCTGCCAGTCTACTTCTACAAAACCTCCACATATAAAATTTGAGGACTTACAGATCAAGCCTTCTTCAGTACCTGGAATTCATTACACTTGATTTTCATGCTAGCGACATGTTCTATCATCCTTGCACTGGAAAGCAGACTCAGGGTGCATCTACTAGCGTTATTTCAAAAGAACAGTGTAAGCGTCAACGACAGCCATTCTGTTATTTCAAAATAATGGACGCTTATTCCGAAATCTGTAAACCTCATACTATGAGGAATAATGCCTATTCCAAAATAGCTATTTCGAAATAAGGTATGTACAGATGCTCCACTGCTGCTATTTCGAAATAGCCCCTTACCAGGGCCATTCTAATTTCTTCCTCCCGTCATGGGGTCAGCTGGGCCCACACCCCTTGGGGGTCAATATGGCCGAATCTCTAGTTCCCCCCAGTCTGGGGGTCAATATGGCCCAGCGGCCAAGTCTCTAATGCCTCTTCTCGGAAGTGTAAGGTTGTGGGGGGTAGGGAGGCTCAAGCCCTCCCTCTCCACCAGGCCCTAGCCCTATCAGCGGTTGGCGATTTCCACCACTGGCTTGGCGGGGAGTTCCCCCCAAAATGGACCCAGTCCGCTGGGGCTCCTCCTGCTCCCTGCCCCGGGCTGCTTCCTATCCTGCTCCCAACTGGCACAGTCCCCACCTGTGTGGGTGGATACTGGTGTGGCAGCTGTGGTGGCTGGCACAGCATCGGCGTCTGGTGCGGCAGCTGCAGTGGCTGGAGTGGCGTCGGTGGCTGGCATGGCGGCCGGCCGCGGTTGGCGTGGTGGCTGATGTCAATGCAGTGGTTGTTGCTGCAGCTCCGGCTGGGGCAGCGGTTCGGTCTCCGACAGCAAGGGCGGCTGCTCCTGTGCTCCAGCAGGAGCGCCTTCCCCTCCAGAGGTCAGCCCCAACTGAGCTGTTCCTCTGGTCTTTATACTGGGCCTGCAGTTGGAGTATGCCCAGCAGGGCTGTGGGGGAGGGGTCTTCTCAGTTCAGTAGGCCTGGTTAGCCTCCCCTCAGCCAGTGCGGGGTTGGGATGCCCCATCACACCTCCCCAGTGCCTCCTGGGGCTCTAAATCAAGATAGCACATCCACATTAGGGAAGCCTGCCTCAGACTAATTTTGAGGCGTCCCTGCAGCGTAGACATACTATTTCAAAATAAGCTATTTTGGAATAAGCTATTTCAGAACTATTCTAGAATAACTTATTTCGAAATAGCCGTGCAGTGTAGATGTACCCTCAGTGTAAATGAGAATCAAGCTGATCAACTTTTCCCCTCACACTTGCCCATGCCTCCACATCCCTTTCCTTCTCCCCACCCAGACCCACTTTCCATTTTTCTCATCATTGACTTTTTCCTTTCATGGATTATTGCCTAAAACAGCACTGCTACCTTTCTCGTCTATTTTCAGCTTGTCCTCAAGAAAAACCCTTTGGTTATATTTGTAGCCCACATCCTGTTTCTGCCTCCTCCCTCTTGGTTCCTAAAAATAAAGCTGATGCAATTCGATGTGACATGACAAAATAGCACCATGCATTGGCAGAAACTCTCTCAAGAGCAGTAATTAAGGAGCGTAGATGATGAGAGAGTGCAAAATCCACCTCCTTTAGACTGGGAAGGAGACAGCTTAGAGGGGACTTGATTGAGGTTTTTAAGATTATGAAGTGGAAGTGAGTGGAAATTGATCAATGCTTCCTTTTTAAATATCCTTAATGTAAGAATAAGTGGTCACTCAACCAAGCTAATTATAAGGTCAATTTCAAGCAATATAAATAGAAATATTCCTTCACAGAGTGTATAGTTAGCCAGTGGAAATCACTTTTACTTACAGTGCTTCCTTGAGTTCCTTGACATATTGTGTAAAGACACTTTTTAGTTAAACATGAGAAGATAGGCTCATCATGTCTCAAACATATGGATCATTTTGCTGTCAGTGTTTGACGCCCCATCTTGCTGTACAGTAAAGCCAGCGTTTTCAAGCCAGTAGGGCAAGCCTAGCAGGATCCTACAGGTGGGTTCCACTGCATTCCATTATGGTGATGATCTAGTCTGTGCAGCATGAGGAAATGAATGAGCTCATTTATGGTGGTAAATCTCTGGACACAGTACAGTATTCCCACGATTGGGCAGTGGGCTGGCAAAAGAAGAGAGAGGAGAAGAGCATTCCAGTTCCCACAAGACCCAACAGATGAGATATGCCTGAAAGTGAAGCTTCTTGCCAACAACAGAATCTTCTTTCAGCAGAAGTACCAATTTCTGTCTTCTCAAGGCTATCAATTTAAATTCATCTGTGACTGGCACTCATGGCCTGTTTAAAATTGGCAGGCCACCTTCTCAGCAGGCTCACTTCTAGCCTAACACAGATGGCAAGAGTGCAGGCGTGCCAGAGAAGCAATTTGCACATCATGCTTCAGCTTTATGGGCCAGATTACCATCCAAGAAAATCAAAATGGCAATCCATGTATAGCATATCTGCCATCAGAGTGAACAGAAATAAGCCCTCACTAACCCTTTGTAAATTATCAAAGTATTGCTAAATGATCAGAGCTTGATTAATGCTCAAAAGTCCACAACAGCTCCCATTCTGGCAACATTCTGGTACTGGTGAATCGGTTTGTTTTCCACTAAGGGAGGAAAGTAGTAATATAATGAAGTCTCGATCTGTAACAGCTCAATGAGAGAGGTACTTTTGGCAAAAGTACTTCAGCATCCAAGCCAAATATCTTGCTGAATATGTCAGCCAGATGCAGATGTCAGCTGCACAACTTTCCATAACTTCTTTGTGAGGGAAGCCAGCACGTAATTTCTATGGTTTTGGGGACACTGAATTTTGAGTGGGTTTTTTTTTTTGGTCATGGTTGATTACAGGAATAGTACCCTGTGACAGGGTAAAGGAACCCCACACTGCCAGGGGCAAGATCTGGGAGGACGGGGTGAGCAACCGGCCAGCTTTCTTTGCGGTGGCGGTTGAGCTGCACTGGGAGAGGAAGATTGCCTACGCAGAAGTTGCAGGTGCGGCGGATGCCGGCGCATGCGCCCTAGGAGGCGGGATGCCGAGCCCTGAGGCAAGAATGCCAGGAAAGTACCCAGAAGACGCCAGCACATGCGCTCTGGGGGCAGACCAGGAGAAAGGCTGGACGCCCATAAAATGGGAGGGGCTGACACAACAGGGAGGAAGGACGGAGGTGGAGGCAGGTGAGGGTCCACCACGCCAAGGGAGAGAGGCCCAGGGAAGGGCCGAAGAGCGGGGGTGAGGAAGTGGCCCAGGGCAGGCAGAAGGAGTCTGGGCTGGCGAGTTTTGACAGTTAGCCCCACCAGTCGGGTAGGGGAAGAGACCACCCCCACCTTAGGGCCCTGTGCTGGGACCTGGAGAGAGGGAGGGCCCAGGTCCCCCTCACAACCTGCTCGGGAGTTGTGCACCACCAAGAATATGAGTAACCCCCATCGCCGGGGATTAGGGGTAGAGAAAGTGAAGGGGAGCAGACTCCTTATGAGGGACCCTTTCACATAACCATTGATAGCAACATCTCTAGGAATACAGGACGTGTCATTAGCAGCAGTATTACTAGGATTATTAATGTAGGCGACAGAAGAAGTCTTTTGTGGTCTGTCATCAGTGCAGTGAGGCTCGTTTGGGCCAATTTTGTGCTGAATGACACTGCAGCCTCACTGCTGTCAGTGGGTGTAAATCAGTATAGAATTTGGCCCACTGAGGGCACCATTGGAGCAAAGCAATATTCCGGTTTTGTGAAGGTCACTTCACAGCCCAATTTGGGAAGCAATCTCTACCTAGGGTAGCACTGACTATTTTGAGCAGTCCCTTTGGTTTCACAGCAGTAAGCATAGTGCTTCATGGCCTTTGCAGAATCAAGGCTTTATCTTGCTGTGTGATTAGCATGAATGGGGGATTTCAATCACTGTTCAAAATTAGCAGTGCCAGGGCTTCTCAGAAAAAAGGAACGACTTACAGTTAAGGCACTGAATTGGCAAATCAGATGTGAGTGTCATGCTCAATTCTGTCCCAGACTTATTTTGTGACTTAGGCAAGTCACTTGGAAATATGCCCTTGCTTTACAGAAGTGTTGTGAGAAAATGTGCTGTAGAAACGCCTATACATTCATAATAAATACCTAACACGACATCCCACTATTCCAAGGGTTGGAAATCATTTTTGCCGGGGGGAGTCACTCCACAAATTTCGGTAAGTTGTCAGAGATCAGCTCTGAGTCCCCAGAAGGGGCAAGGCATTGGGTGGAAGGGGCGTGGCCTCAGGCAGATGGGGGCAGGGCTGGGGGTTAGAGAGAGAGAGAGTGTATGAGTGAAAAAGACTGCGTGAGAGAGACTTTGTGACACAGATTGTGTGTCTGGGGCACAGAGACTGGGAGATTGTGTGTGGCACAGTCTAGGCGTGTGGGTGTATGACACAGAGTGTATGTGCTGGCTACTGCTGGGTAAGTTTCTCAGAGATGCCATGCACTCTCTCTTTAAGGCAGGGAAAGCTGTCCTGCTCTGTTATCTCCCCTCCCCTACTCTGAAAAGATATGGTATATGGGAAGTGCGTGTGTGTGTGTGTGTGTGTGTGTGTGTGTGTGTGTGTGTGTGTGTGTGAATCTTAGAAACGGTGCACTGCCTCTTAAGACAGGGACTCATCTCAGTCACTCACCATGCTTCAGGCTGGAGCATGCTCCTCTGCCCGACCCCTGCTCTGCTGAGATGGGGTACAGGGACTGAGGAACACCCTGACTTCAGGACTCCCCCTCTCTTCTCCTAGCAAGAGGGTGCAGGGAGCAGCATGGCTGCCGGACTGAGCAAGGTGGGGAGAGGAGCAGCTGCACACACGCTGTCGGCTGGAAAGTGTACATGCTCTGCCAATCAGCTGGACAAGCTGGACAGAAATGCTGAACAGGCTGCATCCAGCCCAGGGCCACATTTTGCCCTTCCCTGAACTATTCTGAGACACCCTAAAGCAGGGGTGGGCAAGAGCCTGTCAGTGGGCCGGATTCAGCCTGCCCAGCTCTTTTATCCGGCCTGCATGGGAGTTTCTGGCCCTGCCCCCTAACGCATTGCCTGGGAGGCGGCGACACACCAGCCCTTTCAACTGCTTCTATTTAAAAGGCTTGCATGAGCCCATTAAATAGAAACAGTTGAAAGGGCTCACAGCTCCTGCGCTGCTAGCACGTTGCCTAGGAGCCAGGCACACGCGAGCCTTTTCAACTGCTTCTATTTAGAAGGCTCGCGTCTTCCCCTCAGCTGCTTGGGCACAAACCCTTTAAATAGCAGGAGTTGAAAGGGCTCGTAGCTCCCGCCCCCTGCTAACATGTTGTGTGGGAGCCACAGGGGAGGTGCAAGCCCTTTCAACTCCTTCTATGTGAAGGCCCTGCCCTTTCCACCCAAGGTCCTGCCCTTCCGCCCTTTCTGCTCGAAGCCCCGACACTTCCAGGGTGGCCCGCGACCACTTCAAAAATTTTTGAAGTGGCCCCCCTTCAAATATTATTGTCCATCCCTGCCCTAAAGCATGGACAGTCGATTTCTACAGAAGGATAAGTAGGAGCCCAATCCTTAAGCCAACTCAAGTCAACAGGAGCCTTTCCCTTGAGTTCAGTCTGAGCTTCAGATCAGAGGCAAATTTAGTTACTTGCCTGATGGCAAAGATGTGTTAAAGTAATGACCATGGTTGCTTCAGCTATAGGATACACCTATTATGACTACCATACTAAATAATCTCCTATGATATCTGGAAGTACACCACTGTTTGAGCTGAAGTTTGGTTTGTTTGTTCTTTTTGCACAGGCCCACAATACTGCCCATGCTCAGGGGCGGCTGAAGGTGGGCTGCGGCAGCTGGCGCCCCAGGCAGAACGCGTGATCGGCGCCCCTGCCTGCATGGCCGTCAATAGCGTGACGTCATCATTGGGCACCCCAGGCGCCCCGTTGAAGACGGTGCCCTAGGCGACGGCCGAGTTGGCCTATACTCACGGGCCGCCCCTACCCATGCTTGGTATTCCCAAGATTTGTTCAGTTATGAGTAGAACAAATTGCACTTAGGGATGTGTTCCACTGTGATGGTAATAATGCCTTCATTTAGTAGGATGTGTTTTTTTATCTATAGGTGCTTCAGCTCATCGGGGTGAAGTGGACCTGAAAACATTCTGGTTGTTTAAGATTCTAGCAAAATTGCAAATCCTATAATTGCACGTGCATGTCCTTGTAACCTGGAATCCTGTGAGACATTTCTGAGACAGAAAAAGGCTAACTATATATTAATGATATTCTTATGTCAGGAAACACTTTTGTCTAACTGTAACTGGCAGTGGAATGCTAGTAGTTGTTCTGAACTACATGCAAAACACATAACAACAGCAGAACCCATCTCCCATGCTGAGATAAATAATCCATCTGTAATCCTGATGAAAGTATCTTTCAAAATATTGTTACATTTGGGATCTTTACTGACAATTCACAATTAGAACTGTGCTATTAAATTTGTCAACAGGGTTGGTTTTTTCCCTCTAGCTACAAAATGCCATTAAGGAATCACTCACAACATGTGCGGTTAGATAACAAATTGGTGCTCGCTTTATCAGTTTTGCCATTTGCTTGTGCTTTGGCATTTTCACTTTTCTTTCTGTACAGGGCAAATAGGCTCCTAATACATTTCATGAAACCAAGAATAGGTCTGTATTACAACAGCACAACATAATGTAGACACTTCCTAATTCAGCTGAAAGGATTTTTCCATCAATATAGTTAATCCATCTCTTCTACTCCAGAAAAATTCTTTCATTGACCTATAGTCACCTCTACACGGGTCAATCTGACTATGTTGCATAGGGAATGAACATTTTCCACAGCTCAGAGCAATGTAGCTAGGTCAATTTAATTTTTAAGTGTAGACCAATGACCTAATCACATGCATCCTACTTCAGAAGACATTCAAATCTGCACTTGAAAGGGAATCCTCTGAACTGGCATTCATGCTAAAATTCGACACTCTCCGCAGGGGGCTGAACAAAGACCCCAACTACCTTACCCATTACAAAGATAGCTTCCCCAATTATCACCTTTAATACCATTAACGCACAGACATCTCCCCTTCCCCACCTCTAATATCATTAACTCACAGGCATTTACCTTCCTTTCTCCCCCCCCCCCTCCACATCCCCCGTCTGTTCTGAAATGTGATTTGTCCTTTTCATATGTATTCATTTTTTTTAATTGTATCCTTTGGTATATATGGTTGTGACTATTTTCTTTCACTATTTGATCTGAGGAAGTGGGTCTGGCCCACGAAAGCTCATCATCTAATAAACCATCTTGTTAGTCTTTAAAGTGCTACATAGTCCTGTATTTTGTTTAAGTGTAGACCAGGCCTAAGACTCCACTTACAGCAATCAGAGTGAGGGAACTTTAAATTATTTCTCAGATTAGATTTGTCCAAGTCCAACAGTAAGCAGCAAAGACGAGCGGGGAAGAATCAATTGTTCATTATCTCCTCTTCTTCATCTCGCTACTCAAAACGCCATTGATAAAGCAGTCCATATAAGCCTATGTAAGAAGAAAGCACAAATTCATCGGCATATGATCTTTGAGCTTGCTTAGGTAGTTATAGTACATGTAAATTCATGGCCCTGAGATGCATTGGTTAGTCCTTCAGCAATCCACTTAGAACAATGCTCTTTAATACACTGAACCACCTTAAGCTCTAAACAGCGAGCAATCCTAAAACACTCAATGGAATTGAGCCTTTCAAATTTTCCTGATGCTGTGCTTTCCAACAAAAAAAAAATCTGAAACATCATAAAGAGCTATGGCAAACTGATAGGCTTCAGAAGACTGCAGTGCTCTTAGCGGATTTCACTGGACGCTACACTGGTGCATTTGACAGCAGACCATACCCTTTTCATGTTGGAAAAAGTAAGAGTCCACTTGGGGACACCACTTAGTAGTTCCCTGTACTGTGCTACTGAAAGCAGCAGGATGGATTCTCAGTCTGTCATTCCCCATCACAGCTGTGGAGGGAGTTTGGGAGATATGGTGCTCTCTCCGCAGCGGGGGCTCATTACCTTTGCGCATGAGCAGTAGAGGGCATGTTTATTGATCGGTGCTGTACTTGCACTGCCAAGCCCAGTCTCAGCTTTACATGAGGACACAGGCCCCAGGAAAGATGCATGCAACTGAAAGCGATTTAGCTTGAGGACCACTGTTTTAAGAGAAAACAAATGAAGCACAAACAGCCTAATAAATAAAACACAGGACCAATATTTTACAGCCCTATGAGGCGGACAGTAACCCAGACATTTTGATTAATAGGGTTCTTCCCTTCATTAGAAGTTCTTTGCTGGATTCAACATTTGGCTGCACAGTTTGGCAAAAAAAAAATCAATAAAATAGACTTACTCTACCGCTGTAACTCCAGTGCTAACTTCTTCACTCAAGGCCCAACCTAAAACCTGCTAAAGCCAATGTGGAATGATTCCTCATTGACTTCTATGAGCTTTGGATCAAATCTTCTCTCAAGGCACTTTGTGGAATCTTCCAAGGTATTTTTCAAAAGCCAGAAGTTATTAAAAAGAACAATAAGGAGAAGACCTTGCTTCAAACCAGTCTGCCTTCTGTTGCAAGATATAAACACTTGAAAACCCACAGAAAAATTCTGATCTCATAAGCATCGATGTAAAGCTGGAACTGACACCAGTGGCATTCATCTGTATTTTTAATGAATCTCAGACTGTCACTTTAAAAATGGCGAGTAATCCTGTGGCACATTAGATTAACCAAATTCTATAGAATCATGAGCTTTCATGGGCAAAACCCACTTCATCAGATGAACTGTACTGGATTCTTAGTGGTAAAACTTAGATCAGAACACGGCCACAATGAGGCGATAAAGGTATAAGTAAATGAAGGCATTATTAGTATTTGACAAGACCTACTATAGTTTAAATTGAACCTAAAACACAAGGAACACTTCTAGTTTATAATGTCATACTTTTAAGTAGAAAGACTATTAATTGATTCTGCCAATGAAAGCCAAAATACAGAAACACACTCATGTATTACGCTTATCATTGTGATGTGAAAACCTGAACAGAATGGAAATGGGATGCAGATCTGCTCATATGAGGCCATACAAAGGTAAAACTCATAGATGGATTTAAATGGATACTCTCCATTTTAAAGGTAAAAGCAGCTAGTGCACTCCCATCTCCCAGTCCCACTCCTGGGCAGCCCCCTGCCATCATGCATTGCTGCCTCTGTATCAGAAGCACAGGGTGGCAGAAGCACAGGTTGGCAGGTGGAGCTGGTCCGTGAGGGGACCCAGTTTAAAAATCGGCTCCCCACACAGACCAACTCCCACTTGCTGCCCCGTGCTGCCATACCTGTAATAGAGGCAGCAGTGCGGGATGGCAGCAGACCCTGCCCATGGTGGGTCCGAGCCCCCCAAGGGCAGCACCCCCCATACTCATGCCCCTGATTCAGAGGCAGCAACAAGGGGGGTGGGGGAGGGCAGGCAGCTCCATGTGAGCTGATACACACAGGGAGCCAGATTGAAAGCTGGCTTTCTGCATGTACCAGCTCCTGCCTGCCTCTGCCCACCCTGCACTGCTGCCTCTCTAACGGTGCTCGTGGGGGGTCATTTTTAAGCCGGCTCTCCTCAAGCACCAGCTCCCCACAAGCACCAGCTCCTGCCTTCCTCCCTTTGCTGCCTCTGATACGGAAGCAGCAAGGGGGGGGTGCGTGTAGTCGTGTGGATTAACTAATAATCCCAGGCTTATCGGTTAATCGTTTAAACGACTATACACTAACATCCCTACCAAGAACTGTGGTATAAGGCATTTGAAAGACACCTTATAACAGTAACTTTGTCAGTCATTTGAACTCTTTTTTTCTTTCTTTCTGAATAGTAGATAAGACATTTCAGGATCTTTTGATTTCCATCTTAGATCAGTTCTCCAGGAAAAAAAAACACCTTACGACTGTTAATTAATTGTGATAATACACCTGCAGTTAATCATCCCATCAGGGCATTTATGATGCCAACACAGGAATATGTTGTCCTTTGCTGTTAACATGTAGCTTACAAAATCGCCATAGCACAATGCAGTTAACTCCTCCCCAGGCTGAAATTTAAACCAGCATTTTTGTTTTATAATTAACAAAGCCTCAGACACTTTTGCTCAGAGAACTTTCCAGATCTATTCATACTATGCCTGGTTTAGCTTTATGGACATGATAAAACTGTATCAGTTGCTGTATTTAATTGTTGAGTACTGAATGCTGTCTAGGGATGAATTTTCATTTCGATTGGGCACCTTTACAGCACTCAGCAAGATAAAGGGGCCTTAAAGTGGATGTAAGAGTAATTTAGATGCATCTTAAGGCTCCTTTACACTGCTGGAACTTTATACTATTTTAGAGTAAAGGTGACTCTGGCTCCTAATTAGGTCTATTTTAAAATCTGTTGTGGGTCATATTCTCAGCTGGTGTAGCCTATGAGGCCCGTATGCAGGAATTTCTGGAGGGGGTGCTTTTTTTGTAAATGTGGATCGCAAGGGTGTGAATGCATCCCCTATGGTCCCCCAAATAAGCAGGGAAAACAGCCCCAGCCTTCCCCTGGCCCCCAGAGCATGCTTACTTGGGGGCCAATCGGGGGTACTTTTGCACCCTTCACACCCCCCTGCCTCCGGGCCTGCGTGCCTATGTAGATTCAGTTGATCTTGGTGGAGCTGTGAGCTAAGGAACTTGTCCAGTATCTTCTGTTGACTTCACAGAACAAAGCACCTTGGTGAGCTGCATCTCCTCCTTAACTGGTCTCTACCTGAAACAGACGGATGCATCTGGTTGTTCCAACATGCTGGCAGCCACATCAAGCCACTGGCGCAAACTGCTGCAGCCAGGGAGAATATCTGCATGGCACTTTGCCTCTGCTTCGTTAGCAACCACGCTAGCTTTCTTCAACTCCTCCACCCCCTTCTCTTCCCATCCCTGCTGTGCTCCTCCACCTTCTCCCTGCCTCAGGCCTGCCCTTGTGCCATCCCCACCCTGCCTTTTCCCTCAGCCAGTACAACCTGGGGAACTAGTGAGGCTGAGGGTCCAGCATCAGTAGCGGGGGAGTTCACCCCCCATACTCACTAGCCGCTGCAGGGAAAGCAAAGAGATGGGGCTCCAGCTTGCTCTGCTTTTCTAGCTGCGTTGCTCCACTTCCTGCTGGTGAGTGCCGGGATGGTCCCGCCTCCTCCCCTGAACAGCACACCTGGAGGGCAGAGCAAGCCTTGCTCCACTTTCCCAGCTGCTGCCAGTGAGTATGGCAGGGGGAGGGAGCTGTGAGTGCCAGCTGTCTACACTGGCCGTTGAATTTCCGCAAAAGCACTGACCTCCTACTGTAAGAAATCAGTGCTTCTTGCGGCAATACTATGCTGCTCCCGTTCAGGCAAAAGTCCCATTTGCGCAAAGCTTTTGCGCAAAAGGGCCAGTGTAGATTTGTTTTCCGCAAAAAAGCCCCGATCGCGAAAATGGCGATCGAGGCTTTTTGCGGAAAAGCGTGTCTAGATTGGCACGGACGCTTTGCCGCAAAAAGTGCTTTTGCAGAAAAGTGTCCATGCCAATCTAGACGCTCTGTTCCGAAAATGCTTTTAACGGAAAACTTTTCCGTTAAAAGCATTTCCGGAAAATCATGCCAGTCTAGACGCAGCCTCTTTGTTTTAATTTTTCATTTATTTTCTGCTCACCTACTATTTGTTTTCACACATTTGTCACAGCCTCACAAAAGGAGAGAAAAATGATTATAATTAAAGAATCTGGTGCCTAAATGTTATGAAAATGTTGTACACAATGTAAAATAGAATTTGTTATTTGTAATATGAGAACAGAGGCCCATCTTGATAGGTGCTAAATAAACTCTTAGTAAGAAACAGTTCTTGAACCAGAAAGCTTTAAAATCTAAAAAGAAAAGAATGAATAATGATGAGAGAAAGGAAGTATTACTACTCCCATTTTACCTCCTCACCCCAGAAGGAGATCTGAGGCGCAAAGTGGCAAAGGCCTCATTCGAAACTACTGACGCCAGTGAGCTTTGAATCAGTCCATACATGACCTGCCCAGGAAGCTAGTAGGAGATCCAGTCATGCAGTCTGGGAATTCAGTGGGAATTATGGCTCCAACTTCCTTGGGTTTCCTTGAACATCCCACCCTACACACAAGGAGGAGTCCTGTGGCACTTTAAAGATTAACGGATTTATCTAGGCATAAGCTTGTGTGGGTAAAAGCACTTTGTCAGATAAATCGGTTAATTTTTAAGATGCCACAAGACTCCTCATTGTTTTTGCAGATAGAGACTAACATGGCTACCTCTCTTAGACTTGTAACCTAAACACAGATCTCCTAAATCCCAGTATGGTATGGTAACCACCTGACCACCCTTCCTCGTGAATATTTTTATGCTGTCATGTTGGTGTGTATTTACATAGTAGACAGAAAGATAGATGCCTTCTAGCTAAAAATTCAATAAACTATTATTTTAGAAAGAAATTGCTTATAAAGAGTAGTAATTAGCAGAAAGGTGAAACTTTCTCTATAACGTTGCATTTGAATTTTTCACACTAGTAATATTTTCCATGCCAGCTAGAACAAAAGCATATACACTATTGTGTATATATAAATCATGGTCAAGCATAAATGGAGTGAACACAAATTCGTGTTCCCCTAAACTTTCCTTTTCCATAGGGCAGGCTGGTTGTTTATACAGACAGATAATCCAACAAAAGACTCCCATCGTTCACAATGAAAGAGTTAATTTCACTGACCCAAATATAGAGACCCAGTTTTAACTTGCTGAAAATTGCTTTTTAATCCTTGCTCTCGAGGATTTCCTTTGAAACCATCTGCCGTGCACCCAAAGTACTCTATTTCTGCACACAGAATTACTATACTATAGAACTCCTTTTGTGTACCCTCTCCTTTTCAGCACATTCCTGAAATAAAACCCATAGTTTTCACATTTTTATTTTTGTTTTCTGACTTCAAAAACAGATTAGAAAACAATTATAAAGGTCAAATAGAACCACTGTTCTTTTCCCTTTGCAGGATATTGAAATAAATGTAAAAATATAGATATATATTCAGAGTTCCAGTCAGGAAAGCCTCCTTATTTATGAAAGCTCTTGCTTCTCATTGGAAAGAGCTCACTTCTCACTGGAGTAAAAGTTAAAGAATGGTTACTTACCTGTAACTCTTGTTCTTTGAGATGCGTTACTCATGTCCATTCGAATGAGGTGGTGCGCATGCGCCGCGTGCACTGTTTCCCCGGAGCATTTTCCCTAACGGTACCCGTAGTGCCAACAGGTCACCCCCTGGAGTGGCACTGCTATAGTAGAGCATAAGTACCCTGCTGGTGCTCCCCCTTCTCAGTTCCTTCTTGCCGGCAACTCCAATGAAGGGGAGGTAGGGGGAACTGAATGGACATGAGCAATGCATCTCGAAGAACAACAGTTACAGGTAAGTAACCGTTCTTTTCTTCTTTGAATGGTTGCTCATGTCCATTAGAATGAGGTGACTCCCAAACAGAAGCCCCTACGGAGATGGGGAAGGAGTAAACCCTTAGGAGCACATACTCAAGAGTTGTAACCAACAACCAGATAATTTATTCAACAAAAGTGCAACAGAATAATAACAAGTAACCTGTATTTTACAGTCCCAATACACAGCTGAGAACTGTGGCCCCCAGCACGGCATCATCCCTGGCCTGCTGGGTGAGCGCATAATGTGTCGCAATCGTATGGACAGAGGACCACGTGGCCACTCTACAAATTTCAAGAATCAGAACATGTGCCCCAAACGCTGTGAAGGATGCATGCGCCCTAGTGGAATGCACCCTAACCTGAAGCGTCTCTCTATGGGCCAACATGTAACACTCCCTAAGGCATGAAGAAACCCAGGTGGACAATCTTTGGGTTGAAACTGGTAGTCCCGTCATCCTTTCCGCAAAAGCAATAAACAATTGAGAGGATTTGTGAAAGTGTCTTGTTCTGTCTATGTAAAATGCCAAAGTGCACTTAGTGTCCAGGGAATGCAACACTTGCTCCATAGGGGAGCGGTGTGGCTTTGGAAAGAAGACAGGTAAGTATATCACCTGGGACATATGGAAAGTAGAGACTACCTTAGGGAGGAAGGCCGGATGCGGGCGGAGCCTGACATTATCTGCTGAGAACACTAAATATGGTGGCTCAATCGTCAAGGCATGACGCTCAGAGACTCGACGCGCCGAGGTTATGGCACAATAAACGCTACCTTGAGGGATAAGTACTTTAGGGAGCAAGTGGCCAAAGGTTCGAAGGGGGGTGACATAAGCCTCGTGAGCACCAGATTGAGGTCCCACTGGAGAACAGGCTCCCTTACATGAGGGAACAATTTATCCAGCCCTTTTAAGAACCTCTTGACCATGGGGTCAGCAAACAGGGAAGTGCTCCCACAGCCCACATGGAAGGCCGAGAGGGAAGCTAAGTGCACTTTGATGGAAGAGGTAAATAGGCTCTTCTGGCGCAACTCAAATAAGTAGTCCAGAACCACTTGGACAGAGGTCAGGATGGGTCCAACCCCTTTTTGGACACACATAGCATAAACCATTTCCACTTAGCTGCATAGGACCTTCTGGTAGATGGCTTCCTGCTACCTAATAGGACCATTTGCACCCCTTCGGAGCATGCCTTTTCCGACTGTGTCAGCCACGGATAAGCCACAGTCAGATGGAGTGATCTGAGGTTCAGAAGAACCAGGAATCCCCCTTGGCAGGGTTGCATGATGAGATCCGGAACCATGGGCAGGAGCTGTGGCTCCGCACACGCCATTTCCCGCAATATGGGGAACCAATACTGCCTGGACCAATTCGGGGCCATGAGGATAACATGTGACTTGAACGTTTTGACTCTGGTTAGGACCTTGGGTACCAATGGGAACGGGGGAGGGGGGGACCGCATACAGCAGCCCCTGTGGCCAGGTCATAGTCAGTGCATCTCCCCTGGATTGTCTGCCCTGACCCAGGAATGAAAAATAGTGAGGGCACTTCCTGTTCAGGTCCCCCATGGGATAACCCCATGTATGGAAAACTTGACTCAGGACTTCCCCTTTCAAGGACCACTCATAGGCTCTGAAGGACCTGCTCAATGCATCTGCCAGCAAGTTCTTGCAACCCGGCAGGTACTCCGCCTGGATGTGGATGCCATGTATTATGCACAGGTCCCACAGGAGTAATGCCTCTCAGCATAGGGAGGATGATCGAGCCCTGCCTTGTTTGTTTATATAAAACACAGCAGCTGTGTTGTCCTGGCGCACCAGGACTGACTGCTGTGAAATCGCGGTCCGGAACACCTCGCATGCCCTCCTGACCGCCCTCAATTCCCGTACATTTATATGCAGGGCCCTCTCCAGGAGGGTCCACACCCCTTGTGTCCTGTGGCAGCCCAAGTGCGCACCCCAGCCAACGTCGGAGGTGTCAGTGACTAACGTCACTGAGGGGAGCTCGACCTGAAATGGCACCCCGTTGTTTTCTGAGTCTACCATTGGAAGGATGCAATCGCTTCCCGAGGCACAGTCCGGATAGCATCCCAGTGGGCCCTGGACGGGTCGAATGCTCTCGCCAGCCAACCCTGTAAGGACCGGAGTCATAGTCGGGCATGGTGAACCACATAAGTACATGCTGCCATGTGTCCGAGCAATCTCATACAGGTACGTGCTGTAGTAAGGGGGCGAACGCGTGAGGTCATTCACCATGTCCACTATAGTGTTGAACCTGTCCCTGGGAAGATAGGCCCGCATCACCCTGGCATCCAGAAGGGGCCCCACAAAATCCATGTCCTGATGGGGTGTCAATGTTGACTTTTCCTCATTTAGCATTAGCCCAAGCCTCTGGAAGAGGGCCCTTGTAAAAGCTACATGCGCGGACACCTGTCCTTGGGAGCGTCCACAAATCAGCCAATTGTCCATGTAAGGCCAATAAACTATTATTTTAGAAAGAAATCGCTTATAAAGAGTAGTAATTAGCAGAAAGGTGAAATTTGCTCTATAATGTTGCATTTGAATTAATCCCGTGTGTCCTGAGAAATGCAGCCACCACTGCCATACATTTTGTAAAAACCCTGGGGGCTGTAGAGAGCCCAAAAGGGAATACAGTAAATTGGAAGTGGCTGCAGGACACCATGAAGTGGAGAAATCTCCTGTGGTTCGGCTTTATCGCTATATGAAAATAAGTGTCTTTGAGGTCAAGAGCCACATACCAATCCCCTACCTCTAGAACCGGAATGATGGAGGCCAGGGTTACCATTCTGAACTTCGTTTTTATCACCTCTTTGTTGAAGTTCCTTAAGTCCAGAATAGGCCGAAGCCCTCCTTTTGGTTTGGGGATAATAAAATAGCAGGAATAGAAACCTCTAGATGGGAGGGGACTCTTTCTACTGCTCCCTTTTCAAGGACCGCGAGGACAACCTGCTGAAGGAGAACCTCGTGAGATGGGTCCCTGAGGAGGGACGGGGGGAAAAAAGGGGAGAACCCAGAAAGGGAATGGAATACCCCATCTTCAACAAGTCGAGCACCCATCTGTCAGAAGTGACCTCGGACCATGCCTGGAAAAAATGGGACAGCCTGTCTCCAAACCAGGGGAAAAAGGAGGGGGTTGGTATGAGGGCCTTGATGATAACTTCAAAATGGATGTTTGGTCTGCTGGAGGGGGGCTGACCCATTCCCAGAAGGTTATCTGTCCTAAGACTGTGACACCTTGCTCGGTTAGAGGCAGCAGTTGCTGCCGCCCCCACACCCCCACTGGGAACTCTAGGATGATGCCTCCAATAGTCTCCGCAGGAGGGCTGGAATTATACCCTCCCCGGTTGTCTATTGGGAAGTTGCCGCCTTTGAAGGGCCGGTGTGTGAATCCTCAATTATCGGAGCATGAACCTGGTGGCTTTCAAGGTATGGAGCCTGGAGTCTGTGTGCTCTGAGAACAGGGCCTTCCCCTTGAAAGGGAGGTCCTGAATGGTAGTCTGTACGTGCAGCAGTATGCCAGATACCTGTACTGCAGTGCATGATCACTCTAGACGCCATGGTTCTTGCCGCTGAGTCCACAGAGTCCAGGGAGGCCTGCAAGGCTGTTCATGCAATGGCCCTGCCTTCCGTGCGAATTCTTGTCTCGCATCAGGGGGAAGTTTGTCTTTGAATTTGTCCAGTGCCTGCCAGGTATTATAAGCATCTCTTGTTGGTTCGCGATGCAAAGCTGCATCCTCCCCGTGGCATACAGCTTATGTCCCAGCAAGTCTAAGTGTTTGGGATCTCTGGCTTTTGGGGTCTGAGATGGTTGCAGTAGTCTCTCTTTTTGTACCATGGCCTGAACCGCCAAAGAGCTGGGAGCAGGGTGGGAGTACAGCTGTTCATGTCCCAACTGTGGGACATAATATCGTTTTTCCATCCCTTTGAGGGTAGGGGTTAAGGATGCCAGGGTCTGCCATAGGGTGTTCATAATTTTTGCCACTCTTTTATTGAGTGGCAAAGCCAACTTAGCTGGGGCATCCTCAGAGAGGATGTCCACCACTGGATTGGATTCTTCTGGTACTGGTTCCACGGGGACCCCCAAATTGGATGCCAGGTGGTGGAGGAGCTTCTGGTGGGATCTGGCATCCATCGCCGGCATGGGTGGGGCTGGGACCAAAGTAGAGCTGAAGCGGAATGTCCAGGAGCCATGGTGGATCTAAATCTGGCCATGGACTCAGGTTTTCCGGTATGCGTCTGTGGGGGAAGACACAGAGGTGCCGGTGCCAAAAACCCAGTGCCGGGAGTCTGCTGCGATGAACTGCCAGCAGGGGTTGGAGCCGGTAGCGACGGCACCACTGGTGCCAGGGGCAACGGTGCCAGTGTGGGTCCAGGAGCCAGTGCCAGCGGCATTGTTGCCAGCGCTGGCGGCACTATTGCCAGTGCCACCATAGGGCTGATGGTACAGTGCCGATGCCGTCCCTGCTGATGAAGGTTATGGTGGTGCTGCCATGGTGCGTGGTACTGGGTGGTGCATTGCTGGCTGCTGAGGTGGTGCGGCCACGGGATACGGTGTTGGTTGGTGATACGGTACCAGCTGTGGGCCGCTGGACATAGTTAGAATCAGCCCGGGAACCGGCCACAATGACGACAATAAAGCGGAAGCCGGTGCCCACTCCGCACCCACCAACGGTGCAAACCATGTCGAGTGGTCCCACCACATATGCTGGGTGTCCATCGGCACGGGCGCACGTACGGGTGGTGCAGCAGGCAGCACTCTCGCTGTCGTCTGGGGAGCCGCTGAGGATTCTGGTGCTGACTGAGGCGCCTGCTCCAGGTAGGCAACCAGTGCCAACATGGCCCCCGGTGTCAGCGGCCGCAACCCCTCCAAGCTCAGCGAAGACTGCGGGGAGGTGGTTAGGTGGACTAGCTCATGCGCTGCCTCAAATGTCTCCAGTGTGGAGGGTCAGTGCGCTGGCATCGGGCCCAGGCTTCCCAGCAGGTCGCCGCTCCTCTTCTGCGCCCCTGAGCCACCAATACCAGGGGAATCCCAGCCCAATGACCGATGCCAGTGGCGCCAGCCCACATGGGGTGTACAGCTTAGAGATCTGCCCCTCCAGGCTCGTGGCTACTTTGGAGCTGGGGAATGCGACCGGTGCCTCGGTGCCTTCAGTGCTGATGTCTCAGTATGCGCCGATGCAGCTTGCGCCGACGCCCGTGCACTGCGCACCATGGCTTGAGCCACCGGTGCCGGTTGAAGAACCACTTCCATTAGTAATAGCTGTAAACGGGAGTCTCTCTCCCTCTTTGTGCGGGGCTTAAAGGCTCCTCAGATCTTACAGGTGTCTATCCAGTGGGCCTCCCCCAGACATTTTAGACACTCGTCATGGGGGTCCCCCTTAGGCATAAATTTTGCACAGGATGCATAGGTAATAAAGCCGTGCAGCCCAGGCATTACCCTCCCCCGTGCGGGGGGGAGAAACAAAGGTGAACAATTAACAACTAAGTACCTAACTAATGAGAACTATTTACAGGAACAAAGGCTAACTGCCAATGGGTAAACAACACACTAGCTAATCTAAGAGATATCAATGCTCCTACAACCATCTCGGGCAGGCGGTAAGAAGGAACTGAGGAGGGGGAGCACCAGCAGGGGTACTTATGCTCCACTATAGTGGCGCCACTTCAGGGGGCAACCTGCCGGAGCTACGGGTACCTCTAGAGAAAATGCTCCGGGGAAACTGTGCAAGCGGCGTGCGCGCACCACCCAGGGCCGGATTAAGACCTTTAGAGGCCCTAAGCACTGAAAAGATTATGGTGCCCCCCACATGTAATTCAAAATAAAAACAATACTATACCGTAAAATCTCATATTTTTTTGGTGCCCCAGCTTTGCTGGTGCCCTAAGCACATGCTTAGTCTGCTTATTGGGTAATCCAGTCCTGGCACCATCTCATTCGAATGGACATGAGCAACCACTCGAAGAAGAACTCAAGCATATGCTTAATTTTAATTCTCTGTATAGGGATGGACTGAGTGCTTCTCTGAATCAGGGCCAAAGTTTGGATGCTGCATGGTAACACTAAAATACATTGTAAATAGCGTCTGGTACATATAATAAAATAAACGATTGCAGCTACTCACTTGAATTTTTAAACAATTTTATTTTCAGACCCAGTGTGAACTTTTTGCATTTGCTTCCTGGGAATATTTGTTCCACTGAGTTTACCAGTGCAAATGTTGGTGGAGCATAGAGTTTAAAGTCACACTCACAAATACGTGCAGAATTCGAAATTGGCACATGCAAGTGCTTGTCTCAGAAATGTTTAATCACAGCAAACCAATCCCATGATTTTTATCTGACCAATCAAAGCTAACTGAAAAAGTAGGAATAGGAAAGACTCAGAGAATTGTTTGCAAGCAGTCGATTGGATAAATCCATGGGTTAAACAACAACATTTCAATGTTTTCAGCAAGAAGTATGCTTGAGGAAACTGCAGTTTGTCTGCAAACATTCTGAGAGACGAGACGAACGTGAATTATTTGCTTTGTTCTAATCATATCCGCTGCAATTAGTTGCTATGAAGAGGATTAGTCTAAGGTGTATGGACCTCTTTAAATTCCATGTGAGCCTGTGAGACTGAGGTCAGATCCTCAAAAGGTATTTAGGCAGCTAAACCTCATTGATTTAAATGGGCATTGGATGTCTAAACCCCTGAAAATGTGGGCCCAAGTGGTATATGAGTTTGGTGCTGGCCTTTGCATAGGGATATATATCGCCCACCATGCTAATTTTTGTAAACAATAATCAACTAGCAAGCAGTGTAGGTGGACAGAAATATAGAAATGTTAATCTCTGACCAGAATATTCAATTGCCTAAATGAAGACAGAATTTTATATCCTTTGATGCATTATTCTAGCACGTGAGCAATCAGTGTTGGAAATGATTAATATACAGGAGAGATCTACACATGCAGATGTTAGAAGAATATGAGGAGGAAAAAAAACCCAAGCAAATCATTTTATTTCAGCAATAACAGATGTTGGAGCATCATCCTGCAGCCATGTAACTTTTAATACAAAATGGCTTTCAGAGTGAGGGGGTGGGAGAGTGGAATCAATGCCAAATTACCCATTTATTTCAGCATTTTCATTTTAATGAGATCCTGTATCATTTTGTCTTTACAGTTGTCCTTCACTAATAATTCTCTGAAATGAGTTTTGTCTTAAGCATCAGTGAAAGAGAATCAGCTGTTTTAAAATTCCCCCCCCCCCCCCCATCTATGTGTCCCTAGTAGGTTCTACAGCAGAGACATACTTTGTTCTCACTCGCACCAATGTACATTGAGAGTAAAGCTAATGAAATCGGTGGAGTTTTTCTGGCCAATGCATGCCCTATTGCATTCGAAGATCATTGCTCTGACACCAGGGCCTGTGTCAGCCGCTGAAAGTCCCCAGAATACAGAGATCACAGACATATCTTAAAAGCCAACTTTGCTCCCTACTCCGTTCCTGAGCTCAACACTATCAGTTAGGATGGTACAATAACCCAGGACATCCGGAACAAAATCAGTAAAGCCAGGAATACTTTTAGGAGCTTAATACATTCTGGAAATCATTAAAATACAACACCAACACCAAAACCAAGATTTATCAGAGCAGCATACTTCCAACACTACTTTATAGTGCAAAATACTAAGGGATGAGAAAATACGACATGTTCAATCTGCCTTCATTCCACACTACCTGCCTCAGAAGAATTCTCTGTACCGTTTGGCCCAGAACCACTTCAAACCAAGATCCATTGACACAGTGCAGCTAAGAGGATGTGAACACTACCACTGTCAGCAGGCGATAGAGATGAACTGGCCACATGCTTTGGAGGAAACTGATTCCCTGACCAGAGCAGGAATAAGATGGACACCTGAAGGCAAGAGAAAATGAGGCTGCCCAAAACCAACATGGTGAAGAGCTGTGGAAGATGAGCTGAAAAACCTGGCACAAAGCTGGAGAACCATTGAAAGACCTGCCAGAAAGAGGCCAGAGTGGAGGACTTTCATTGCAACCCGGGCAGCTGTGAGAAACCATGTCCACAGTCATGTGTTTTAGTCAGGTGGGGGGGAGGGGAAGGATGACATACATCCACCATTGGTGCTGCATAAATGAGTGTAGGAAAATTGCACTAGCAGTAATTCTGCAATGATTCTAACTTACATTACACTAAAGCCAATCAAAGTAAATAGCCGAAGATTTGTTTCATTGACTGATTCCTTCCCATATCTGAGGAATAACCACTGCTAGAAAGTCAAAGAACCTGAAAAGTTTCTTCTGACTCTTGTTTTGATTATCTGATTTAGTCTAGGGTTCTCATTAATTCTTGGAGAATCCAATATGCCTTGTCTTACCTTACTCCAACTCTCTAGCTTGCTTCTTCTGTCTTTGTACATTCTGTCATTCAGCTGCAGACCCCACCGGCTCGTGGCATCATTTCTGTTGGTATGGAATAACAACAGGATCTGAAAATACATGGGAAAAGGGGTGACTTAGAAATTGCCATTGGCGATATGTTGCTAGTGAAAGAACACTGCCAGTTTGAGGAGCTGCTGGGGGAAGATGGAGAGATGGGAATGGCACTACAGAAGTTCAAATGGAGAGATGCATGAAGGTTCAAGCCATTATTTTCTTATGATCTAGTCTATTTTCATCTGACTAATAGATATGATGGAGAGCATAATTAATCAGACCTGACAGCAAACATGCAGTGACATAGCCTGGTTGCTTTGTTAATGACAATGCCACTACAATATGTAATAAAATATTGCTAAGTGGGAGCTATATATTTGCATGCATATGACTAAAAATTTAAATAAATGTATGGCATGTACAAATAGCCACTCAGTCCAATGTCTATTAAAGTCAATGGGAATGTGTTCTCTTCAGTGAGGCTTGGATTAGAGCCCAGGTGAACTGCTGGGCATTTATAACTCCAACTGATTCACTCACTATCAAGCCAATTATAAGTTGTCTTGAACTATTACATGTCTGAGGCTATTCATTTTTAGATACTTAATTTCATTAGTACCAGCTCTTTAATGTTTCATTTCCCATTTTTATTCACTTTTTAAAAGTATAAATACAAAGCTTATTTCGTTTTTAGATGCAGGTAAGTTCTCCTTACACATTCATACTTAAAACTAATGCTGTATGGAGAAATGTTTGGGAACCTAAGCGTTAATCTTTGCCAAGAATGGAAAAACTTTACCCTGTAGTTTTCACCTTGAGGGACAGACAAGTTTTTCCTGTTTGAAGCTTTCATAAGGGCATTTGAGGTAAAGGATCAAAGCATTAACAGGTGGGTGTGGAACATGACATTTTTCTTAAATGTGCTTTTCAACATTTGTCCTTTTGTAGATCAGGCTCCTTAATGGGGACAAATGGAGTGGAGGAAAATCAGAAAAATGTAAATGAGGTGCTTATTTTAGTCTAATCAATCTCTGTAAGGCTCTCATATCTTACCAAGCATGTGTTTAGGAGGATAATTATTATAATTGATTAATGCAAAAAAGCTTATTTCTACCCTGCATGCAGCATTTAGAGAGCTTTGCAACCACTCCCTCTGAGCCACATGGTTCAAAGGTGCTGAAGAGAACTTAAAAAGGGCTTTTTCCAGACAACATTTCATATTATTTCTTCCTAAACTGTATCCTTCAAGCGCTCTGCACCTGCAAACCAACTACCCGCGCAAACCTCTTATATGCAGGTACCACTCTGGTAACTGCAGTCCTATTTGGTATCCGGGAGGTAGTGTCCGGGCATACATCTAAAGGACCTTCCCCCCAGCCTACAGGGAGGGCCCACAGAGCCCAGATAACCAACTGATTGCGTGGGACAAATAATGAGAAAATAGGGATGGGTGTGTGGGTCAAAGGGCTAAAACAAGGCAACCGGATGGGAACACCGAACAGAGAACCCCAGACAGCGCCCACTGCCCCTCGAAGGTCGAGAGAAAGCCAGCAGATGCTGCCCAGTGGAAATCTGCCCGGATACATGAGCAAATGCAGGAACAGAAATAGGCCCCAAAGTCGCAGGCCCCTCCTTCAGCCAACCTCTGCTCCCTGGTTTTATAAATTGCCAGTTTGGCCATGGCCAGGAGGAGGTTGACCAGGAGGTCCCGGGACCTTGTGGGGCCACAGATGGGGTGTGCGTAGATTAGTAGGTGAGGGAAGAAGTGCAGCCAGAACCTTAACAAGAGGTTCTGGAGGAGCTGAAAGAGGGGCTGTAGCCTGGTGCACCGAGGCAGACATACACCAGGGCCACAGAAGGGGAAAGTGTTGGGAACGGGGGTGAACCACGCCAAGTACACACCCGTACTCACAGCACTGTGCAGGATTCTCCAGCTGATGTCCCCGGTGGGCTGTGGAACCAAGGTCGAATAGAGGCTAGCCCACTAGGGCTCCCCACCCTCTATTGGTGGTAAGAGGTCCCAGCACTTGGTGTCTGGGCGGGACACAAGGGTAGGGAAGTGGAGCATGTGAAGCACGAGCGTATACTCTTTGGGGCAGTTTGGAAGGGGACCGGCTGCAATGCATGCAGCTGGCTCAGGTGATGCGGGGGAGGCGATCGGGAAGGTACGCGGGGCTGAGGGTTGATGGGGAGATCAGGAAGGCTGGGGGTGAGGGGTGGGTGGAGTGCACCTTCTCGCAAGACCCTGTTTAGGTACACCTGAGCAGTGGGTGGCAAAGCGTCCTTCACCTCCTGAAGTACGCACTGGGGAGTACGTAGGGTGGAGAGCCCCATGCACGGAGCAAGCACCGGACGATCCACCTAGTCTCCCCGGTCGTAGTCCAGGAGGTCTCCGATTCTGGTGACTTCTGCAAGGACCAAACTCTGGCACACCGAGGGGGACTCTGCCGCCTGCACACGTAGATGGGGATTGTGTAGCTGGAGCTCTGCGAGGAGGTCTGCCCCCACGGTGGCTCCCAAGGACCTGGTTGCTGTAAGCAGCTTCCAGGTCCAGAGGAGGTCCTGGTTGAAGGCCGGGAGCCTGGCGAGGTCTCGCAGAAGACCCCTCAAATAAAGGAGCTGCCAGTCATATCGGAGCCCTCTGAAGCGGCGAAGGAAAGCGTGCGCAAGCGTGCTCCATACCTGACTACCTACATCAAATAAGAGTCTCTGAAGGGCCCGGAGGTGGAGGACATGAACCCGCACGCGCAAATACATCAGGGTAGTCACAGCAGAAGAGCCACGTGTGCACCTTCCCCACATCCCACCACCTCCGCGCCGAGGGAAAGGCACACTGCTTCGCACTCCAGAACTCCCAGAAGGACGCCACAAAGCCCACATCTTCCAGCAGGCTGTTATTAAAATGCCAGTAGGCCAGCCCAGGCCTCTTCGAGGAAAATGAGGCCATCACGGCCACCAAGTGGTGGTCCAAGAATGGGGCTAGATGAATGCTGGAGGAGTGGGCCCGGAAGAGATGATGATGAGAAAGATAAATGCGGTCCAACTGGCAGTGGAATGACCATTGACCCACCTCCCGGACATAGGTAAACACCCTGTCTCTGCCTGGGTGGAAGTCTCGCCAGACGTCCACCAGGGAGTGATGGTCTATTATCTCCCTGAGGACATCTGCGGCGGCCGGGCACTGCTTGGTCCCCGTACAGTCCTGCTCCTCGAGGGTGCAGTTAAAGTCCCCACCCAGGACCAGACACTCGCGATGAGTCAGGGTATGTCTACACTACAAAGTTAGTTCGAACTAACGGACGTTAGTTCGAACTAACTTTCATAGGCGCTACACTAGCGCTCCGCTAGTTCGAACTTAATTCGAACTAACGAAGCGCTTAGTTCGAACTAGGTAATCCTCATTCCACGAGGATTAAGCCTAGTTCAAACTTGCTAGTTTGAATTAAGGGCTGTGTAGACCCTTAATTCGAACTAGTGGGAGGCTAGCCCTCCCCAAGTTTCCCTGGTGGCCACTCTGGCCAACACCAGGGAAACTCTACTGCCCCCCTCCCGGCCCCGGACCCCTTAAAGGGGCACGGGCTGGCTACGGTGTCCGTGCCAGGTGCAAGCCTGCCAGCAACCAGCCAGCAGACCCTGCACCTGGCACGGATCGAGCCACCCACCCGATGCCCCCCAGCCCTCCCCCTCTTCCCGGGACCAGGCTGGCGGCTCCCGGGAGCTTGCACGGGACCGCAAGAGGCGGGCACCCGCCTGGGCTAATGCGGACATCATGGACCTCGTCCACGATCTCCGCACTAGGCACAGGAAAGTGGCCGTCTAGGGCAGGAGAGCTGCCAGCCTGGCCACCCAGGAGCAGGTGTGCATGAAAATCAAGGGGGTCCACTGAGACCCCCGACCCTGAGCCCTGAGCTTACAATGGCCGTACTGAGTCAGACCAAAGGTCCATCTAGCCCAGTAGCCTGTCTGCTGACAGCGGCCAACCTTAGGGACCCTGGAGGGGATGGACCGAAGACAGTGACCAAGCCATTTGTCTCGTGCCATCCCTCTCCAGCCTTCCACAAACCTTGGGCAGGAACACCACTCCTACCCCCTGGCTAATAGCACTCCATGGACCCAACCTCCATGACTTGATCTCACTTCCCTTTAAACTCTGTTCTAGTTCTAGCCTTCACAGCCTCCTGCAGCAAGGAGTTCCACAGGTTGACTCTTTGCTTTGTGAAGAACAACTTTCTGTTACTAGTTTGAAGCCAGCTACCCATTCCTTTCCTTTGGTGTCCTCTAGTCCTTCTTTACGGGAACTAATGAAGAACTTTTCTGTATGCACCCTCTCCACCCAACTCCTTCTTTTAGAGACCTCTATCCTGTCCCCCCTCCGTCTCCTCTTTTCTAAGCTGAAAAGTCCCAGTCTCTTTAGCCTCTCTTCATATGGGACCTGTTCCCAACCCCTGATCATTGTAGTTGCCCTCCCCTCTCCCACCCTCTCTCTTCCCCTCTCCCACCTCCTTTTCCCAGTCTCCCCCAGTTTTGTTCAATAATGACAGATTCCATTTTTGAACACAATTGTCCTGTATTTTGTACATCAAGAAAAGGGGCTAGGGAAGGGTAAGTGGAAGGAGGTGAGGGAGGAATGGGGCACGAGCCGCCGATGGGGAGGACTGGGCTGACTCTGCGGGCTTCTGGGGGTGGAAGCTCTCCTGCAGCCCCCCAATTGCCCCCTCTCTCCAGATGGCAGCCTGCAGCAAGTGCAGCCAGGCTGATGGCCGAGTGCTGTGATGTGCCCAGTGTGGGCACTCAGGGCACTCCAAGCCAGGACTGCTTTGCAAGCGGGGCACCCCTGAGAACTGTCTGTCCGGGGTGGGGGTAGGGACCCTTTAAGCGCAGCCCTCGGCTAGCCTGAGACAGCATCTCCACGCTCTAAGTCCTCCTCTGATGCCCTGCTGGCACTGCTTCTGGCCATCCTTAAGCACGGTTCAGGGTCCACTTAATGTGGACATGCTAGTTCGAATTAGCAAAACGCTAAGTCGAACTAGTTTTTAGTTCTAGACTAAGTTAGTTCGAATTAGCGCTGTAGTGTAGACGTACCCTCAGAGAGCCAAGGAAGGTAGACGCCCACTGGTAGAAATGGAGCCTCTCCAGGCCGGACGTCGGGGCATAGATGTTAATGAGATTTAATGTCAGCCCCTCCATCTGAACCTGGAGATGCAGCAGGCGGCCCTGCACAACCTTGGCAATCCCCAGCATGTTGGGCTGCAGGTTTGGGGAGAACAGGGTGGCCACCCCAGTTTGATGGGCTGACAGGTTGCTGTAAAGATGGAACGCTTCACGAATGTGCGTGTCATCCTTGCGCAGGGGCCGTGCTAATCTTCTCTGTATCGTTCCAAGTTTAGTATACGTGCTGCCAAAGCAAGCACTTTTTTTTACGGCACCTGGGTTTCCCAGGGGGTCACCCATCCAAGTACTAGCCAGGCCTGGGACGGTTTACCTTTTGAGATCAGACAAGATTGGGGGTGTTCGGTCCGGTATGGCCATAGGCCAGGTAACTGCAGGGATGGGCAAGTCTGAGGGTAAAACTGAATGTTTCACAGCACTTAGGTGCCAAGCTTTGGACTGTTAGCCCTTAACGTTTACTATGATCTTGTATAATGTATACTTGCATAATTCCTTTGGGCTGGTAGGGTCCACCTAAGGAGCCAGTGTGTGCAAACATTATGTAATTTGGGACTCACTCTCTGTTATAAAGTTGGCAAATACTGTGCCCCAATTTTGCCCACACTAGATTATTGGATACACATCTTAATCATAACATAAAAATTATCATTGGCCCAATGAAGCCAACAGAACTGGTATGGTTACCGTCCTACTCAACATTCCTCCACCTAACATACAGCATCGTAATACTGCCAACAAAGTGATCAAGATACAGCAAGAACCACCCTTGCTGTTGCTCTTTGGTATATGGGATGTGCCCTGCCATCAACTGCATAGGAGAAATTCCATCTGGACAGTGCTGCAAACTTGCCATCCAGCTGACAATATCTGCAGCTCAGGCAGATTGAATGGGTAAGAGCTTCAGTCACTTCCAGGAACTCCTATATCAATGTCAGTGTGACTGAACAGCTACTTGGCTTTAGACTCCCAAGCCACCTCTGCAGCCAGCTTGCCAGGTTCATGTGCAGTGTGATTCGTTGTACCAAGACAGACCATGTGTGGGGCATCCAGAACAGCTCACCATGTATCTGTGGTGCTGTGGATGATGCTCTACATCAGCGTTTCTTAAAGTATGTTCCATGGCGCACCGGTGTGCCGTGGAGAGAAAAGAATTCAAAATGGCCGCCCTTAAAGGGGCAAAAGCAACGAGGAGTCCTGTGGCACCTTATAGACTAACAGATTGGAGCATAAGCTTTCGTGGGCAAAGACCCACTTCGTCAGATGCACAGGACTCCTCATCACTTTTGCAGATTCAGACTAACATGGCTACCCCTCTAATACTTAAAGGGGCAAGCCTCCTTTTTTTGGGGGGGGGGGGGGCTCAATAACCTTTCCCTGGGGTTTTTTTTTTTTTCTTAAAAAAAAAAAATCCTTGGTGTTCCCCATAAAAAAAATTATTGTTTGGTGTTCGTCGGTCTTAAAAAGTTTAAGAAACACTGCTCTACATGGTCTGGATGGTTGATGTTTCCATTTCTGGGTCTCTGGAGGTCTTCTCAAGCTGAAAGCTTCTGACTCAAAAGCCTCTGATTGGCTCAAGATCATTTTGCTTTTATTCTACATATAGCTTCTTTCATGCAAAGGTCTGAAAGCTCTTCATCATTAATGAAATAAGGCTCACAACAGCATTAATTAGATGATTTGCCTTGTTTTAAATCATCCTTACTATCCTTAAATGACTTCCTTACAATCAGTGCTTTAGCTACTAGACCTTGCGTTTCCTCCTTTACCATGGAATATTTTAAAAAGCGATGCATATTCTCACTGTAGCTGCAGTGTGGAGACTGCATGTGAGTCCATTGGTTCACCATTGCTGCCCAACCCAAATGATCCTTTACCCACACTTTCAAGTGCTTACTCCATACGTAACTTACCCAGTGGTGGGAGGAGAGGTTGCTTCAGGCAGGCTGGAGTGCCCCCCATCCCGTTTAACCAGTTAACCAATTAAGTGAGATTTTACATCCCAAGCTAGCATGATCATTTTCAGAGCATCAACCCTAATGAAGATCATTCTGTAGATTGTTGAATGTTCCAAAACATTGGATTTCACAATAACTATTAAATCCATGTGAGTCAAGCAGCTTTGAAATCGAATGGAATAGGATTGCTGTTTCCTTTTTAAAACAAAGTCCTTTTTGCAAAATTTTAAATTCTTCAGTGCCTGGCATGTGCCTTTTCATTTGGGGGAGAGTTTCATAAGTGACTAAAGGATTTAGGAGCCTAAAATGTAAACTTTTTAATGTTGACACATCATCTCTGCAGGCTGTAACCACTACTCAGACCACATCAAAACACACACATATGCATATACAGGCAGTCCCCGAGTTACGTGGATCCGACCTATGTCAGATCCGCAGTTACGAACGGGGCTTTTCTCACCCCGGAGGATGGGAGCGGCGGGACGCCCAGATGCGCCTCCCGCGTCCTCCGGGGCGAGAAAAGCTGCTCCACATCTCCCTGGTCTGCTGAGGGGGGGAGTCCTCCCCAGCAGACTAGGGAGACGCGGAGCTAAGCCGCAGAGCACACGGGCAGTGGGACAGCCCAGACGCGCCGCGGCTGTCCCGCTGCCCGCGTGTTCCGTGGCTTTGCTCCGCGTCTCCCTGGTCTGCTGGGGGGGGGGTTCCCCCCCCCCAGCAGACCAGGGAGATGCGGAGCAGCTTTTCTCGCCCCGGAGGACGCGGGAGGCGCATCTGGGCGTCCCACCGCTCCCGTCCTCCGGGGCGAGAAAAGCCCCGTTTGTAACTGCGAATCCGACATATGTCGGATCCGCGTAACTCGGGGACTGCCTGTATATGCATATGTGTGTGTTTTGATGTGGTCTGAGTAGTGGTTACAGCCTGCAGAGATGATGTGTCAACATTAAAAAGTTTACATTTTAGGCTCCTAAATCCTTTCGGCCTCCCCCCCCCCCCCTCCCCCCCAGCAGACCAGGGAGATGCGGAGCAAAGCTGCAGAGGATGCGGGCGGGACCGCGGCGCATCTTGACGGTCCTGCCACCCGCGTCTCCCTGGTCTGCTGGGGAGGGGGGGGCGCAGCTAGTGCCCCCTCTCCCCTCCCCCAGCAGACCAGGCTTTTCTCGCCGACGACGCCTGGGGTAGAGCAGCTGGGGCGCTGCTGGGTTGGTCCCGCAGCGCCGCTCCTCGGCGCTACTGGACCAACCCGGCAGCACCCCAGCTGTTCTGCCCCAGGCGTCCCCAAGTCAGCCGCTGCTGAAACTGACCAGCGGCTGACTACAGGAAGCCGGAGGCAGAGTTGCTCTGCCCCGGCTTCCTGGAATCAGCCGCTGATCAGTTTCAGCAGCGGCTGACTTGGGGACACCTGGGGTAGAGCAGCTGGAGTGCTGCCAGGTTGGTCCCTGCAGAGCTGAGGTGCAGCACTGCGGGGACCTACCCGGCAGCGCCCCAGCTGCTCTGTCCCAGGCGTCCAAATTCAGCCGCTGTTGAAACTGATCAGCGGCTGATTCCAGGAAGCCCAGGGCAGAGCAACTCTGCCTCGGGCTTCCTATAGTCAGCCGCTGGTCAGTTTCAGCAGCGGCTGAATCTGGACGCCAGTTCCGACTTACATACGAAGTCAACTTAAGAACAAACCTACAGTCCCTATCTTGTACGTAACCCGGGGACTGCCTGTATATAACTGATAGCAGCAACTTCTATCCCACCTGCTCAGGGCAGGTGCCTAAATAGTACCCAGAACGGTATGAATGCACTTAGTTGACTCACATGCACACAAAGAAGTAATTAGTAAAAAGACGGCAAGGTTCATATACAGGAATTATTGCCTCCTGTTCATGCTGCTTTTCTCCCTTGTTTTACCAGAAGACTAAATGGCTTCTCACATATGATGGAATATGAAGCTACAGTTGCTGGCTTCTGAACTGTTAGCTATCCAGTGAAGTTAGATTAGACTGTGGCTTTCTCTGCAAGGCTCACTCTCATTAGCTCAAGGCAAACTCTGAGATCTCATTTCAGTTATCTAGAGAGCCTTAAAGGTCTACATTTCCTCCAGGGTAAGTTCCATGGACCAATATTAATCCTAGGGAGAAACAACAAAATCCTGTCCTTCAGGATATGTGTGGAATTTTAAGGCTGCAGGACTCTGTCTGTCTGTAAGGCGTCTGGTACCATCCTGGTGGCATCAGATACTCAGACATTACAGCTATGGGGCACACAAAAGCATTTAGATCTATGCATCAGCTAAGAGCCCAGCTGCTGTGAGTTCTGAGAGCTCTCTTGTTTTTCTGGATGACACACAGCTCCCCTTTGGCTGTAGTATTGTTGTGAGAAATCTGCTTAGCTATAAGAATAAGATCCTTCATAAATTGTTTACGAGATCAGTGGGCAAAGAAACTCAACATCCCAAAAGGGGCTGCATGAAGCAAGCACATGGTTCTGTATGTGCGTGTATAAATCTACACATTTCCCATCTTTTAATATGCTGCCATGTATGCTGTTTCTTTCAAAAAGAGAGTCCTTGGTGTTTACATTAACATCATTCTTACAACTGACTGATCCTTCAATGCTGTGGAGATGAATGATGTATAAGTAATTGATGTGAATCTCCAGAAGGGAGTATCGCTGTTAGTTATCTTGATATGAGAAATTCAAGCCTGAAGGATAAATTATAACTTCAGGATGAACTAGATAAAAGCTTTAGTTTCTTCTATTAGGTAGCTCATTTATCTAGCCAAAGTAGCTCTTAAAGAGACACAATCATGCCAAGAATCACACTTCTTAAAATTTCCATACTGTATTATCAATACATCCTGAAATTATTATATATGAATATTTTTAAAATCCAATGTATTTGTACCATAAATGCTGATTATTTATACAAATCATTCAGCTTACTCAATAAATATATGTAGGTCAGTAGAGCTGGCTGAAAAAAATTAAAAATGTCATGAAAGTTTCAAAACTGCAAAAATGTTTCCTCTTTTTTCAAAAGTGTCTCCAACATTTTTATAAATTTTGTTACAGATGTTATGAAAAAATGGGTCACAATGTTTATCACCATTTTTGTTGAATAAAATGGAGATTTTCAGAACATGAATATAATTAAAAAATAACGTGGACTTTTTCAAAAAAAATAATTGGCATTTTCAAAAGTTTTCATTTCAGTGACTTTTTTTCCCTTAAAGATCATTTTATGGTGAAAAAAAACCCAGCGTCAAGAATTTCAGCTCTCAACAGCTGTTTCATTTTTGTTCCCAGCCAGTTTCATTTTCTAGTTATCATTCCAATGAGTGCAAGAAAAAAGATGATCCGTATATTTTCAGATCTGCAAGGGTTTTTTTCATATTTTGAGAAGAAGTTCAGCTCTGTTAGTCTTTCAGATGTATTGGGCTTTCCTACTCCTGTACACGTTATTTTCAGCTCTTTGCCAGGCTTGTCTCCATTTACTGTGAGAGTGGCACTGCAGAAATTGATCTCTCAGGGTTCGATTTATCAGGTCTAAAAGATATGCTAAATAGACTGCTGACGGTTCCTCTATTGATTCCAATATTCCACCAGGTCACGAGGAGTGAGGGAAGTTGACAGGAGAGTTTCCTGCTGACCTACGCAATAGGGATGCAGAGGAAATTTGACCAAAGGTAGGTTGACGCCAGCTACGTTATTCATGTAGCTGGAGTTGTGTATCTTAGGTTGACTTTCTCCCCTAGTGTACACCTGGCCTTACCTATGTTACAGCCACTTATACTGCTTCAGGAAGAATACAGGCTCTGGGGAAATAGGAACAGCCAAGAAAGCACGCGCACACACGCACACACATACCCTCTTCCCCAGAAAGACTGTTGAATACTTCTAAACTTACACTGCAAATCTCTTTCTTTGACCCTTAAGTCCTTAGGGTGAGGGATGGTTTCTTTCATCCCATATTCTGAATTATTTTAAAGTGTTAATGTACTGTAGCTAATACACTGTAGAGGGAATTGCATAATGGCTCTTTGAGCTCAATCATACTTCATACCAACTTTTAACATCTTCTGTTTCAGGACCCGATTGAGCAAAATGCTTAACTTTAAGCACATGAACTGTCCTACAGATTAAGCAAATGCTTTACCTTGCTGCATCAGAGGGGACTAATAGAGGGCCTTTCAGCAGACTTGCAAGGAAGGGCAAAACTAATGCCTCCAATACAAATACACCGATACTGCTAGTACCTGCCCCCAAAATAATTCAAAACCTTGGGAAAGCAGTTTTGTTTGAAACAAACTATGCTCAGATCCAAAAGGCATGACAAAAATACCTAGATAGCATGGTTGATGTACAATTTATCTACAACGTCTGCAGCTGATGTATGATATATAATATAAATACTTTATTTTTCCTTGTAGACAGCACAAGTTTATTTTCTAAAGGGAAATAAACATCTGCCGTCACATACAGAAATATTTAAAGTGATTCTCAAAAAGTACCATTTCAGCTGGTCTTTTGTAATACAAATGAATTTCCCTCAGATTTAGGAAACAAATCACAGGCATATGTTTTCTGAAAAGACAGCAGATGTTTTAACCAAAATAATGCTCTTGTACCTGCTACCAGTTTCTCCTAGCAAGTCTAACACTGACAGGGATTCTCCTGAGGCCATCAGGAAATCAAACACCCAGAGGTGACTGCTCATTCAGGTGGAAAACTATCAGCAAGGGCTCTTAAACTAACAAAATTCTCTGTGTACACAGTAATGACTGATGTCTGTCTAACCACAGAAATAGATCATCAAAGCACTTGAACTAGTAATTCCCCGGTCACATGTAAATGGCACCATTTCCCAGTGTCTGTCCTTCCTTTATCTTTTCTGATCAGACACACTTGGACTGAGGAAGTAAATGGATTGGATGATACAAAAGCTAAGCAGTAGAATTAAGTATGTTTGTGTTGAGGATTGACCAAAATAAAATTGTACGGGGCAAAGTGTGTGATTAGCGTCATGTACACTTGTCTCTAGTGATAAACTTCACAACCTTCAGCTGCATGCCTCACAATGTACTCAGCATTGCATGTATAAATATACTGTAACAAAATATCTGTGTCATGTGGTGTTAATGATATAATCCTCTGCTAATGGATATGTGTGAAAGAAAACAAGGGGGTCAACAAATCACGAGTAAGTGACAGTTCGGTGAACTTTGATACCAATGTTGATAGGTTAGAATTAGACTCCTATAACCGTGACTTGTACAAGTATCCATTGATTTCCCTGAGTTTGTTGCCTGAATGAGGATTGCAGGATGATTCCCTAAGATAACATACTATCTTTGTCAACTTACAGGCAAAGGACAGAAAATGCTGTTTACCCCAGATGAGGATCTGGTCAATCAGTATAGTTCCGCTGACTTTAATGGAGAAGTGCTGATTTATAATTTCAGAAAAACTCTCCCTGAGCTATTTTCAGCCAAAGTACTTTAGCCTAGAAGCAGCAGCTCACACAAGAGCACACAGTCACAAAGAACTAGGGATATTTTTAAGTGATAAAACACAAGAGGCAATGCAACTGTTTGGAGCTATTACATGCTTTAGGTGCACCATGAGGTACAAAGCTGACAGCTAAGTTCTCAACTTTCCTGACAACAGCAACAAATCCCTGGGTGGAGAGAGTTCTCTGGCTGAACTCTCTCTCCCCTTCTCTCCCGCAGCCTTTTTAGTTGCACACTTAATATAGATTGCTCGCTTGGGGCTGGTGACTCAAAGTTCCACTTGGGAGCAAAATCCTTTTGTCTTTAAAACATGTCACTTAATTTCGTTGCTGTATGTTGGAGGGCTGTAGTGGAGGCCTGTAGGTGTCATACAAGTGCCCAGTGGGCTACGAGCTACAGAAATATATGGCAAAAACACCCTGTGCAAGTTAATACTTTGAGTACCTGAGTTCTAGTCCTAGCTCTGCCATTGACTTCCGGTGTGGGATTTAGGTGCATCACTGTGGCAAAGCAGCACCCTGAAACCCACATATCACCCCTGCATAAAATTCTGATATATTTCATACACAGCATGCCATGTAAGATATCATACCAAAGGTCATGATCTGCTGAAACCCATTGTTCTGCCAAAATATGTATATCATTAGTGTGTATAAATTGATGAGATTTTTCTGTATGGTTGTTACTCAGAGATGTTACTAATTCTCCAGTGACAACAAAGGAGCTAACCCACTCCTAGGAGAGCATTAAACGACCATTCATCAGCAGGGGAGTTGTAATCAAGGGATTTACAATGCTGTGTAAGAACTGCAGAAGCATCACACATCACTGTGTGACTCAGCAAAGCCCACTGGGACATGTCTGGGCCAGTGTTTTCTAGACACATGGACTTGGTCTTTAGCACTAAAGACATTGGTCCCAGGCTTAAAGAGGAAGCCTATGTACTAAGAACTACAACCTACCTACAACATCCAGTGGGGTGAGAAAAACTATTTGACCTAAATACTGCCTACTCTAATAGGCTACATTTACATTGTGCTCTCTTGCACAAGAATGTATGCAAATGAGGTGTGGCGATGAAAATCGCTGTGCCTCATTTGCATACTTAATGAGCTGCCATTTTTGCACAAGGGGCTTTTGCGCAAAAAGGAGCAGACTACACTTTGCTCCTTCTTGTGCAAAACCTCCTCTTGCGCAAGAGCCATTCTGCTGCTTATTTTCAGGCAGAACGGCTCTTGCGCAAAAGCCCCATGCGCAAAATGGTGGCTCATTAAGTATGCAAATGAGGCGCAGCGATATTTATCGCCGCGCCTCATTTGCACGTTCTTGCGCAAGAGAGCACAATGTAGACGTAGCCAGAAGATTTAAGATTTAGACCTTTTATTTTCTTTGGTAACCATCTCGGCTCTGCCCCTTTGTTCTTACCACTTATAATCATTTAAAAATCTATCTGAAGTTAATAAGCCTGTTTTATTTTTTACATTTCATCTTCTACAGTGTGTTTTGCTTGAAGTGCTTCGGAAATCTCAGTTCATTTTACAAAGGCTAGTGTGTGTCTTCTCCACATTGAGGGAGGAGCAGATTGAGTAATCAACTTACATTGGTCAGACTTCTGACCAGGGCAAGATGGTGTATTCTGGGGGTGCCAAGCTGGGATTTGGGAGATTTGCTGAGGCCTTTCTCTGTGTGATTTGTGAGTGGCTCAGTGAGTATTTATACAGTTTAGTTGGGTATGTATGTGTGGGGGGGCCCATATGCTATTGTGCTAAGTGATAGCACACCTGGAGAGGTTTGTTGCTTGTCACTAGCAGATTGGTTCTTAGGAGGGTGAAGGGCCTGGAGCAGAGGTGACTAATACATCACTTATGGGATTGATCTGTCGCTTTCAGGGCTGCCCACTTTGGCTAGTTGTGTGGGCCTGCCCCCACCCAAAGTGTTGGGTCCAGTAGGAGTTGCCCCAATTTGCCATCCCCTAGGGTGAGCTTTACTCGCAAAATACAGTGCGAGACTGCCTAGGCTGGAGAGTTAAGGGGCTCACAGCAGACCTCAGTTCCAAGTTGTACCCCGGGATCCTGTCACAGTCACTTAACATTTCTGTTTCCTATCTGTAATGTAGGGTTTATTATGCTTTGAGATCTATACATGGGGCTGCGTCTAGATTGGCATGATTTTCCGGAAATGCTTTTAACGGAAAAGTTTTCCGTTAAAAGCATTTTCGGAAAAGAGCGTCTAGATTGGCACGGATGCTTTTCCGCAAAAGCACTTTTTGCAGAAAAGCGTCCGGGCCAATCTAGACGCGCTTTTCCGCAAAAAAGCCCCGATCGACATTTTCGCGATTGGGGCTTTTTTGCGGAAAACATTTCTGAGCTGTCTACACTGGCCCTTTTGCGCAAAAGGGACTTTTGCCTGAACAGGAGCAGAATAGTATTTCCGCAAGAAGCACTGATTTCTTACAGTAGGAAGTCAGTGCTTTTGCGGAAATTCAAGCGGCCAGTATAGATAGCTGGCCAGTTTTTCCAGAAAAGCAGCTGATTTTCTGGAAAAACTGGCCAGTCTAGACACAGCCGAAAACTGCTCTACAAGCCCTACATATTATTCACTATGGTGTCAATTAAAACTGCCTATACAGGCAGTCCCCGGGTTACGTACAAGATAGGGACTGTAGGTTTGTTCTTAAGTTGAATCTGTATGTAAGTCGGAACTGGCGTCCAGATTCAGCCGCTGCTGAAACTGATCAGTTTCAACAGCGGCTGAATCTGGACGCCAGTTCCGACTTACATACAGATTCAACTTAAGAACCCCAGGCGTTCCCCAAGTCAGCTGCTGCTGAAACTGATCAGCGGCTGATTCCAGGAAGCTGGGGGCAGAGCAACTCTGCCTCAGGCTTACTGTAGTCAGCCGCTGGTCAGTTTCAGCAGTGGCTGACTTGGGGACGCCTGGGGCAGAGCAGCTGGGGTGCTGCTCTGCCCCAGGCATCCTGATTCAGCCGCTGCTGAAACTGACCAGCAGCGGTTGAATCAGGACGCCTGAGGCAGAGCAGCTGGGGTGCTGCCGGGTTGGTCCAGTAGCACCGAGGAGCGGCGCTGCGGGACCAACCCAGCAGCGCCCCAGCTGCTCTACCCCAGGCGTCGTGGGCAGAAAAGCCTGGTCTGCTGGGGGGGAGGGGGCACTAGCTGCGCCCCCCCCTCCCCAGCAGACCAGGGAGACGGGGAGCAGGTTTTCTCGCTCCGGAGAACGCGGGCGGCAGGACTGCGGCTCATCTGGGCGTCCCGCCGCTCCCGTCCTCCGGGGCAAGAAAAGCCCCGTTCGTAACTGCGGATCCAACATAAGTCGGATCCGCGTAATTCGGGAACTGCCTGTATTCTGAGATCATTCACATTGTGCAAATTTAGGAATCCTATGAAGCATTTGCATGGGTAAACTCAAGTATATGCTTATGTGTAGTCATTGCTGCCAATGGCTGTAGTAATATAGTGTTTCCTGTGGCAAGTTATGTTGTTTTTCCAGGGTGTCAGCACAACAATCCAGTACCCCTCTGAGTCTGCCCACCCATTCATCTGTACTTTGTAAAGCGCTCCTATGTAAGAGAAAAATCCCTTGGATTTAAAGTGAGTAGGACAAAGCCAGTTTTTGTTCTTAGGGTTATTATTATAAATTTGGTATTATACAGTACCAAATCAAGCAGGATGTTTTGGCTTGTGCTCCGGATTTCAAGGCAGTTTTTATAAAATGCTGCTATTCTTTGTAGCATGCACACTCTATGTTCCCACAGCCTAGAGCTACTTCCAAGGATACAGACTGCTGGGGTCATCGTGGTGGTACGAGGCGGTGTTGGTTTTGGGAGAAATGTGCTTACAAGCATGGGCATTTACTGTGCATATATTTCTAGCTTAATGATACAGCTTGTCATTTCTGCCTAATGGACCTTGTTATGTGCGCCTAATGGTTACATTAAAATGTGCAAACATAGCTCCTTACCAATATTATGTCAAGAATAATTTAATTACTACAAATGATGCATCTGGGTATGCGTAAGAGTAGTTGTTGATTTAAATGTGTCCCCCCCCCCTTGAAATAACAAACCATATGTATTTCTTGAATCTTCCTGAAGGCTAGCCTCATTATCAGTCAAACATATTTCAAAATGAAGTTCACACAAGAAAACTTCAGAGGTGCTATTTTGGGTGCCATTCTGAGTTGGGCGTATCAGAAATACTTTCTCTTATTATTCCTAACGCAGAAAAGCATAGGGCCTGATTCTAATCTCACTTATCCTGGCATAAATCAAAAGCCACTCCAATGAAACTAGTGATGTCAGGCAAGTTAGATTAGATTAGATCCAAGGTACTGTCTCTGTAGCAAGAGGGGTGGGTGAAATTCATGATGAGACCAATGACCGGAAGTGAAAAATTGACACTTATTTTTAGGTCTGCCTGATTCCATGAACACTTATGTGCACGTGTAACTTTATTCACACGAGTAGTCCAATTGATTTAATAGGGTTATTATTATAAGAGTTACTCCTACATAAATATCTGTAAAATCTGGCCCTAGTTTACATTATATTTTGTTTCTGTTTATTCAGTTCTCTTGTATGTCTTTGCTACTATTTTTTGAATTCTATTTGTAGGTCTCTTTTTTAACAAATTGCTCAGTTTCCTATATTTGGTTTTATGTGCAGGCAAAAAAAGGCTTCTCGGGGGAGGACATAATTCAAAACCTGTTGAAGGAAATGTTATTAGCAAGAAGATTACATCTGTATTTTAGGATAAAGGTTTTGAATTAATGGGAGAAACAAACTAAAAGTAAACTGAAGAATCTATTTTCAATGTAACAAAGATAACATCATATTTAGTAAAAATTTAATTTTACATGGAAAGTTGCTCCAGCATAATAATCTAAGGTGTCAATAACAGAGATTAGAAAACTTCCTTCTACAAAGTCACAGGTTCAGTTCTTTAGCCTATAAGAAGGCACTCACCACAATCAAGATATACTGGTTTACACTTGCTAAAGATCTGGCCCATGACTTTTAATTTGGCAGTGCTCCTTTATAATGCACATTAGGGACCAGAGTCTTCTGGCAGTTACACTAGTATAAATCCAAAGTAACTATGGTGTTACATTAGTAAAAATGAGCACAATGAGCCTTAAGTATCTGACAGAGCTTCTATGGGAAGAACTTCACTGAGTTTATTAACCACTGCATTTCTCCAGTTTTACCTCTACTCCGGAGGTAATACTAGAGTGATTCTCTCTAGTGATTCAGGTCACAGATACGTTGTTTCCTATCTGTCTAGTCTTCACCAGATATTTTTAGTTTGGGTACGTCAAAAAAAGAGAACTCAGTGGCAGGGCGACTGAAAATAATCAGTGTTGTAAATTAGCATGATGAAATCAGGCTTCTTTTAAACTGCTTTCTCAGAACTGCTTGCTATAATGGCTAGATAGACCTCATGTACAGAATTTGACTTCCTGAAAATCACTGTTTGTTTGTTTGTTTTTATGTTAGATTCATAGAATCCTGGGACTGGAAGAGACCTCAGGAGGTAATTGAGTCCAGCCCCCTGCCCAAGGCAGGACCAACCCCAACTAAATCATCCCAGTCAGGGCTTTGTCAAGCCGAGACTTGAAAACCTCTAAGGGTGAAGATTCCACCACCTCCCTAGGTAACCCATCCCAGTACTTCACCACCTTCCTAATGAAATAGTTTTTCCTAATATCCAACCTAGACCTCCCCCACTGTAACTTGAGACCATTGCTCCTTGTTCTGCCATCTGTCACTTCTGAGAACAGCCTCTCTTCATCTTCTTTGGAACCTGCCTTCAGGAAGTTGAAGGCTGCTATCAAAATCCCCCTTCACTCTTTTCTGTAGACTAAATAAGCCCAAATCCCTCAACCTCTCCTTGTAGGTCAAGTGCTCCAGCCCCCTAATGATTTTGATTGCCCTCCACTGGGCTTTCTCCAATGTGTCCACATCCTTTCTGTAGTGGGGGCCCCAGAATTGGACACAATATTCCAGATGTGGCCTTACTAGTGCAGAAGAGGACTGTGCAGTAACGACGTTTCTTCTAGCTATGTCCCCCCGTGGGTGCTCCACTTGAGGTGTTGGGCTCATCCCGGCGCCACAGGGATGAGCCCGACACCTCAGTGGAGTACCCACGGGGACACCACCGAAGAAGAATAAAAGGGAATAATCACTTCTTTAGATCTGCTGGCAATGCTCCTCCTAATGCACCCTAATATGCCATTAGCCTTCTTGGGCACACTGCTGACTCATAATATTACTTTTTTTTTTATACTGGCTGTATATGATGTACTGCTCGTATTAATGCCACACCACAGCAAGGATTAGGGGTTTGTTTGTATGATAGGCAGGCTTATTCTTTACAAATAAATGCAGCAATAAATCATTTGACTTAAAATGAGAAAATAATCATGACTAGTTTTATGTATTCTCATTCTCTATATGACTTCCAAAACTGAACGTGATGCTTTACAGCCACATAAGACATGGTCTCTAGTGTAAAGGCTTGAGTCTCCTCTGCCCTACATGTTCTGCACTCCTTTACACCTGTGCAGAATGGGTAAAAAATGCATCTATTTGTACCTGCTAGCTTTTTGTACTCACTTTGCACTGAAGTGACTGACTACACAAGGTGCAGAGCAACAGAGAATCAGCAGCACTGGTCTTTACACTGCAAACATGTACATACGGATAACTTTGCATGCAAGTAGGCCAGCTGAATTCCAAGGAGCCAAATCTTAAAGAGTGCATGTAGTTCTAGGCATCCCAACTCAAAAAAGATACTCTAGAATTGGAAAAGGTGCAAAGAAGAGCAACAAAAATAATTAAGGCTTCCATAAGAAGAGATATTAAAAAGAGTGGAACTGTTCAGTTTAGAAAAGAGACAACTAAGGGGATGATAATATTAGAGGTCTATACAATCATGAATGGTAAGGGGAAAATGAATAGGGAAGCATTCTTTTCCCTTTAGATACCACAATAACTAGGAGTCACCCAATTAAATTAATAAGCATCAGGTTTAAACCAAACAAAAGTGTGGGTGGGACCTCCCTGATCCAGCACCCTCTGGACTGGAATGGTCCTAAACCATGGAGTTTGCTGGACCAGGAGAAGTCAAGGCTCCTCACCCAGCTGTAGGCTCTGCTCGCAGCCGGGGCTGTGCCCACCGCATCAGCCCCAGCCAGGGGCCAGCTCCCCAGCATCCAGCCCCAAATGGGGCTGTGCTCTACACTGTGCCAACCCTGGTCAGGGATGAGCTCCTGACTGCCAGCCCCAGTGCCTCCAGCCACAGCTGGGAGTCAGACCAGAAAATTGGCATTTTCTAAGAGGTTAACATAGCAATTACCAATGGCCTTTTTACATATTTTTCTTTAATGAGGAATAACATGCATGTAGAAAAGACCTATTTAAAGGCTTCATTTGTATTCTTTTAAATCAGATCATTATTTATTTAATATCTTATATACGTAGTTGGAATGCTATGCATTTTTGCAGCTGTTTGTATTTCATGGTAGATTCAACTGTATTACTTCTAATTTGCAAACTGATTTTTGCAGCTCTGCTGCCTTCAGTTGTGCTCACCACCACAGCACCCTGGGGCTGTGCTTCTGAACCTGGCCAGCCAGGGCTCTCCGGTCCAGCAATATCATGTTGTTGGACCAGAGAGTCCTGGATTTTAGAGGCTCAACTGATACTTCTTCACACAGCACAAAGCCAACTTGAAGAATTCATTGCCATGGGATGCTGTGAAAGCCAAAAGCATAAATGAGATAACAAGGGACTTAGATAAGTTCATGGCGGATAGCTTCACCAATAGCTTTTAGCCAGGATTGTCAGAGACACAACCCCCATGCCTTGGATGTGCCTAATCCTCTAGCTCACAGAAGCTGGGATTGGCCAACAGGTTGCCCTGTTCCGTTCATTCTCTCTGCAGCATCTGGCCCTGGCTGCTGTCAGAGACAGGATATTGGGCTAGATGGACTATTGTCTGAAGGGCATGGCCTTTCAAACTGGTTCTTCTTATAGTGCATAATTAGCCATTTGTATAAAAATCTTTCACCTTCCATGGAAATAGCGTAGCATGTTTCTGAACTGACTTGAAGATGATGAGCAGGCCCACAATAGTCTTTGGTGAGAATGTCCATTTTCTTGCTGCATCTATGCCTTTGCTTCGGAGGGAGTTCACCTGCTGTCCCAACGTGAAAAATGAGTGAGAGCGTTTGCTAGGGAAAGGATGAAAGGAAACACTGTTGGTGAAGAGCTGCAGGGGAGGCGGAGGTCATTTCTGGTGCAAAGAAATGTTGAACAGAGCAAATGACAAAACGGTGTCACCTTCTCCATAAACACCACAGGGAGAGATGTGGTGGCTTGCATTGAGAAGTGGAGAAAAGGGAGAAGGTAATCCAGGAAGAATGAGCACAGGGTAATCAAATAATCTGGATTAGACTTTCACGTTGTGTAGATCAGCATAGTTCCACTGATTTCAGTGGGATTGTGCATGTGCTCAAGGTTATCTTTTTTCTTAACTATCTGGTTGAATTTGGACTTTAGTGACTCTACAACCTTTTACTGCCTCATAGCTAAAAGAGATTTATTTTAGCTCATGTAGCAGAGGCCTGTGTTTTGGGTACTGAAGGTCCTGGATTTGATCCTCGCTCACAGACATGATGATCGTGTGTGTGGTTTGCTATATGTGCATGGTCAGGGAGCTACATGGAATCTTATAAATTATGCTGCTGGCATTGCCAGAACAATGAGGTCATGCATGCATCTATGGGTCCTGATGCTGAACGTCACACAGGCCTTCAGACTCAGTCTTTGTTCCAATCTGAGCTTTGAAATGAGGAATTTGTCATCCTATCCTACGTACCCATTCTGAAATTTACATTTACAGCCATATTAAAACACATTTAATTAATGCATAGGATTTTATCCATATGCAGATTACCAAAGGTAATATGATTTGAAAACAAACAGAAGTTCTGTATCCCCTCTGCAACTGCTTTTAGGGATGGAGCTGAATACTCTGAGGTCAATGTCAGTCTTTTTATTGGCTTTGGATCAGGTCCTTGATCACACTAACTTGGTCACTTTGATCCCCCGAGCCTTCCTGGGCATATAATGAGCTCATACCCTCTTCCTCCTCAGAGCACCGAAACTGACTTAGACTGCAAACCTGCAAGGTCATGTGCATGGGTGGATGGATCTCTGTGCCTTCAAGGAGCCTCACTCACTTTTGCGTGTTTTCAGTCCTGAAATGTATCTTTATTATAAGCTCCAAAACAACAATACAATACAAACCTTCCTACTCAAGCTATTTTAGTTATAGGAAAATACTCAATTCCCACCCCCCACTCAATTTTATTAATAGATGTGCTGATTTATTCCTAATTTTGTACAAAAAAATGGTTTGAGATAAAGCCTTAACTAATTTATTTTTAATGAAAAAGGCCTTTTAATATGAATGGAGATGCTTTAATTCTCTAGCTTTTTAAATATTTCCTGTGTGTATTAAATATATTTACTGTCGTCTGTATGTTAGGAGCCATGCACCTAATTAGAGCAGGATGTTTATTTGAAAAGTCAAAAAAATCTAATTAGCATATATTAACATAACACTGCATTTATGACATCTTAATGGCATCAGTAGGATTTATGAATAAAATATAACCAGGGCATTTACATTCTTTAACACTCTTGTCGCTGGCTGTAGAGTTGTGGATTGGGGGCAGGGTGGACCTGTGAACACCCACATGGTATATTATCAATAGCCCAGTTCAGAGTATCCCCTTTGTACAGATTCTTGTCTTTGACTGATACACAAGTATCCTATTATGCTTTGTCCCTTGTGAAATATTACATTATTTCTTTCATTCATGGGTCAAAAGAAGGGATATACACAAGCTTTAAAAGGCATCTATGCATATAACTGTTTTCAGCTATTAAATTAAAAAAGATGCTTTCTAATATTCAAACTTCTGCTCTCACAACTAGTCTCAGCAGTCTATGAATTCAGTATTACCCTCTGCCCAGAACTGGTCCAATTATTGTACACAATACAGGATGGTGCCAACCATTGTATAGGGGATTTTAAATTAAGGAAGGAAACTGTGAATAACATTTTGAAGACCCTCCAAGTGCTACATGGGCTAGATAGCCACTGTCTTCCTCCATTTAATTTTGTGCAAAGCTAGTGCAAGAGGCTGCCAGAAGGATTACACCTGTGCAAAGCAAGGGACAAATTCAATGCAGTAGAGAATCAGATCCATGGAATTCTGTACGTTGACCTGACATACTGTGTTCTCACAAATATACTGGTCTGCATGCTGTACAACTGATGTATATGGAACTTTTCCATGTAGTTTGCAGTGGGTTTAGGTAAATAGGTCTGACACATATATAGATGAAATGCCAGTGTTTGGTGTTGGATACACAAACGGTAGACATGCTACCACTTTATAGCACCATTAGTGTGAACAAAATTGCAACAGACAGATGCATGTCCCCATGAATAACTGGCTTCACCAGTAAAAGATTAGAATTGATCTGTCATGTTTCATCAACAACAGTCATCAATCAGATTTCTCCATGCATCACTGAGAACGACAAATTAGTTTCAATCAATCTAGGCTTTGGCACGATCTCGTGTTGTCTCTACCTGCACTTTCCAAACTAATGAGGGGTTGATTCTGCTTTACTGACATCATTAGGACTATTGATGAAGGTAGGTACTATTCAGCATGGGTAAAGTTGCACAGTGTGGCCCTGGATGATTGGAACAGTGAAAAGAAGAGCTGTGAAGCACACATAATTGTATGTGACAACTTGATTCTGCACCCTACATAGAATAGGGCTTACTAATGCAATCTGTAAGTACTACTCATTGTGAATAAAGGGTAGATGTATCAAGTTCAGAATGAGGTAACTAAGAGTGTCTTACAAATGATGAACATCATGTTTATTTTTTCCTTTACATCTTTATATTCCCTTACATGATTCAATAGAAAAATTCACGTATATTCCAGTGTCTCTTGATCTCTGTATGTTTCTACCCATTTTTTAAAAAAGAAACTGTTTAAATGGTATCTTGCAAGGGCTGTCAATCAAATTTTTAAAAAAATCCACAAATCATTCCTCTCATGCTCTTTTTAAATATACAGCATTAGACTTTCCTGGAGATAGTTCTTTTAGCTTATGTTATAACATACTTTTCTTTTGAACGTTGCGAGAAAAAAAATCAGTGTGGTATTTTGCAAAAAAGATTAACTGAAAGCAGGAAGGGGATTCTTGTTCCCTTCTCTGAGTGTCTGTGGGATGCCAAAGACAACAACAAAACAAACAAAAAAACCCCAAAACAAGCTCCCACCCCAAAATCAAAACAAGAACTAGTAAGGTTCTGCTGCAAAGAATACAGTATGGCAAATCCAAAAAGGAGGTTTACGGATCCTGTATGCCAGTCAGATATACTTGTATATCCTTCCATGCTGTCATCTGCCAGAATTGTGTGTGGATGCCTCAGATAAATGCATCCCTTCAGACATTATCTGATATCAGCCCTCCACTTGATTGATCTGCCTCCCTCAATCCCATTTGAACAAACAAACAGTAAGGGCATGTGAGACATACTACTATTTATAAACAGTAATAGATAACACTTCAATAATGCTCGCTAGTCATTAAACTCAAAGCACATAATGATCAGTTCCATTAAACATCTTTATCTCCATTCTACAGATGGAGAAACTGGGGCAGTGAGATTTGTAATATTTTGGCTAAGGTCACACAGGGAGTCAGTGGTGGCAGAGCCAGGACTGGAACCCAGCTCTCCTACCTCTCGCACTTGGACCCTATTTATTGGAGCACTCTCACAATGCAGATAAATACACCTAGGCTATGTCTATACTTCCCCTGTTTTGGGCAAAAAATATGCAAATGAGGCAAAGTATGGAATATCACTGCACCTCATTTGCATAATTAATGAGGCTCCGTTTTTGCGCAACAGGCTTTTGCGCAAAACCCCCGCTTGAGCAAGAGCCATTCTTCCTGAAAAATATGCGGAAGAACGGCTCTTACGCAAAAGCCTGTTGCGCAAAAGCGGAGCCTCATTAATTATGCAAATGAGGCACAGCGATATTCCATGCTTTGCCTCATTTGCATATTTTTTGCCCAAAACAGGGGCAGTATAGACATAGCTCCGTAGTTTAAACTTTTGTGTGCTCATGAATGTAGCTGCACTGGAGTATAATGGCTTTTCGATACACTACGGAGGGCTTTGCAGGATAAAAATAATAATGGAAGGCATGATCTTCAGCTTTATAGAGTAGCAACGATAATTGCCATAAATTATATATATTTTTTAAAAGAAATATTTTTCAGATTTTGACATACATTATTTTCCATGGCACATTTTAGGCCAAGTATTTTACATATACAAAAATTAAAAGTAATGCAATCCACTAATGACCAGAATCAAAGCCCAATGAAATCAGTGGAAAGAGTACTAATGGGCTGGAATGGGCTTGAGATCAGGACTTAAACATATATAAAGACAAACTGCACTATCAACATTTGCAGTGTGATCTTGTATCACACACCACTGCTCCAGCACATTTATTAGTGTTATTTTTACGTTTGATGGCCAATATATTGTATTTCTAAATTTCATTAATAAAGCAAAAGTGTTTCTCTCAGGATGTTGGTTTAGACCAGTGGATCTCAATCTTTTCACAGTACTGCACCGCTTTGAGGAGTATAATATGTATTATGTACCCCCAAGTTTAAAAACTACTTGCTTACAAAATCCGACCTAAAAATTCAAAAAGTTGTCAGCGCACACTATTACTGAAAAATTGCTTATTTTCTATTTTTACCATATAATTATAAATCAATTGGAATATAAATACTGTACTTACATTTCAGTGTCTAGAACAACATAAACTAAGGATGTTAAGGACTAGTTGACTATAAATGAGCAAATGCAGAAAAGGTAGCTGTAAAGGAGGAGAAGGAAGATGGGGTACTTCAAAGTGGCAGTGCCGCACAGATGATCCCAGGATCAGCTGTGTGGTGCTGCCCCTTTGAAACGCCACCTCGGCGTTTCAAAGCAGCACTGCAAGGAGCTGACCCTGAGCTCCATGTGGCGCTGCCCTTTCCTGGGCTCAGCTATGCGGTGCCGCCACCTTGAAACACAAAGACAGCGTTCAAAGGGGCAGTGCCGCACAGCTGATCCCCCGGCTCAGCTGTGCAGCGTTGCCCCTTTGAAACACTGCCACAGAGTTTCAAAGCTGCTGCGCTGCGTGGAGCCCAGGGTCAGCTGGAAACTCAGCTATTCCAAGGCTCCATGTGGCATTTCCACAGAACCTGGGATCAGTTCGGGAGTCCCCAGCTGATCCCAGGTTCCACAGGCATTTCAAAGCGGCAGCACAGCATGGAGCCTGGGGGGGACTCTTGTACATTTCAAAGTTGGCACGCCCCAGCGGGGACTTGTGTACATTTCAAAGGCGGAATGTGGAAGTGCCTATCAACTAGTTGAGTAGTCGATGGAAATTCCACTGACTACTCGACTAGTAAATTAATCGTTAATTAACATCCCTAACACAAACAAGTCCCTGTATGAAATTTTAGCATGTACTTACTTCGTTAGTGCTTTTTATGTGGCCTGTAGTAAAAATAAACAAATATCTAGCTGAGTTGATGGACCCGGATGGAAGATCTCTGAGTACTCCCAAGGATACAAGTACCTCTGGTTGAGAACCACTAGGTTTGACCACACTAGAATGTAGGCGATTAATCTTTTCTTTCTTGCTTATACTTTTATAGTGAAATTCAGATCAGTGTCTATACTGTAATGGTGAGTCCAACATAATCTTCCCTTGCTTTAAGTACTGTTTCCATAATTATTTCAAGTGTTGTCGCTTTGTGAAACATATTGTAGCAGCTATTATGAAAAACAAATGCAATGTTTCACAGTAACTCCTAATTATCTCTCATTTATTGATTTATATAGTGAATCCAGAAAGCATGATTCAGAATTCTGAACTCAAACTCAGTTGGTAAGAAAAGCTATAAAAATGTACATACTGGAAGACATAACCAGTGTTGCTCGGGTTCTTCAGAGCAGGAGACTGGGTTGTGTGGAAGGTGTGGGAGTCAGGGTTGGAGGTGAGGAGGGGCTCAAGGCAAAGGGTGGGAGTTGCAGGAGTCAGAGCATGGAGTAGGAGGCTCAGGGAGGGGGTTCGGAGGTGTGGGAGAGGCTCAGGGAAGGGAGGCAGTTCAGAGCAGGGGAAGGGGGAAGCTAGTGTCTTCTCCACAGAGTGGCAGGGGCTGTGTGGCCCGCCCACTGGCTGCTGCCTGGGGTCGGCCCAGGGAGGGGCTGCCTGCCAGCGACTGCTCCCCAGGCCTGGAATGTTTGCTGGCCCCGCTTGATCATTCTGGGATATAACTGTCCCCCATGTAAGCTGCCCCCTGTGGTCATTTGTGAGTATAAATGTCCCTGCTATCACATCACTCCCCTGCCATTTGATAAGAAACAACTGCATTCCACATCTATCCCATTGTCCTGGCACAAACAAACCTCGACCGTGCTTTAAGTTATGACAAGAGGAAGCTGTATTCCGAATTTGGTGGTACTAACTCTTTCCATTAGGGAGGAGTTCTTGGACAGACAGACACACAGACGGATGTACAGACTCTCAAATATATAGTAGATGTACACACACACACTCTTAATATATGTATTAGTAACCAAATTATGCAAGTGTGACCATTAATTCTGGAGGACCAGCTTGAGATACTTCTGCAAATTAGGTCCAGTGTGTTTAGCAGCAGTTGTAGTCAACAATAGCATTGAGTTAAAAGTCAGTTATTATTTCAAACCACAATTAGTGGCCACTTCCAAAAAAACCCCCAAACCCCAATCTGGCTTAGGTTTATATATATTAAACTGAGGTAAAGATATGTTAAAGCCAGGGGTGGGTAAAAGGTCCTCTGTGGGCCGGATCCGGCCTGCCAAGCGGGTGGATCTGGCCCGCGGAGGCCCTGCTGCTCCCCTGCCCTCTGGCCAATTAGGGCCTGGGGAGCGCATGAAGCCTCCTCCCATCCTGCCAGGAACACATTGCGCTTTTAAACCCCCTAATTGGCCTAGGAGCAGGGGAACGTGGGAAGTCTCCTCCCACACCAGGGGCATGGGCACATAGGAAGAACGTGGTGGGGGGGAGGCATTCCCTCACCCCCAGACCAAGCATTGGGGGTGGAGAACAGAGCCGTAACAAGGGAGGGGCAAGTGAAGCACTCGCCCCAGGCGCAGTACATTTAGGGGCGCAAAATTAAAAATTATAAAGTTAAAATATTAGTTCATTTATATCTTTACTATCATCTATTTGCAATCTCAATAGACGTGCAATTAACAACATGTGCGATGAATAAAATTAATACAAAAAATTAAGAATGTTATCATTTTTGGGAAGGGGGCACAGTTCAGTAGCTTGCCCCTGTTGCAGAAAACCTTAGTTTCGGCTCTGGTGGAGAACCCTGAAGTATCTTGGCCCCACCCTTTCTGCTTGCTGCCCCGCCCCTTTCTGTGTAGCTGGGGGCCACTTCAAAAATGTCTGAAGTGGCTCCCGGCAAAAAATTAGTGCCCACCCGTGGTTAAAGCTCTGATTTTTACAGTTAAACAGCATTAGGGTCAGAGGTTAATAAGTAACATTTTTCTGGTTGGACCATAACCCCTGCCATCTCCTGCATGGGGCACATGCTTGACATTCTTCCATTACCATTAAAAGTCAGCTAGTTTTGCCAGTGCTTCAGGACACAAATAACTTTGTTCATATAGTTTCAACTGGATTATACACATGTGTAAAGTAACAAGTGTTTAGGCGGTTTGCAGAATCAGGACCAAAGTAAGTAAAAGTATGAGGTACAAACAAATGCAATGAAGAGTTTGTAAGTCTGTTCTAATTAGGAATAAATTATAATAAAATGTGGAAACAAATTAAGATATTTGAATGGCAGATGCAATATAAGTATTTTTATTAATTAGAAATACACTGTGCACATTATAGGATATTTTAGAACCACAGCTTACTTCATGACCCTTGCAAAGGAGACAAAAACGCTACTACCTAGGCTTTCAAATCCAACGAACAGGTTTATTTTCAGCAAATGTACAGAATTCCACACTGGAGCGATCAACTGAAGTGTAACAGACCAATGATTCGGCTACATGTACACAAAGGATGTATACAAACCATGGAAAAGCACCTCTTTGTCAGAGACTAACTTTAAACAGGACTATTCCTAATGCAATGCTTGTATGTTTTTTAAAACCCAAAGCACCTCTTTGCTGTTCCTGTACACCAGGCCTGCACAACATACGGCCTGCGGATTGTATGCGGCCCACAGGAGCTCACTGTGCAGCCCGTGACGACTATGGGCGGTGCAGCCCCATCCAATCTGCTGGCTAGGCGGAGAAGCGGAGTGCTGCCGGGGAGGGGGAAGTGTGGCGATTCTCGCCGCCGGGCTGCCTGCGTGCAGCTCTGGCGCGAGGAGGCGGGGCGCAAGCCAGAGGGCAGGACGCCAGCAGACACCAGGACGCTGGCATGACGTGGCATCGTGATGTCACGGCCGGTGACCGTCGGATTCAAAAAGGCTCCGGCAGCCCTGCAAACTGGAAGGCAGAAGCCAGGTAGGGGAGGGGAAGGGGCTTGTGCTGAGGGAAGGGGGGCAGGTCAGGAAAAAGGGGAAGGCACCAAGGGGCAGGGTGCAGGAGAGACAAATGCCAGGGGGCCAAGTGGAGACAATGAGGAAAAGGGGCAAGAGGGGAGGTGTCAGTGGGAGGGGGGACAGGGTGATCCTGGGAGAGGAGAGGGTAAGGGTATTGGGAGCCGTATGTTGCGCAGGCCTGATTTAATTGAAAATTCTTAATAAAGTATCACCACCCCCCCAAACCTACCTTTGCGGCCCACAGCTGTTTTCTTTGGAGTAATATGGCCCTTGCCGCTTTCTGAGTTGTGCAGGCCTGCTATACACAACTAGGAAACACCAGTATCATGCTCAGGATTCAGGACATGTGCCATGAGTTATTTACATTGGAAAACTGAAATATCTAATACATTCTGGATCCCAGAGAAGATACTGAAAGAAATGCAGCCCCCAACATGGTATTGGTGCCTCAAGAAAGTACAAACGATAATGTATATGCATGTCAGATGGTGCTTCCCTGAAGTTATTTGGCAACTTGTGTGCTTCTGAGAAAGTGGTAACAGCTGTGTTGAATAAGTAGCACTGATAGGAATGAGTAGTGATGATTCAAATCTCTTTAGCAACATAGTACCTGAAGGAGCCAGGCTCTGCCAGTGGAAACAGCTTAACATCTTCACAAGCAACTTTCAAATACACTGTCAACTTTGAAAGCCAACTGTATCTATCAGCTGCGACAATAAATAAGTACATTACAGGAGTTCTAGATTATGTTGGGACAATTTTTCAGCAAGGCAGTTTGATTAATTTCTAGATCAGCTTCAAGAGCAAGGAAAATGAGTTTTTGTTCTCTCTCTCCATCCACCCCAGCATTTGTGACTTCTAGTCTGTGGGATTTGCAATATGATTTAATAAATACATAGGTGCAAATATATCTTTGCTGTAACTACACTGACCCACTGTTTCAGTTCCTTTGTGACCTAATTTAACTGTGGCCCATTCAGAAGGCATTTATGTAGGTGCACTGACTTCAACTGAAGTACTCATGTATATTAAATTACACAAGTGTTTGCAAGCGTAGGGCCTGAATTTCCAGAGACATCTATCTTAGGCATCTGCAAAGCACTTGTGACTGTAGTGTGTAGGCACTTGCCTGTTAGCAACCCATTAAATATCAGGTCTTGTTTGCCATTTGCTTTTGATCAGACAATTACACTACGAAGGTTAGGTCCAAACTGGATTTTTCTCCTTTAAAATGTTCCTTTCATGCAGTCTTCAGAAAGTGTTTTCAACATGGAAGGGCAAATGGTGTTTCAGTAAGATCACACTGCATCACATTTGTGGAGTTTGTTTGCTTGTTTTTTGTTTCAACTCTTTGAAAGTATTTTTTTCCCCTCTAGGAGAGATCTATGGGTACTGAGCTCAAGTTGGCACACACACTGTTTATCCTATTGGTTGATTCTGCACCTCAGACTCCTGCATGTTTTCTGAAGTTGGTGATGTTTGCCTGCTTCTCTATTTAGCATCCCAGTGCAAGCTACTTAGGGGAATTCTGAAGCACATTCATGGCTGCCACTGACTTCAACAGGAGATGCGAGCAGGCATCAAAACACACAATGTGGGGTAGGGATGTAAAATTCTGTGTAAATTGTTAACCAGTTAAAATATAGGTTTAACTGGTTAACCATGCCATGGGTGGGGGTTTCTCTGGCTGGCCAGGTGTCGGTTAACCAGTTACCACAGTAAGCATGCTGGTAAGGCAAAGCTTACCAGTTAAACCTTTACATCCCTGATTTGTGCCTTAGTCCTGATCATCTGTGTTTCCTCTTCCTTCCCCCAGCCAAAATGCAAACTGATTTCAATTTTCTCTCACTGAGGTTTGCTCATTAGTGGATCATAACACCAAGAAAAATGCCTTCAAATGTTGGTTGAATGTTTGCAAAATTGGATAATACTCTACATATACATTTTTACAAAATGCAGTGAAAATTTAATTGACATGACTAGTTTTACTGAAAATTCTTTATCCCCTCTACCAATGTGTCAAACAAGATGCTAAAGCTATTTACAGCCTCTTCTCATTTAGATATTTGGCTAATGTAACACTTTTGAAGCTAAATACTTCCTGGTACTGTGATGGGATTACATATCATGTAGCTTCTTCTGCACTATTATAAAAACAGCACAATGATTTGGCTGTTGCCTTTTTAACATAGAGACAAGACGTTAGAATAATAGGAGATAGGGTTTGTCTCCACAGGGAAATTGACCGGCAGTATAATTATACCACTGTAGTTCTGCCGGTCAATTTCCCTGTGTAGTAAGCTTCCAGTGTCAGCTAGGAAGGAGTAAAAAGGCCTGTCAGCTTGTTCACACTTAAGGATGACACCTGCAAATTCACTGTCAGTCAGTCATTCTTCCTCTGACATTGAATCGCCACCCCACCTATTTCATTTAAATAGATTTTAAAAAACTCTTACCATTTAGTAAGTTTTTATGCATTTCCCATAATAATGCTTGGGTTAGTTTAAGGATATGTTGTAGACAATTAAAGCTCTCTCTTAGATTTAAGCAGTATTTACAAATTTACTCATGTATATATGGAACATGTCCTTATTGTGTCTATGCTTCTTCAAGTGCATGTACAGTGTATTGCCTAACAGGATTTGGAAGAATCATTTTGAATTATTGGACTTTATTCATTGCATGAACTACCACCTTAAAAATAAATCAAGGATGTGATGGTTAAAAATATACTTTGCTTGTTTATTTTGGAAAGTGATATTTATTTTAACTTTGGACAGGACTGCTGAGCATGCTAATAAATATTCAGTAGTAGATGTAGAAAAAGTAAAATCTTAGCAATATAAGATTTCACTACAGCATCTGCTATTAAACCCAAATCTACACTACAGATATCTATTAGGGATGTCAATGGCTAGCCGGCTAACCATTTAACTGATAAGTGATTGCTTATCAGTTAATGGTGCTGGTTAACTGCAACCCCTCCCCCGCTCCTAGCATGCTCTGCATTTTAAACTCAGACCAACAGGCTGGCTCAGATCACTGGTTTGAGTTTTAAATGAAGAGCATGCAGGGGAGCCACTTGCCACCCTGCTTTCATACCTCTGATACAGTATCAGAGGCAGCAGCAGCCCCTGCCCACAGTGGGTCAGGGCTCCCCACCTGATACAGAAGCAGCTTTGTGAGGTGGCAGGGGGTTCTCCAGGAATAGGGCTGAGAGTGCATTGGCTGCTGGTCCCACCACGAGGGGAAGTATTTTAGTAACTGTACAACTGCTAAAAATTGTTTGTCGCTACACAAATACTAAAATAAACTATATCAAACATTCCTAATATATATTGATGTAAAGTGGCTCTGGGGTGTGAAAAATCCTCATCCTGAGTGAGGCAGTTATACCAACCTAAACTTCTATGTAGACGAGGCTGTGTCAACAGGAGAGCTTCTTCTGCCCACACAGCTCCTGAGGAAGTGGATTAACTCGGTTGAGAACTGAGAGAGGACCCCTGTCCCTTTGGAGGGAGACGGGGGAAATCACTGCTTTGAGAAACAAGGTTCTTCTGTCCGGTCCTGGCTCCACATCCGAGCAGAGTCCTCACGAGACCCAAGTCCCAGAGCTCAGTCTCTGAAACTGCCAGGTCCCCTCTGGTCCTGCGTCGAGTCAGTGTCACTGCCTGGTTTTCAGGCCCAAGCAGGTTACTTGGGGTGGATTGAAACACCGCCCCGCACACGGATGTCTAGCCCCTGGGCCGGCCCAACGACTCTTATGCCGGGGGGGGGGGGGGTTAAAGCTCCCCTGGCCTAGAGCCCTGAGTCCAGGGGGGTGGGCGGGGCAGCCTGTTGCTGCGCTAACCCCAGGCGCCCTGAGGCAAGGCGGGGCCGCCTCCCAAGCCCCCAGCGACGCGGCTGACAGGCCTGCGAGGGGGATTCGGGGTCCCATGGAGCCCCGCGCCTGCGCCCGGCCCAGACGCACGTCAGCGGCCTACAGGGCTGCCCGACACCTGCCGCGCCTCCGCCCAGCCCGCGCCCCACGAGCCTGGCAAGCGGCGGCTTCCAGCCCTCGGTCACCTCAGGCTTCCTTCCCCTTTAGGCCCCTCCCTCCCCGTGCCGCCTCAGCAACGAGATCAGCCCCACTTGCCTCTCTTCGCCTGCCAGGAGCGTCCTCGCTTCACCCCGCCCCCTCCTCGCGGATTGGCTGCTTCTTCTGCCCATCACGACCATCCTTGCCTCTTACAGGTCGTCCGGCCTCTGCGGAAGGTGGCACAAGCCACTTCCTGGTCCGGCATGGGGTGGGAGGGGAACCTCCCCGTTACGATTTGAAGCACGACGGCTCCATCGGCCCGTATCACTCGTGAGAAGGGCTGTCAATCACCATGACTGCCCACCTCCAATCTCTATTGGTCCGGAGACTTGTTTTGGGGTGGGTTTTAGCGGTGGGAAGAGCTGGTTGGGCAGTTGGGGGAAACGGCGACAGGTGATTGGCCAGGAAGGTGAAGAAGGTGCGGCCATTCGAGGTGAGGGTTGTGTGAGGTGAGGGAATCTCGCGGGGTCTCACCGGCTCCGGGCGAGAAGGCGCGTGGTGATTGGATGGCAGGGCCGGGCAGGCGGGACTGAGTCTCGGAGTTTCTGCAGCGACCGCAGCCGATAGACTGGCTGAGCTGTGGCTCTGCGCGGTGATTGGCTAGGGGCGGCTCTCGCGGAGCCGGGTGGGCCGGGTCCGATTGGCTGCGGGCGGGTGTCGGGCGCGCGCCCCGCATGGGTGGTGGGGAGGGGAGGCCGGGTGCGCGTGCCCGCCGCTCGCTCGCTGTGTGCTCCGCTCTGGGGCTCCGTGAGGAGGTGAGTCTCGGCAGCAGCGGCGGCGGCGGGTCGGGCGGCCGAGGAGGAGGAGGCGGCGGCGGCTGCCGGGGGGCAGAGCGGCGCCGCGCGGCGGGGGCCTGAGAACCCCCCCATCCTCTGCCTCCCGCACACACTCCGCGGGAGACCCTCTCCCCTCCCCCCATCCCGGCTCCTGCTCCTTCCCCTCCCTTCCTGAGGGGGGGGCTGCAGCCTCCGGGCTCCCCCCCGCCCCGCACTGGGTCAGGCTGTCAGGGCCTTTGGGAGGCAGCCAGAGAGGGGGCTGGGGCTCTTGCCGCCTCCCTCCCTCGTCCCCCTCCACCTCGTTCTCTCCTCCCCCCTTTATTCTCCTCTCCAGTTCCCTTCCCCACTCCTCCATTTGTCACTTTCCCTTCTGCCAGCCCTCCCCCCTCCCCTCGCATCTTGATTCCACCCCCCCATTTATTTACCCCCTTCTTTCCCTCCCCCTTCTTAGTCCCATCTCTTCTCTCATCCCTTCTCGGGCTGCTCTGTGCCCGTGCACAGCTTCTCTGTCCTTCCAGAGAAAGTTGCCAGCCTCCCAAGTTTTTAGTATATTTCAGTGGGTACAGGGAGTGTCAAAGCGGGAAGTGATGTAGAAGACCTGGGGGAGCTCTTCCAAGGTTTTTGACCAAGAGGATGTGGGAATGGAAGGGGTAGGCTTGTCAATACTCTCAAACTATTCCAGGGGGGTGACTTCACATCCCTTTTCTGAGGGGGAGGGGGAGTGACCATTTTATTTCTAAAGAGTGGCACAAGAAAAAACCCCCATCCCCAACAGCCCAAGGATGGAGTTTTAGTAGCCAGACACGGCCGAAATCTTGGGGGGGGATAAGGGGGTTTTGGGCTTGCAGACACGTGAAAAGATTCGTCACGTTGTCTGGCTTGATGGAGATGCAGAGCTAGTTGGGCTCAATGCTTTTAAAGGTGGGCCATGTATGATGAAGCCTGACTTCTTTTAAAGTGTAGCAAATTTCATTTTTTATGGCCAAATGACAGCTTGACCCAGTTGTTATCCAGTCAAAGGGCATTTTTTTGAATGTCTCTTTGTGGCACAACAGCCAACGCAAAAATGATGGCGGCTTACAATGGCGGTACGTCTGCAGCTGCAGCAGGTCACCACCACCACCATCATCACCACCTTCCTCACCTCCCCCCTCCTCACCTCCATCACCACCACCACCCTCAACATCACTTACATCCAGGCTCTGCGGCTGCGGTACATCCTGTACAGCAGCATGCCTCTTCGGCGGCTGCGGCTGCGGCGGCTGCGGCCGCGGCTGCGGCAATGTTAAACCCAGGGCAGCAACAGCCATATTTCCCATCACCGGCACCGGGTCAGGCCCCTGGACCAGCTGCAGCGGCCCCTGCTCAGGTACAGGCTGCAGCAGCTGCTGCAGTTAAAGCGCACCATCATCAGCACTCACATCATCCACAACAGCAACTGGATATTGAGCCGGACAGACCTATTGGATATGGAGCCTTTGGTGTTGTCTGGTGAGTACAGAAAATAAACTCAGATAATTTTTCCTTTTCATTATTTGCCTAATCATAACTCATTTTTGTCATTTGGGCCAAAATACAAGAAAGCTACTTACAAACTGTTTTCAGTGATATCTGTCTATTGTAGAAAGTCGGTTTCTCTTGTTTTTGTGGGGGCAACAACATAAGGCCACACAATAAGCTAAGTCGGTTTTTGGATGACACCATTATCTTGAGACATATGCAACATAGCTTAAAAACTTTATACTGACACAGTGAAATGACATTTGTTTTCCTTATAGGTGAATGGCACAGCTTTAAAACAAAATGTCAATTTTTGATAATAATTGGGTAGTAGAATATACTTTTACACTTAAGAGCTACAAACCAGAAATATGAAAATTGGTTTTTTCTCTAGACATTTGCCAGGATTTTAGGAGGCTGCATTTGTGCACATTAAATACTACCTAAGATAGTGATCCCTGTATTTTGCACTTGTCATAAATGGAAATTTCTGTCTTGCTGTACCTCTGTGTGTCCTGTCTTCTCTCCAGACACTTATTTCAGTAGATCTTATTTTTGGAATGTAATCTCTTACAATATAACTCGTGATCACCTACCGTAGTCTATTTAATTCCCTTTAGCCCCTTTTCCAGGATTGCTGAAATTAAACCAGCATTTGTTTTTCATATGTTATAATGCTGATTTTAAGCCAACAAATTTATCACTGACTTGAAGATGCCTTAGAAACACGAAGTGCGTCTGGGTTTTGTTTTTTGACAGAGCAGGCATATTGCACCATACTTCCTGTATCACTGATATGAAGTCACGAGTACGTAGCAGTGGCATGACCCCACAAAACTTCTCTCTGTATTTGTTAAATATAACTTTTTGGTGTCATTTAGGGGACATCTGTCTTTACAGCCTTCCCCGAGTTTCATTTTACTTAAATAAAAGTGCTGCAGCCTTTAGAGCTATGATTGTCTTTGAATGCTAATATGTACTGCAGCTCCAGAATTTTTTATAGTAGAAGTCTTTGAAAAACAAGACTTTATTCTTTTTTAAAGGTGACTAAGTATCCAGACAAATGTGTTTGTTACAAAATCATGTTTTTAAGAACACAAAACATGTGGCTTAAATTTGCTAAGCTTTAAGAAGCTATGTTAATATTGTAATTGCATTTGTACTGATTATGAAGAAACTTAAACTTTCTAGATCCCCATGTTGGAAATTTATAAGATATTAATACTAAAAAGTCAAAAGATGCATGTTTATACAGAGTCTGAATTTCTGTACCCCTAGTAAAGGTGCTCTTGCCACTCTTCAGTGTAACATGGTTTAAGTTTGAGATGATAAAAACTAGAGAGAAGCCTGCTGTACAGATATATCTAAATTTCCATCTGTCACTGATTTTTTTTATCACTGGAGATGTATCTATATTTTTGGAATATACTTTATTGTAAGTTTTATTAATTTTGACTACTATATAAGATCGCATTCCATTTTTTTCATTTGCAAACATTTTGCTATTGTATGTATTTCTTTAAGTTTGTTTTGTATATTCCGTTTACAAACAAAATTATAAAAAAAAGAGACCTTCTTTTGTTACTTTTGTAAATTTCATTTTGACCAAATAAAAATGAAGAGTGGAGAGTAAATAGTAAAGTAAAATATGTCAGCATTAACAGAAACATCAAGAAAAAGAAAAATATGTTGTAGAAATAGTAGTTGACTGTGACTACAGTAGAATGATAGCCAAGTGTTTCACTGGTCTTACTTAGCCCTGTTCCTGCAATTGAATCCATGCAGATGGAAGGGTTTCCCTGAGTGACTTATAGTGCAGAATTGGGTCCTCAGTATTTACTTCAAGATAAACTGTCACACTTTTAATTAAAAATGGTTAAGATTCCCATATCTGTGCGCCACACTATGGTTTTTACTGTGTTCCTATGCACTGAATAATTAGTAGTGTTTAAAATGTATACTTGCAAATTCGTTCCTGTTTTGAACCTACTAAATTCAGAGAACTCAGTAATCTGACTCTATTTTTAGGCATTTGATGTTGACTTTTCCAGATGAAATACATCCAGAATTTAGCATGAAAGTAAATTTTGTTTTAAAAGATAAGGATGCATTTCTAAATTGTTTATACAAAATTTGCCCGAGTTCATTTAGATATGAAATACATAAGTTTGGTACTTGTAAAACCTGAGAGCTGTAGTACATCTAAACTAATTTTATATAATGAATCAGTTACAAATTACATATCCGTACATCTTCCCTAAACACATCATGGCACTAATTAATTTCTGAAAAAAGTAATGCATGTGATTTTTGAAGGAAATTACTATTACTGCTACATATAGATGAGACATTTGTAAAAGTAATTCTGCAATTTACCATTCAGTTTTATCACTCAATAGTTAAATCAAGTCCTAGTTGACTACCTTGCTGCTGAATGTAGCTAGTGAACTAAGTTATTGGCAGTGGACAGTTGGTAAAGATATTGAATTTCCCATTAGTTAGCTGGTAAAGATTTTGTTTTGACAACTGAATTAATGTTTGTAATTAAGAGTGCCTGTTACCTTTTGGTGCAACCAGTGGGCTGCTGTACTTCACCACTCATGAGTTGTCAAAGCATTATGCTTCAGTGTTTTCCGTAGTATCTTATTCAGACTTATACTGCCATACTGTTTTAATATACCAGGATTATATCTTTATTGTGGGCACCACTGCAGCATAATTTGTCAATCCTTGACAAATATAATCTCTGTTAACTACATGTATCTTTTAAAACAAGCTCAACCTAACTGGTTTAGCCATAAGAACTTTCCAACAGGCAGAATAGCCATAAATAAATCACTTTACTGTTCAGAGGCCAGTGCATTTTTAGCAGTGTGTGCATGCAGTAACTTAACCAAAGATATTTACAGTGAAAGTGGAAAAAAGTTGTTAAAGCAGGGAGGGGTTGAAAAGTGCCTCTGCCAGGGACATCTACAATTTGCTTATCTATGTTGTCAATTTGCCAACAGTCCAAGGACTGCAACTTAGCTTGCTTAAAACAGAGCAGTTTGCAGATGTCCTTGTCATTAAAGGATCCGTATCAACTTAAAGTTAAATTTGTTTAAGAATAGTCTTATAAATCTTTATCCTTCGTGAAAGTTCTGTCTGTGTTCCTTATTTCAATCCTAAATATGGGTTTTGGAAGACTCTTTTACATCCTTAGACTGTGCACATGCACAAGGAGCTGTCCTCCACTGGGAGTGCTCCCTGTGTTGCTAGGGAGATCTGCTGCCAGCTGGTGGGATTCCCCTGCAAAGAAGAGAACTTGCTGTAGCTCAGGGGCTTGGTATTAGAGAGGAAGAGAAAATGCTAGTACCTTGTAACGCTTCTCCAGGATGCATGTAGAGAAGCTGAAGCAGCCACTGCAGAGCTCCTCACTATACCAGTGGTGATGAGCAAATACTGCTAGGGAGGAGTATGGGAGGGCAAACAGGTAACTTACTTCTGCTGTTGGTTGGGCATAGGATCTGTTTTTGTTGCCAGTGTGCTCCCACTATAGGATGGGAATACAGAAGAGGATTGGGAGCACTTCAGAGTGGTCAGGAGACAATATAGATGCTTATATCGCTCCAGCGGTTTATGGAGCACCCTTCCGAGAAGAGTGAGGAGAACCATTAGTGCTGGTGCAGATCTGCTGGGAAGCCTTCTTGAGTGATTTTGACAGTTTGCTTGCATACATGGAGAGCAGGTATGTGTGTGTTAGGGATGTTAAAAACAGTTAATAATGTAACTGTTAAAAAAGCTTATACTACAGAGCACTCAGCACAGCTGGCTCCTCCAGTGCACACCGGAGGGGCTGGCAGCCAGTGCATGCTGGAAACTGGTTTCTGGCTGCTGGCTCCACTCCTGGGTATAAGTATTATATTTCAGAGTCTGCAGCATGAGGCGACAGCTGGCTTCTAAGGAGCAGGACGGGCAGCAGGAGCCAGTGCATGCTGATAGTCAGCTTGCTAGCACATTAGCTCCCTGCTGCCAGCCCTGCTCCCAGGGAGCTGGCTGCCACCCCACGCTGCAGACTCTGATACAGAGCCAGAGGCGCACGGTGGCAGTTGACTCCCCGGGAGTGGGGCTGGGAATTGGCCTGTAACCATTATGTAAGCCAACATGCTCATGCTGGAGAGAGAGAGGGAAAGAGTGCCTTTTAGAAGGTGCTTACTAAGGTAATACCTAGATCTTAAATAATGCTTTTCATCCTTAGACCCCCAAAGCCTATTTCAAAGGAAGGAAGTCAGTATAATTATATCCTTTTTATATATGGGGAAACTGAGGCACGATATCTGGCCTAAAATCACAGAGCAGGTCAATAGTGGAGTTGGGAACTTAAACTGGGGTCTCCTTAATTCCAGTCCAATGTCCTATCTGTGAGGATACAGTATCCCTACTAGGACCTATTTCCTAAGGTGTGTAGGAGAAATCCATTTAGTTTCTTAAAAGATGATGAAATGGGCATGCTGTCGGAGGGAAGTCCATATTTAAATTGGTATAAATGTCATATACAGGACATGTGCAAACTCTAAAAAGTTTAAAAACTTGGTAGATTAATTTACTAGCATTCACATTTTAAATACATAGATTTGAATAGTGGCAGCTATCATTTTGTATTCTTGTGTAGTTTATGGAAGTGTGCATTTGTGGCTTCCAGCTCATTGCACAATGTAATGTCCTCTCACCAATGTATCTGAACTGCACGCACTAAGAGGTCAACATATGTTTGTTTACAAATAAGCTATAAAATTGAACATCAATTCTGAAGACTCAAAGTGAAGTGGATTTTAAAGTGTTCATTTTCTTCATGTTGGGGGGGACAACCCCCCCAAAGGTTAACACCTTTTTTTCCTGTTCCTTTTAATGGCAGTATGGTCGTACCAAGTAGTCCGGTTGTTCATGTAAAGATGGGACTGTGACTTGAAACTGTATTAAAGATAAGGACAGCTGGGAGATAAAGTTGGTGTCTGGCCTGTATTTAGATCTGAAATGGTTAAAGCAAATACTAAGTAACTATTGAAAAAATTATTATATGTAATATTATTTTAAGTGGATCATATGTGGGCCTGAAATTTGTGTTTGAAAGTTAGGTACATTATTGTATTGATATTAAGTGCTCTAGCCATGAAGATGTTTCTAGAATCAACTGATAACCTTTTAATATTTTTGTGAAAGAGCTTTTTGTACTGAACAAGAGAACAGTAGAAATAATTCGTTTTGGAAACAATATGCTGGATGGTATAGTAGAACAAACAATTGAGGCCGTAAGTTCTGAATCCTATAAACAAGTGTAGGATAAATTTTTCTTTTGTGCTGATGAGAACCAGGATTCTGTTTTGCATTGGGTGTTAATGGAAATCCAAACTATAAAAGACTAGAGCTAGTTTAGGGAAAGCATGGACGCTCAGCAGATAGTTGAATGATTAAAAACCTTTTACTAAACAGCTTTCAGGAGGAGTTTTGCTATGTTTTCAGACGTTTTTCATGAAGCCATTTTGTGTGAAGGTAATTTCCAGTTACACAAAGCTCACATATGAGAACCAGAAGAGCCATTCTGTTGTTTTTTCCCCCCTTGTTAGTAAGCATTATATTGTGCATGCAGCAAATGAATCAGGAAGTGATTTTAACAATCAGAAAAATATTCTTGTGTTGACAATTACTTTTAAAAAAACTACTTCATCTGCAGCTTTGCAATAATCTAGAATGATTTTTCCAATATTGACATAGGAAAAAAACTAGCTGAAAGTTTTTCCTTGGAGTTCTAAATGCTAATGAGGCTGAGTAATACTTGAACTGCAAACAGGAAATGCTAGCTCAACTAGATATAGCTGGGTATCAGTAGGAGGCCATGGAAATAGCAATCCATGCTGATAACATAATATCCATAGAGAAGGCCACCGTAGAAATAGTTATAACAAAATATTAATTGAACAAACCTCAGGCAAATCCAATGAGACTACTGAAAAAAGTACTAACATGACAGGTGACTAATGGTCTGGAGTTAGGTAAGGAATGCTATTTTTTTTTCTAGGAGAAAAAGCCCCATTAAAAATATGCACTAAAATATCAGTTTTGCTCAGTAAAACTTACTTTTTTATGATGGACAGTAGAATTCTATTTAAGAATGTATAAATCAAATGGAAAAAAGTGTGTGTAATTAAATAAAATGCTCCTGAACAAATTCTTGTGATAATACACCAATAAAACTCAACTGCAAGAAAATGGGTATTGCATTCAGCATGAGTATTCCTTCGTGCCCCTATGCAGAATTAATTTTAAGTGCACCAATATGGAGATGATGTACTGCACATCAACAAAATTAATTCTGTATATCAACAATCTGTGGTGGGGGTGGGGCTGAGGGGATTGGAGCATGGGGGTGGTGGTTAAAGTTGGATGGGATCAGGGCTCTGGTTGAGGGTTTCGGTTTTGGGGTTGGACTGGAGATGAGGTGAGATACAGGAGGGTGCTCCAGGCTGTGGCCAGTTGGAATGCAGGAACTGACTCCAGGGAGGAGGTTGGGATGGGTGTTGGTTCTGGGCAGCAGTTAGGGTGCAGGAGGGGGCTCAGGGTTGAGGTGTGGAGTCTAGGAGGGATCTAGGGTGGTGGAGTGGGCTCAGAGCTGGGGTGCAGGGGAGGGCTTATGGCTGGAGCTCTGGGCTGGGGTGCAGGGTGCTTACCTATTTGGTGGGGGGAACAGATGGCTTTGCTGTGCATTCACCTGCAAGCATGGTCCCCTGCTTCTCCTATTGGCTGCCATTCCTGGCCAGTGGGAGCTGCAGGAGTGGAACCTCCAGGTGAGGGCAGTGCGGGAACAGAGCTTCCTAGTGCTTGTGGTGATGTAACTGCAGGTGGGGGTGAGGGGTAATGCATGGCCTGAAGCACAGGGGCTTTATGGACTGTAATTCTGTGCTACGGTGACTCCCCTTAGCCTGGGGCTCTGGCTGTAGCCCTGAGAACTGTTTCTTAATCTGGGCCTGCTGCTGGGGCCAGAGGAGTGAACCTCTTCCCTGCTGTTGCAACTCCCTGCTTGGCTGGAGGAGCACGCCTCTCCCCTGTGTACGGCAGGGAGAGAGGCATACTCCTCTGGCCACAGCAGGGAGCTTCTAGAGCAGAGGGGTCTCTCTCCTGGCTGCAGCAGCCTGGCTTATTAGAATAGGTGCATCACCATGCAGTTTAGAGGAAACCCCTGTTTGGTATTACTGACAATTCTCACTCTTCTAGCTATCTGCACACACCAATTCATTCAATGAGTTTATCTGGTTAGTCTAGATAAATACCATAATTGGAAAATTTGATCTACACTCTTCTGATAGAAAAACATATTATCACAGTTATTGCTTCCATAGTGTTTTATGATGTGAGGATCTGTTCAGAAAACCCAGCAGTACGAGATACTGAGGTTGGTGTTGATGTCGTAGTACAGGTTGAACCTCCCTGGTCCAGCATCCTTGGGACTTGACCAGCCCCAGATAAGGGGATTTATCGGACAACAGGAGGTCCCCTGACACTAGACCTTCAGCCTGCTGCCTCTCCCTTCTTCTGGTTCCTTGAGTTCGGTCAGGCTGCCTGCTGACCAGCCCCGGCTCTGCTACCTGCAAGGTGGCATATGGCTGGCCGTGTTGCTTCTGCTGGGCTGCTGTGGCCACAGCCAGGTTTCCCCTTCTGGGTTACATCCACAGCCGCAGCCCTGCTGCCGGGTGGCACATGGCCCCAGCTGTGCTGCTTCTGTTGGGCTGCCATGACCCACTTTCCCCTCCCAGGCTGATGTGGCTTCGGTCCTGGCCCTGCTGCCGCTGCCACCTTGGCAGCTGTGGACCTGCTGCTGCTGCTCAGGATATTACAGCCCCACTGCTGCCTGGGCAGACTAGGCCCCAGCCAGGCTTTCCCTCCTGGACAGCCATGCTCCAGGCTCCGCTGCCAGATGCCAAGCAGCTCTGATAGTGCTCTGCCACCGCCCAGCTGCCTTTGCACCGCTGCTGCTCTAGCTTCTGTGGTCCTGCCGCCACAAGATCCACGGGGCTCCCAGCTGCTGGCCCTCCTGCTCCGGAGTTCTCTCATCCAGGAGCTTTTGTGGTCATGCTGGACCATGGATGTTGCCAGACAAGAGATTAAGGGAGGTGCAATCTGTATAATTTTCAGATTTACACTTTAATGTGTAATTTTGAAACCTGACCATTAATTGTTCAGCTAGGCACAAACTCTTCAGTTTTGAATGGTTTGAAGACATTGGGTTGGGACCATTTCAAACTTGAAAATTACACTAAAGATTTATCTGTGAAGTATTCCTATTCTTGTATCATGCTGTAATGAATTCTTTTGTTGTCTGGGACATCTAAGGCAGCTACTCCTCATTTCCTAACTAAGATATTATGTCAGTTTGATATCATTGGTTCTGGGAGGAAACTATGCGAGAGCCTGAGGCAAAAGATGCAGGCTCAGAATGAGAACATGAGAGGGTAGTACATATATTGTACCTAATGGTGACTGTGGCGGGGTGAGGCAACCCCGCCACTACGGCCAATGGAGGGGAAGTCGGGATGTTGGCGGGTTGTGCACCTGTGCCGCTCCAGAAGCGGTGGCGCAAGTGCCGGCAAGCCCACACTGGGAGGAGGCCGGCTGGTGGGATGCGGGAGGCCCGCAGGAGGAGGCGGGGAAACGTCTGGGCAAAGCGCCCCGCTGGTCGTGGCGAATGATGTCACCAGCGTGACAGGGGGCGGAAAGGGCGGCGGGGCAACCAGGGAGGGTGACGTAATCCGCCGAGCCCAGGAGGGGGAGGAGGATAAAGGCTTGGGGAAGAGCAAGAGAGGGGAGGAAAAGACAGAGGTGGCAGGTAATGGGGAAGGGAGAGATGGGAGTGTGGGGAGACCCACCTGAGGGGTTGCCAAGAGGGACCCCGGTGGTGGGGTTGAGCATTGGCCCAGAGCGGGGTTGCGAAGCCCGCGAGTAAGCGAGTTTAGGGGTAACCCCCAGCCTGCTACCGCAGGGAGCATGGTCCCCTGAATTAGGGCTCTGGGCCGGGGTCCAGGAGAGTAGGTGGGCCCGGACCCCCCTCTCCACTGCCGGCAGGTGATCTAGGGACTGCAATCGGGTATAATCTCCCGCTCCCCCTGCTGACTGCTACGGTGCATGCGTAGAGGGTGGGGCGGGTGGCACAAAGTGTCACGGGGGTTGTGTGTGAATAAAACGACTGGGTGGAGCAGACAAAATATGCAGACTCGTAACAGTGACCACCACATTTTAAGAATAAATGGGTATACATCGGGGTGGGCAATAATTTTTTTTATGGGGGCCACTCTACGAATTTTTAAAGTGGTTGAGGGCCGTAATATTCCATTATATTAATGGAGGAAGTGCAGGGTCTGGAACGGAGGTTGGGTGCAGAAGGGAGCTTGGGTGAAGAAGGCAGTTGTGGCCTGGGGCACTGAATTGGGGAGGAGGGGAGTTGGATTGTGACCTAGGGTAGGGAATTGGGGTACAGGAGAGGATGCAGGGATTTGGGTTGTGAGCTAGGGAAAACCTATTTTAACATTACAATCCCTAGTGTTTCTGAATTAAATCAAGTATATGTAAATAATGTCTCTGATTTTTTTTTTTTTTTTTTTTTTTTTTTTTTTGTTATGAGCTGGTGTACAGGAAAAATACTGTTTCAACATTGGCATAGTTTCTTATTGTATCCAGTTACAGCTCTGAAAAATTATCTGGAAACTGGGTGACAGATCTGCTATATACTTGAGAGAGTTTGAGGGACTGTTCAAGAACTTATCCTAAAATATGGTAAGAGCTTCCTCATATCATAACTTAAAGCAACATAAAGGTTAGGTTGTGCCAAGAAAATAGGGTGTGCCTGGAGTGGGATTGCTTCTCATACAAAAGAGACAGAATCACTAGGCAAGTAAAAAGGGCTCGGTGGGGACGTCCCCTTACCCCAGTCTAGAACTGCCCCAGCTCTGAGCCTCACATCACACAGGTGCCCCTTGTGCGGGGGGGAAAGGGGGCAGGAGAGGGGCGGGTTACTGCAGCTCTTCTCCCAGATTTGTACAGATACATTGCTGACTGTTCCCTTTCAGCAGGGAGCGAGGGAAAAATGCAGTTTGCTGCATGCCTCACTCTTTCTGGGGCGTGCAGGTGGCAAATGAGCTATGCACTTTGCTCTTGCTCCCTGACAGGGACAGAAAGGGGAAGAGCAATCAGCCCTGATATGAATCTCAGAGGGAGGGGGGGACTTTGCCTCCTCCCATCCCCCCCCACACCCTTGCTCAGAGCCCCTTCTCACCCAACCCTGACTCCTACAGCCCCAACTCCCTGCTCTGAGCCCCTCCTTAAGGATCCAAGCAACACTTAGTAATAATAAAGTCCGAATTGTTGCCTTGCAAGATTGCATAAAAATGAAGAAATATGGACAGTATATTTTTTTCTCTCTAAGGTGGGTGAGACTCTTTTCAGGCAGCATTGTTTTATGACTAACTTCATATGCCATTTTGTTCTATTAAACCATTTGCAAGTCTTGATATTGTTTGTATCCATATGTAATTGCATGTTGGCAATACAGATAGCGCATGATAGAATCCAATGTTTGTTCTTTCAGTTGAGCTCTGCAAATGTTATAGCTGAACAGCTTGTAACTGGATTGGGAATCAAAATTAGGTTTTCACAAGATATTTATTTTTAAGATGTGTCCATCCCCTGACTGATGCATTTTTTACATCTTAATTTATGTTTTTACTTGTGAGTTTTAGGAAAGAATACAAAAAACCAGAATTTGAGTCACTTAAATTGTCTACTTTAAGAAGAAACAAAATGCATGCAGCAGTTAGCAACAGACCAAGGCAGGGTGGTAAGAGTGAAGCAGAGTAGCAAGTGAAGTAGACTATGTTGTGGGGTATGCTAGTTGCCCAATTTCTTGGGAGATCCAAGGAACTGGGGTAGAGAAGAGTAAGACTTAATCTGCCCTTGAAGCAGGGGCTGGAATGTGGGATGGGAGGAAGTTGTTGGCATATATGATTATGGGGTGGCTTTTGGTTGTTATATCTAGGATTCATTTAGCCTTAATCCATTTGGGTAAGGATTTAAAAACAAATTAATCCTATTTACCTGTCAGTCTGGGATATTAAACATGAAGTAATGTTTTGAGTTGTTTCTCGTGAAAGGCAACTTACATAGTATGGAATTGTTTTTTAGGCTGAATTTTTGTTGTTAAAATGAGTATCTTAAATAGAATTCTAAAATTGGAATATTTAGAAACCATTTGCAACGGTGCTATTGGTCAAAATTAGCTTTAAATATTTGTTAACTTTTGGGGGGAAAAGCCTCAAATGTTTGCAAGGCTATGCAGCATGGTAGGGAAAGGTGATTTCAGGGGGGATAAAGGTGTATGAGTTTTTGCAGCTTCTGTATAGAAGTATATTCTCATCTGTTTTGAACTTCCAGGACTCTTTTTTTTAAGTTCTGTTCATCTGGCCTAGTGGAAGATATTGAAAAGTAACTTTCCCGTAATTTTTTAAATTTTGGATTGAACAAGTCATTGCTTCCCGTTTTTATGGTTGTGGTTTTGTTATTCAAGTACAGGATGCATTTGTCTTTCACTACTCGAAAGACTATGGTAGTGTGGTATCAGCTGGCGAGCTCTTTTGTAAAGAGCAACAAAGGTGGTTTATTCCTAATTGTTATGGAGAGGGGAATGAAGACCTTTTCTGGGTTGATATGGAGTATGCAGGACATTGTACAGTACTTTACATGAGCCAGATTCTTCCGTTTGGTTTTATATAGGAAGATTAAAATGCTCTTATTAGTTTACCTGTGTAGTTGGTCTCTTCAGATACGCCAAGATTCAGAGTTTCAGATACAGTTTACATGGTTGCTATTACAGTCAATTTCAATATTGTCAATCGTACAATAACCATTGTATTCCCTATACAGTAGTTAATATAGCGAGTATTGACAATAGGGATGTAAAAGTATAGCCTGAGCCTATTGGTTCCTATGAAAGGTTATATGCAGCCTCCTGCCCCGCTTCTGGAGAGCTGGCTGCTGCCCTGTGCTGCTGGCTCTGTATCAATTAGGGATGTTACACAAGTACCCGATTTTTAACTGCTGAAAATTTCAGTGGTTACAGACACCTGCAACATGGGGCAGCAGCCAGCTCCCTGGAATTGGGGCTGCAGCCTGGAGCCGGTATATGCTGGGAGGCAGCGTAAAAGTTGGCACCTGCCACGCACCAGCTCCCAGGGAGCTGGCTGCTGCCCTGAACTGCAGGTGCATGTAACCACTGAGATTTTTAGCAGTTACACGGTTACACAATTACCTGCTTTTTAACATCCGTAATTGAAATAAATGTAATTATTTGTGAATTAGATTGCAAAGATTATAATGGAGACCCTCTGCATGAACCCAGTTGAAATAAACAAACTTGTGCTTGTTTCAGTTTGTGATTCTGTAGATGTTTGAAAACATTGTGTGCATTGTGCACACAAATGCTGTGAAATTTAGTTTTTTAAATAAAAGTGCACATGTAACAAAGCAATAAGGTTGAGAATTTAAATGTAGAACTGCCAGAAAACCCCAAACAATATCATTCTTAGTTGTGGTAACATGAATATTGCATATCCTAGAGATATGTGCATTAGTAGCATATCAGGTGACCTAGTTACAGTAGATGTGGGAACCTAATAATGCTGGATTTTGTGGCATATGCACTAGGGATGTAAAATCCCGTTTATGCTTAACTGATTAACTGCTTAAATGGGGGTGGGGATGGAAGGACCATTCCAGCCTGGCCAGCATGGAGCATACCTACCTGTGGCATGCTGGGCTTGGCCAGGGTGGGCAGGGACTGCTTCAGGTAGGCTGGAGCGCCTACTGCACCTGGCGGACTGGACAAGCCCCCACCGGTTAACCATTCACATCCCTAATGTGCACATTTAAATTATCAGTTATAATGTTGAATAAAACTGGAGTTTTAGTTACTGAACTTAAAATAATCTAATTTGGGCTTTTGCAGTAATTAGGCCACTGTAATAGTGTTATGTGGATGGGCTTTAGAGCTGCCATTTAAACAAAATGGTTGTCACTTACATTTTTTTAAAGTGGTTTTGATTAGGGATGTGTAAAATGAATAAAAATATTAACTGTGTAACCAGCAGAATTGTTAACAGTTATATCAGTTACATGGCTAACTGATCCCAAGGCTGCTGGTGGCCCCATGAAGAGTTTATTGGGTCAAGATAACTGATAAAGCATCAGCTTATTTGCTAACTGCTTAAACTCTTGCATCCCTAGTTTTGGAATCAATGTAGTCTACCAAAAAAAATGAAATCAAAACCTAACGTGTCAAAAATGTTAAAGCATGAAATCACAAAGTACGGTTGGGCTACAGCAAGGTGAGGAGCATGAGAAGCCCCTGACTGAGAAGAAAAAAGGCACTTCTCACATTCCCCTTGCACACCAGACCATGGGGGGGCGGCAGGCTAGTAGATTTTGTGTGCTCCAGTCATGTAGGTGGGTGGCAGAAAGGCTAGAGCACCAGCGTGGGCTCCTCAATACGGGGGGGATCCCTGAGCCGTGGAGGCTAGATCCAGGCAATCCAGGGGCCGCATGTGGCGCCTGGTCCTGAGGTTCCCCGCCCCTGGGCTACAGGAATAACTGATGAGCAAGAGAGTTCACGTGCTCCACTGCCCCCAGGCCAATCATGGCAGCTGGGGACAGGGAACCATGTGAACTCTTATCTCCCACCAGGGTCATGTGTCGTGTAGAAGGAACCACCAGCTGCTTTGAACATCTGGCAGCTCCCTCTACATGTTGTACGCATCCGGGGAGAGAGGGGGAGAAGAGGGAGGAGACTTTGCGCACTCCTCTGCCCCCAGGCTAATCATCGCAGCTGGGAACAGGGTCTGGGGATGGGGAAATGTGGAAACTTCTTTCTCCCTCCCCTCCCCCCCCGCAAGGTCTTGCAGCTCCCTTTATGTGCAGTGTGCCCCTGGCAGTAGGAGGTGAGGAGGAGACTTTGCATGCTCCCCTGCCACCAGGCCAGTTGGGACCTGGGGGCAGAGAGCATGCAAAGTCTCTCACCCCTCTCCCCCCACACACACATACGCATCCCGCCTGCTGGGGTTGTGCCTCACTGTTCAAAATGGCTGGCAACTCCCTCTAGGCACCTCAGGCTCTTGGTAGACGGGAGGCGTCAGCCATTTTGAACAGTCTTGGGGGTCTCGGCAGGGTGGGTTGGATCAGACGGCTTGGTGGGTTGTATTGTGCCCACTCCTGCTTTAAACTTTTGTGTGTTATTTTAAAAGTCACTGTGAGGTGATACAACAGCATTGTCAGGTTCATTCTTCTGCATTCCTCATATAAAATAATTCAGTAGTAAAACTCATTTTCTGTAAATCAGCTATTATTTTCCAAATGACAACTACTATTTATACATGTACATATGTGTGAGTGTAATAAAAACATTTACATATGTGTGTGGGAATACAATGTTAAGTTTTGAATCAGCCTAAAATCTTTATAAGGACAGGGAACGCTTAGTAAAAATTTCCTTAATTCAGATGCCATCTATTATTCAAAGTATATGCTTGACTGCAGAATTAATTTACAAGAACTAATTTAAGGTTGTCTACCTCTACAGGAAGTCATACTATTTCTACCCTATCGCTCAAAGTGTCTACAGAAAGAGGTGATTCAGTTGATTGTTATGGTAACTACAATCACTGCAGTTTACTCCCAGTATTGGGTTGGGGTAAAGTCTCTCTTGACTGAGGTTCAGTCAGTTGGAATGCCATTGTGGATGTGACACACTAGCACAGTTGGTGCACTGCCAACGCTGAGAGCTGTCATCTCCCTCAGCTAGGAATTTCATTCTGAGTGAAATTTTAATGGCTTGGCTGCAAACCTGCTATGGTGGAGCTAGAGGAATTACTGGGTAGGGATGGGAGGAGGATAGTGAGGAAGCTGGGGAGGTAAGATGGGAGGGAGCAGAGAAATTGTGGAGTTGGAGAAAGGCAATGTATTGTAATGGAGATGGGGAGAAACATGGCTTGAGGGAATGTTTCTGAGGAGGTGGAAAGTGGAGGATGTGTGACATGAAGGAGGTTTATTGGCTGAGGGGCAGCTGTCAGATCTTAACTGTAATCAAAAGATGACAGCCATGTCATCTGAATCAGGATTAGGCAATTCTAGTTTTTGGACAGAAGGACAAGCTTTAGAGTCCTTTAAGATGGCTAGTGTGGGTGTTCTTGATTGTTTGTGCTTTAGTTAATTGTTCTGCAAACAACTGAATGCTGAAGATGTAGGTAAGACCTCATCTAGATAGTTCTACAGTAAATCATTTAGTAGAGGCTGTAAATCTTTTGCTTTACTGTGAGTGAAACTAGCTATTAGACCCAATTTTGTAAAGTAGACCCCTGAGTGAGGCAATTGAAGTTTAAGTACAAGTGGCTTGTGACAAGCAGGGTAAATATGTATGTAAAGGATAGAAGTTTATGTGATTAATGTTTTATTTATAGATAATAGTATTTTAACCATCACAGGCACCCAGAAATAAAACACACTGTTTTCTATATACTTATTGTGTGTTTTATATATGAAGTGAAGCATGCCAACAGTATGCTTAAATAAGGACATAAATGTGTGTTGGAATGGGATGGAAAAAATAGAGGTCATTGCTTCTATATATGTATACAATGAAAGTTCCATGGTTAGGCTGCTCTGATAGCAATGGGGAAGTGAGTGCACTCTTCTACCTGCATAATTGCCACAGTCGTTCTTCTAGTTGTCTGTTTTCCTTCTAGGAGATGCATCTTGGCTGAAGCATGGTTTAAGACTACTGGTACCTGTTGTTTATGTCAAACTATTACCTACCCCATCACTTAGGCTGTTAAGCGTCTTGCCTGACATTTCACTCTTCTTCGTGGGGAATTTTATTTGTAAATTTTTCCCCGAAGGCAAATCCCTGAAAAAATAAGTAGATCTCAGTAAGACTTCGTATATCTGTTCATGCTTGTCTAGCTTTCTAAGCATCAATGAAGGATTTTCCCCATGTAGTGTATAATTTGCAAATATCTCTAATACTCACTTCAAGTGCTTATACTTCAGCCTTACAGTAGGAACCTTGACTCTGGACTTTATACCAGTAAGGAATCTTAATGAAGTCATTAGGGCCTTCCTTAGACTTGGATTTGGAAGGGTTTAGCTAATGTACTAGGTGCAACATGTTAACAGTTTAGTATGGCTAAAGCACTATGCTTTTAACAGTTGATGAACTGATCAATTTAAAAGTCTCAGGTAGCCTTGCACCATTCATCTGAAGAGGTGTGTTGTGCCCATGAAAGCTCATGATACCATCTATATTTTTGTTAGTCTCTAAGGCTATGTCTAGACTGCAAGCCTCTTTCGAAAGAGGCTTTTTCGAAAGTATCTTTTGAAAAAGCCTCTTTCGAAAAAGCGCGTCTAGACTACATCGATCCGCTTTTTCGAAAAAGAGCGTCCTGACTGCTGGACGCTCTTTCGAAATTAAAAGCCACCCGGAACCGCGTCTGCCAGGGCATGGGGGCAGCATTTCCTTCCGGGTGCTGCTGCCTGCCCTTTGCAGAGATGCGTGGTTAAAGGGACGCCCCTGAACACCCATTGCTCTGCTTCTGCAGCTGCCTTTGCTGTCCCTCTAGGAGGTAAGCAAGGCATTGCCATGCTGGTTTGGAGTGCTCAGCTTCCTGGGACACCCCAGCAGGCTTTTTGTTTGGTGGTTTTTCTGTTTTAGACCCGTTTTTTCGGCATGGAGCCAGGGCTGCCCCTGGGCAGGTGATGGCCCCACGCCATCATATTGCAAGTGTTGCTGCATCTGCATGACACAGTCATGAGGCTACTTCCCCATCTGGACCCAGACCAGAGGTACGAAGGGATCGTCTGTCATGCAGCCCCACTGCCCTTGCCTCCAAACTTCTTTGTGGACAGGCGTGTTTGGAGGCTTGACACCAGCTCTGACTGGTGGGACTGGCTCGTTATGCAGCTCTGGGATGACCAAGAGTGGCTACGCAACTTCCGGATGCGGAAGACCACTTTCCAGGAGCTGTGTACCTGGCTCGCCCCTGCTCTGCAACAGCAAGACACCCACCTGCGGCCCGCTATCCCTGTGGAAATGAGGGTTGCCATTGCCCTCTGGAAGCTGGCAACCGCCGACAGCTAGCGCTCCATGGGACACCAATTTGGAGTGGGCAGGTCTACTGCTGGATACATCCTGATGGAGGTAAGTCATTGTCTGGGGACAGTCACAGTTTGGGGTGGGGGGGAGGGAGACTGTCAGGAAGGGCAAAGTGGAGTGTGAGTGGGAGGGAGCTCCTCCACTCACCCTGAATTGTTGTGGGGGGAGTTCTGAGGAGGGGATTCCCGGGGTGTTTGAGAGGGAAGGTGGGTGGTGGGTTCTCCTCCTAAGAGATAAGGCACCTCTTCTAACATTTTGTTGTCTGTCTCTTTCTGCAGGTGGTGAGGGCCATCAATTCCGAGCTGCTCAACAGGCTCGTCTAACAGATCTGGACAGCGTCATGGCCGGCTTTGCTTCCCGAATTGTGGAGGAGTGCTCGATGGGACACACATTCCAATCCATGCACCGCTCCATCGAGCAGCCCAATTCATTAACAGAAAGGGCTACTTTTCTGTGGTCCTCCAGGCCCTGGTCGACCATAGTGGCTAGTTTTCTGATATTTGTGTTGGGTGGTCAGGGCGGGCACATGATGCCCGCATCTTCAGGAACTCGTACCTCTACCGGAGGCTTCAGGCAGGAACATTTTTCCTGCATCACGACTTTGCGGTTGGGGATGTGCACATGCCGGTGTACATAGTGGCTGATGCCGCCTACCCCCTGATGCCGTGGCTGATGGAGCCCTACACCGGCCACCTGGATGCGAGCAAGGAGCAGTTTAATGCTCACCTTTACCGGGCTCGCAACCAGGTGGAATGTGCGTTCGGACGTTTAAAAGGCAGATTCCGGTGCTTGCTCACACGCCTAGACATGGGGGAGAGCAACATCTCTGAGGTGGTGGCCGCGTGTTGCGTTCTCCATAACCTGGTGGAGAGGAAAGGGGAGGCCTTCCTACCAGGGTGGGGTACAGGTGCTGATGGTCAGGAGAGGCACTTTGCCCAGCCCCGGACAGCTGCTATCGGCCAGGCTCACCGGTCTGCTGTTTGCATACGGGAGGCCCTACGGGAGCAATTCTCAATTGGAAGCCACTGACTCTACTGAGGGGCTTCTGCCTGGGGACTGGGCCCTGGCCCAATAGAAGCTTCCCTCCACAACCCATTTCCTGACTCTGTTTGGAGAAATAATAAACACCAGGGTTTGTCTCAAAATAATAAGTTCTGTTTTATTTTTTTAAATATCACTCACTGGAAAATAGTATAACTGTTGCAAACATAAAAAAGCTTTTGTTCATTTTTGATGTAGAAAATATACTTTCATGCCAAACTATGTACAATAAACATTTTGTTTAACACATTCCTTGTCATTTAACTGGGGTGATAGGGGTGCTTGAAACCTGGAGGGGGGAAGGGGACTTGAAACCTGGAGGGGGCAAGGGGATCAGGTTGCATAGTGCTTGCCTGATCTCAGTCTCCTGCTTGGGCCTCGTGTTCAGGGTCCACCATGGCCACGGGATCGGGTGGTGCGCCTGTCGGTTGGCTGGATAACAGCGGGTAGGTGCTCTTGGGACTGGGAGTCTAGGGGGAGAGGAGGGCTAGAGGGAGAGGGGGGCTGGGGGAGAGGGAGGTCCAAGGGGGGAAAGGGATGCTGCTGTGGAAGGGGGGGTTTGGTGGGGCAGGGTCATGGGGTGCTGGAGGAGCAGGACCAGGCACAGGAGCAGGCAAGCCGCAGACCTCCATGAGAGTGGCACTCAGGGACGTGCGCTGCTGGACCAGCTCCTCCATCAGCTGGTCATGCCACCGATTCTCTGCCTCCGCCCTCCCTCGCAGGATGGTGTTGAGCTCCTGCACGGCCTCCACATGCTGCCTCAGGATGTCCGCATACACACGCCTGTGTCTGCAGCTCCCATGTTCCTGAAATGGAGGTGGGGCTGGGGTGCTGCGGCCCTCTTGCACGGCTGGTCCGGCTGTGGAGGAAAAGAGGAAGACACAATCAGTCATAAAAAACTGGACTATGTAACACTTAAAATACTAACAAGATGGTTTATTAGGGGATGAGCTTTCGTGGCCCAAACCCACTTCCTCAGATCAGAGTAACACGGCTACATTTCTATCACAATCAGTCATGTGTGCAACAGCTGTCCAAAAGGGCATGCCCTCTCCTTGAGACAGGGGAATCAGACATTCTGAAGGTAACACCGTGTGTGACCTGGGCATCAGCCTGAGTATTATAGGTTTCCCTTGTGCATCACCCACTGTGCACCTACCCGCCCCCTTCCCCTGGGTATTACACAACCTCACTGCACTCACCTGCTGCTTCATCTCTGGTGTCAGATGACACCTGGGAGGCCTCTGGGGTCTGTGTGACTGGCCCCAGGGTGAGGGTCGCCATCTCCTCACTGTCCTCCTCTGGCACCATGTCCCCGTCTCCAGACTGCTCTGGGTCCTGCTCTGGCGCGTCCACCACAGGGTCCGCCAAGCCTGACTGCACGAGACGCCATGGTGTGCGTGCTTCACCACCACCCAGGATCTGGTCCAGCTCAGTATAATAGGGGCAGGAGTGGGGGGCTGCCCCAGAACGGGAGCTATCCTCCCTGGCCTTCACATATCCTTGGCACAGCTCCTTAACTTTGGAGCACACCTGGTCCTGGGTGTGGGGGTAGTGCCCTTTCTGGGCCAGGGCCTCTGCCATGCGGCCATAAATGTCCGCATTTCGCCGCCTGCTTTTTAGGGCTTGTAAGGCCTCTTCCTCTCCCCAGAGCGCAAGAAGGGTCTTGAGCTCTGGCCCAGACCATGACGGTGCCCAGCATTTGGAGCCCCTGGTTGGGTCCCCAGAATGCTCGCGTATTAGGGCCAGGAGGGTCTTGGGGCTGGGACATGCTGCACTTAAATAGCCATGTGCTCTGGCTGCTTTGCTGCCACAAGTGGCTGTGAGGGTGCCTGTCCCTTTAAGAAATGGCTGCAGACAGGAACCAGAGACATGCAAGGCATGCCCCAGATTGTCCACCAGGGCTTCTTCCTGGAGGCCATTATTTTTGAAAAAATGGCCTCCCCGCATCCCCACACACTTATTTTCGATGGCTCTCTGTCAAAAAAGGCGTTCTTCCACGTGCAATGAGGTTTACCGCCGTCGAAAGAAAAGCCTCCTTCTTTCGATTTAATTTCAAAAGAACGCGGCTGCAGTCTAGACGCAGGTCTGGACACAGCCTAAGGTGCTGCAGGACCATTCATTGCTTAAGCTTGATTAATTTAACAGCCTAATGTTAGCTAACACCTTTCAAATAATAGACATGGACTGGGAATTAGTACCAGGGTAAAAATCTGTATTGGCAAATTATGTGCTGTGCTGTGCTGTGCTTAGTAGTTTGAAGGGAGAAAACAAACTAGGTAACTAAAGGCAGGTTTGTATCTATAAAGCTTTATTCAAGGGGTGTGTGTGTGTGTGTGTGTGTGATCTCAATATTCCAGAATTTGCTGCTATTGAGTTAGACAATAAACATTTAGAGAACTGAACATTTTCTACTGAAACTTGACTGTGATCAAAAATGCACTAATTTGGCTTTCGTTCTTTTGGGTGGGGAGGGAGGCACAGGTGGGAAGGTCCAGTTAGTAATACCAGTATTTTTAAGAGGCTGGTGCTTATAATGAGTGGTCTAAATATTGTAGCTGTACATTGATGTTCATCGTAGTTTAGGTTCTTCTCGCTTGTGCGTGTGAGCCGGTATACTTTGGTCATAATCTTTGGTTAGGAATTCTTTATAAGAGATTTTTTTTTTTAAAAATAGTTCACTGTTAAGTTTTATAACAACTTAATATGCATTTTTATACTACTGTTCTGCCTGAATATAAAGTGAAATGCTAGACTGGAATGACTCTATCAAGGTAAATAAGCTATTGTAGAAAAAGTTGTAAATACTGTGTGTTTAATACAGGGCTACTCAACACGCAACCCACAGGCTGCACGTGGCCCATCTGTTTGCAGCCCGCGGTGCAATTTGGGTTTATGCAGGGCTCCATATGCAGCCTGCGGCTGGGAGCCAAAACAAAAAAGTAGTCCATATAATGGTCTTTTGTTGATACGCGTTTTAGTAGTTACATTCCTGAGCTGTCATTGCTCATTAAAAGTGCTGTTATATGGGTAGAAATCGGGTAAATATTGCATTTTATTAATATCAGCAGAACTGACTTAAATGGGGCCTGTGTGTTGTGTAGTCTTGCCTTAATCTTTGAATTTATGCCCATCAGTGTGAAAGAAGCTATTTGCATGTATGTGCAACCACACTTAAGTTGCAGCCCTTGGCATGTGCTGTGAGTGTCATTGTGGCCCCCGAGGTTTCCAGAGTTGAGTAGCCCTGGTTTTATACGTCGTAACAACTGTCTTGGTGACATTCCGAACAGTTGGACAAACGTAAACTTCATTTCAGGTGGCTCAAGCTTCCATGAAAGACTTATATTTTTGTACTGTTTTGGTTGGTTTGATTTTACAGATTTTTAGAACTGCTTCAGCATTAAAGCAAAGGTTAATGCTAAATCTTTAGTTAATGCAACATGAGTGTATAATGGATAAATTAAGGATAGACTTATGCCAGCCTTTACCATAAATGGCCTTTGGTTTGGTGATGAACCTTCTAAGTTACCATATTAAGTTTTTAAAAGTGCTTAGTGAGAGGTCTGAAAACTAATGATAAAAGCAGGAAAAAGGATCTCCAAATCCTAGTACTACCTATCTTTAAGGATCAGAAACCTAGAAGTTTACAGAGCTCAGACATTGCATTTGAGACTTAAACCGTCATACTGTTTACGCTGCTGTGGCTAACACTATCATAGTTTACCACATATACAGAACATATATGCTGATAAATAATTTATCTTTTTATCAAATCTTACCATGTGATTTATTCTGATGGCATTAACAGAATAATTGAAAAATACATATAAAGCTTTCTTCTCTTATGAATTGTTACAAGTCTGTGGGCATTACAGTGTCCTATGAGTTCAAATGAGATCTGGAATCCTTGAACCTCAGAACATGGTTTTCCCATTCCCTTCCTTGCTCGATTTTTGTTGTTGTTGTTTATGTGTATTTGATTAGGAAAAAGGCTGTTGAGGAAGGAGATGTGTTCAGATATTTTCATGTTTTGGATTTGCATTATTTCTAGTTTTATTTCTCACCTGGACTTCAGTGTAAAAGGTAGCTCATCAACTAAGGTAAATTTTATTTAGGATGTTTTCTTCAGATAATAAAGGTCCATAGAACTAGATCTTCATCCAGTTTGCACCATTGGAGCCAGAGATGGGCCTATGAGAACTTTTTGCTCTCCCAGAGCTGCTGCTCCCAAAGAATTTGTTAATTTGGGACTAAAGCTGTAATGGTAATTTAATATTCCCTTCCTTTTTTGGAGCAACTCTCTCATTTGGTACCGCTAGAGCTAGCTTTCCCTGTCTTCCTCCTCACCATATACCCACACTACCAAAATGATCAATATCTAAACAGTTTAAATGGCATACATTAGAACCATGCAGAGCAAAGAATAACATCTTTCTATTAGTAGGCATTGTTTGTTCCTTGGGGGAAATGGATGTATCCAGGGATAAGACATCTCTCAGGTCATTTACTGTCACATTTGCCAATTTGTCTAAATGAGACTTGAAAATCTACTGAGTTCAACCTTAAGAAGAAATGTTGCGCACTGTCTGCATCTGTGGTTTGGCTTTAGTTCTTTAGTAGACTCGTAATTAATTAAGGGAGGGATGGTTGCAGTTACAATGTGAGCTGTCCCCAAAATCTCTTTTAATTCCTCCTTAGTGCATCCCTGAGGCTTTGTGTATGCCTCTCAAAGGCTGAACCCCACTTTTTTACTCCCGTAGGACCAGATCATTGGGAAGTGGCACCCAACGTCCCACATTCCCAACCAATTTAATACCATAGGTAGAGCCCTGCATGGTTATAACATTTTTATCCCCACTTGTATCCACAAAAATGAGCTGTGGATATATCCATTGACATCTGTGGATGTGGATAACTTCGGAAATAAAACAGATACTTGCGAATGTGCAAAGTTCTAGATTTAAAAAAAAAAAGTGTATCCACATCTGCATCCATATCCACAAAAATAAGCCATAGATAGCCTCATCCACATCTACGGATGTGGATACCTGCAGATAGAAAGTGGATATCTGCAGATTTGCAGAGCTCTAACCGTAATCCCATTTGGCATGTGTAAACTCTCTTCTTCTGACAGTCTCTGACTGCACCTGATTAAAGTGACTTAAAAACAGCTTCTTAAAAACAAAGCACTATTTATTCACCCCAAAGTACATAGCATGCCGGATTAAAACAAACCAACAAAAAAGGCTTATGCTCATGGGCTTTTCCTACCCTGTAAAGTTTCATGGCAAGCTTTTGTAAGTTGCCTTCAGCTCAGTTCTCTCCTTCTCTGTGTTGGGGTAGAGAGTCTGCTGACCCAACCCCATTTCATCCAGAGGCAAATATCTTTAAGATTTTATTATCCCCTCTGAATTTAGGCTCAAGTCCGAGAATAATAAACCATGCTGGAACAAGGCTGGAGGTATTCCACAAAGACAGGGATGGGCAAAATACGGTCCAGGGGCCAGATCTGGCTTGTGCATACAGCGGGGAGCCTCAGGCAGACTCCCTGCTTGCCTCGCTCCCTCCCCCCACACCACTCAGAAAAGCAGCTGCCACAGCTATTTCTCTTTTTCAGCTGTGAGCCTGGGGAGGGGGAAGTAGTGCTTCACAGGCTGCTTTTGCCCCCCAGCACAATCTCATTGGCTGATTCTGGCCAATGGGAGCTGTTTGAAGAACAGGCAGTGCGCAAAGCTCCCTGCCCCCCTCCGCTCAGGCTCTAAGTCACCAATGCACAAGGCCCTGCATCCTGAACCCTGCTAGGCTGCTGACTGGGAGTGTCCCAGGTAAGTCTCCCAGCTAGAGCCTCTCTCTGGCACGTCAGCTTCTCTGTCCCCCCCCACCATCTGTATCCCCACTCCTGCCCCACATAAGCCAAACCCCCTGCCCTCCTCTTGAACCCATACCCCCTCTTAGATCCGGCACCCCAATTCCTTGCCCGTGGTCACAACTCAAGTCCTTTCACCCCAGTTCCAGGCCACAACCCCCTCCTGCCCTAAGTCACAACCCAAACCTCTGCACCCCAATCCAGTGCCCCAGGCCAGGTCACAACTGTCTCCTTCACCCAAACTCCCTCCCAGACATACCCCCTCCTGCACCCCAGTTCCTTACCCCAAGCTCCCAACCTCCATCCCAGACCCCACGCCTTCTCCATTAATATCAGGGAAGAGTGCTGCCCTTGACCACTTTCCAAAATCTTAGAGTGGCCCCCATCAAAAATTATTGCCCATTCTTCAGACAGTCATACTCTTGATACCAGGCTTGTAATCTCTGAAAGGTAAAATTAGGCTCACTTTTTTGCCTTGATTTTTTTTTTCTGTAATGTGGGAGTCATGGGAAAAGTAGTGGTGGGTGGGGGCAATACAAGAGGCAAAATTCTGAGTTGGAGACAGAACTGGAAGATTTAGCAAAGAAAAGACACTGCCATTTTAAATAACAATTGAATGAAATGGAAGAACAAAATTGTTTGTTGAAATGCTGCAAAGTCTGAGCAAACATGAAATTAAATAATTTTACATGAAAAGTATTCCTATTAGGGATATAATCGTGTATCGATTAACCGATAAGCAAAAGCTTATAGTTTAATGTTATAGACCAGTGTTTCTCAACCTTTTTTATAAAGTACCCCCTTTAAAAAAATAAAAATAAAATAAGAACCTACAGTTTTCAGGCACACATTTTTTTCTACCATTGCAACACATTTGTTTAAATAACTTAATTGTAATCAGACAGGCGATGAAATTTTTGGTTGTAAAAAGTACAAAAATAATAAAGCGCTGTAAAACTTAGAACAAAAATTCAGTTTTCTCCAAATTTCAGTTGTTGACATATACTCTCCCCCCACCCCTGACTTCTCTCGAGTACCCCCAAGGTTACTCGTACCACTGGTTGAGAAACACTGTTATAGATTACATGCATTTCCCTCCCCAACCAGTAAATTTTTTAGCAGGCTGGCCAGCAGCCTGGCTCAGTCCTGGCTTGTGACTGGTCCAAGACCTACCCCCGCTACAGCTCTGCATTTAAAATGTCTTAGGAGCCAGGTGGGCAGGCGGCCCAGCTCAGTTCCAGCTCGCATCAGGTCCAGGAGCTCTATATGAAGCAGCAGCGCGGAGTGGCGGGGGACCAAGGGGAGAAAGGAGGCTCCTTGGGAGTGAGGCCAGAGTGCACTGGCTGCTGACCCCACCCTTAGGGACTATAGAGTAGTCGACTAACCGATAAGAATTCATGAGGTTAATCGACAATTTGATTAACCAATATTTAACAACCCTAATTCCCATATGTGATAAATCTGAAGTTAAACACTCAGGTTCATGGTATTGGCAAAGCTTAGTGGTCTTGCCAGCTCTTAGCTTGTGTCATCAAGTCATGATTACTGTTTTAATAAACCATGAGGAGTCCTGTGGCATCTTAGCTCATGATACTATATATATATATATATATATATATATATATAAAATGTGTCAGTCTCTAAGCTAATTGTTTCTGTTGATTGTGAATTCAGAGAACCTATGAACTTCTTAAGGTGATCATGAACAAACATTAGCACAAATAACTATAATGACCAAGTGTATTAACTTTTTTTTTGCATTTAAATCTAAAACTATTATATATTTTAGAGAGTTTGTGCGTCTGTCTGTTTGTGAGTCTATTTGTTCAAGAACTCCTTCTAAACAGTAAGAGCTAGGACCACCACAGTTGGAATGCAGCTTCCCTTCTCCTAACTTAAAACAAGGTCAGGGTTTGGTTGTGCCAGGACAGTGGGATGTGCGTAGAATGCCATTGTTTCACATCAAACGGCAGGGGAGAGCTGTGATAGCAGGGACAGTTATACTCATGAATGACCACTCATGAGGCCCCAGCATAGCCCTCCACTCCCCTGGCCTGCCCCAGGGAGTATCTGCCTACCGCCACATAGTCCTCACCCCAGATTGCCATTGTCTGCCACCATGCTGGGCTCCCCCCACTTTGAGCTGCTTCTGGGGAATTGCTGCCAATCAGGCTGCGCTCTCTCCCTCCTCCTCCTCCTCCTCCTCCTCTTCCTCTCCTTCTCCCCGCCCCCCTCCAGGAAGAAGCTGCTGGGCAGTCTGCATTGCCTCTTCGCCTGCAACCGGACAGTCTGGTATTTTTGCCTCCTGTCCAGTAAAAAAAAAATTCAGAAAATACCAGACACCTAAAATGTCCAGTATTTGCTGATTTCCCCTCCTCTCTCCCCCCCCCCCCCCCCCCCCAGCCAGGTGGCAAAAATCCCAGGTGCTTACTGGGTTCCGCAGAGAGTTGTCCAGCCCAGCGCAGGGAGGCAAGGTGGCAGCCAGCCGCTGGTAGCCTATTAGGGCCAAAAAGCCTCAAAAGTAAAGTGTTTCTTAAAGAGTTTTTTTTTTCGCTCAACAACTTTATCTCTTCCCCCTCCCCTTTTTTTCCTCCTCAGAATTTTTTCTCTGTGTGTAGCTTTTTTAGGGGTGTGTGTGTGAGGGGGGAGAGGGGAGGTGTTCGGTATTTCTTGTTAAACCATCTGGCAACCCTATGCGTAGCCTCTGGGGCTCCCGCTTTCCCTTGCCCTGGGCCAGCCCCAGGGAGTAGCAGGGAGAAGCCAATGGGCAGCCTGGGTGCCCCCCCTCCCTTGCTGGCCCCAAAGAGAAGCCAGAGGGCCACCTGTGTGGTCCCCTACCCCCACCCTGGGCCAGAAGTGCAGGTTCTCCCACCTTGGACAGGCTCTGGAAAGAAGTCGGCAGGTGACCAATACAGCCCCACTGCGCCTGGCTGGTGCTAAACCTGGGGCAAAGCCAGGTAAGTCTTCTCCTGATATATAAGGAAGCAAAAGAAATTCTTCCATATTAGATGTATGTATATTAGTCATACTATCGCACCTTTGTGTTTTGGTTCAAACTGCTGTAGAAAGAGTCCAATGTAACATTCCCTGTAAATTTTGTAAACCTTATGAACAGACGGATTTTATCCCCCACCTCTTAGTCACCATGACAAGTTAATCCAGACTCTTCTTAGCTGCTGTGTTATCCTCTCTTGATCATTGTAAGGTCTGACACAATGAAACATATGTTGAAAGATTCAGTTTTAATTCTTGAAACCAACACAATTAGTCACTTAACCTGCAAGATGCCAGTGATCATTTGGGGGTGGGAGAAGTATCCAAGTAGCCAGTTTGAATTATAGAACAAAGCCAAGGGGATAGGGAAGGGAAATTATGACCTAATTTAATATCCTCCACGAGGTTGTCTTAAATAATTGTAACTTAAAACAACTGTATAAGTAGGTGAGCTCTGTGAATTTATAACCATGCAAGGCAAGGAAGCATATTAGTTTCTCCAAATGGATCTAGTCTGCATGCCATCAATCCTTGAGGCAATATGATTAACCCTAATTCCAAATACAAGAAATTATTGTGCATAACTAGCCTAGCAGTATATAAAGTAAAGCAAATAGTGTCTCTACTGTAGTTGGTATTGCTCAAAACAAGAAATCAGTATATATTATGTACTTCAGTTTGCATTGATTCAGGCCTCTACAGTGGAGTTCCAGGTAAGCATTAAACTGTTTCTTTTAAGAATGAAGTGGACAGTAAAAAATAGTATGGTTGTGTTTTGCCTTGAATTATTTCTTAACATCTAAAGATGGCCTTAAACATATCCAAGTACTTTCTAATTGTTTATATATTTGAAAAGTCAGGTATATAAGGAGATCCTTGCATCCCACTCTTTGCTTGGAGGACTTTAACAGCACTAGAGAATCTAAATATTGAGTCATCCAGGGCTGTATAATTGCATCTCTCCTTCTGCCTTTACTGAAAGAGGAAGGGATTCTTATTCTTAGAATTGGAAACTTGGTTTGTGAATTTCCTAGCTTCTTGAGATAGCATGATCTAATGGACAGAATTCTAGGCACAGAGGCAGGAATTAGAGCTAGCCTGAAAACAGTTTCCCTAGAAAAGTTAAGGTTTTGAGAGAGGTTTTTTGTTTGTCTTGCTCAATTCTTTTTAAATGTCTCGTTTTCATTCCATAGCCAAAGAATACAAGTATCAGGGGGTAGCCATGTTAGTCTGACTCTGCAAGAACAATGAGAAGTCCTATGGCACCTTATAGACTAACAGATTGACTGGAGCATAAGCTTTTGTGGGCAAAGACCCACTTCGTCAGATGCATGATGTGGGTCTTTGCCCACGAAAGCTTATGCGCCGATAAATCTGTTAGTCTATAAGGTGCCACAGGACTTCTGAGTAGTTGTATTCTTTGTAATAACAATGAGAATAGCCAATAGTATACCTGTTGATTAGGGCACGATTGAAAGAATTGGATTTGTTTAGTCTAGGAAAGAGACAAGTAGATAGGATAACAACTTTTAAGTATCTAAAAGGGTGTTTATAAGGAGGGGGGAGAATAATTTTTCTCCTTAATGTCTGATGATAGGAAAGAAACAACGAGCTTAAATTAAAACATGGAAGGTTTAGGTTGGACATCAGGAAAAACTTCCTAATTGTCAGGGTAGTTGGTCACTGGAATAAATTGTCTAGAGATGTTGTGGAATCCCATTATTGGAGATTTTTAAGAGCAGGTTAAACAAATGCCTTTCTGGGATAGTCTAGGATGGTGTTTGTTCTCGTTGTGAGTGCAGAGAACTGGACTTGATGACCTCTTGAGTCCCTTCCAGTTATAGTATTCTATGATCCCCTGAAATCTGGTTGTGCCCCCCCCCCCCCCCAGGGACATTGGTTTAGAATTTGGGCAGCATTTCTCCCTGCCAGAAGATAAACAACTTGAGTTTTTTCTGTCATCTTCTATTTGGAAGAATACTGTGGTTGTTAGTTTCAACCAGATTTACTTTTGGGAATGATACCAAATCATCTCTAGGCTCAAGTATGGTGTCTTCACCTTTATATTCTGCAAGGTCAGTGGCTTTTCTGCAGCTAATATAGTTCTAATGTAGGTTCAGTCTTAGGTGTTAAAATAGTTAAGCATTAACATTGGATCTCACTTAAATTGTTTGTTCTGCAGCTCTGCAGCTGCTTAATCAGCCCAGCCCAGTCAGACAGCTCCGTGTGCTGAGCCTGAACTTCTGCCTGAGTGGGGCTGATTAAGTAGCTGCGGAGTTGTGCTACTGCGCAATTTAAAGGGACCATTGGTGGTAGAATACTGATGCGTTTGACTCTTCCTTCAGTTTTTGCAGAACTTACTATTTCATTTTTAAAGATGTCTTAGGGTGTGTCTAAACTACACCCCTCTGCTGACAGAGGGATGTAGATTAGGCACATCGCTATTGCAAATGAAGCAGGGATTTAAATACCCCCCGCTTCATTTGAATAAAAATAGCCACCGCTTTTTGCCGACGAGGCACTTTGCCGGCAAAAAGCGGCAGTCTAGATGGTTATTGGTCGACCAGGAAAGCCTTTTCCGACCGATCCTGTAAACCTCGTTGCACAAGACATAAGGGATCGGTCGGAAAAGGCTTTCCTTGTTGACCGATCCCCGTCTAGACTGCTGCTTTTTGCCGGCAAAGTGCCACGTCGGCAAAAAGTGGCGGCCATTCTTATTCAAATGAAGCACGGGATATTTAAATCCCTGCTTCATTTGCAATAGTGATGTGCCTAATTTACATCCCTCTGTCGGCAGAGGGGTGTAGTTTAGACCCACCCTTATAGTCCTGTAGATAACGTTCAAAATGTGACCCGAATATAAATAGACTTAGTTTCCTTAGTCTGCAGACAGCAGTGGTTCTGCTGCTTTTCGGAGCTTTGCCAGGAAGTGGCAGTATAATATTTAACTCTACTCTGGTCAATTTCTCTTCTACAACAAATCTGACACCTGCTTACCAGAGCCTGACACACAGAATGAAAACTTCTAAACTAGTGTGTGGTGACATCATCCTGGTAATGATCCCAGCATGGAGAGGAGTTGGGAGCTGGGCTTTTCAATAAAGCATTACTTCTGATTCCCGCTTATAGGCTTCCTTTTCTCTACTTCTTTGTAATTAAGCCACTGAGTTTAATTCTCTAGCTAATACATGTATGGATTTTTTAAGCCATAGTCAAATACATTAAGATGGAATTGGATACCTTTTTAACAAGAAGTCAAAACAGAATGGTCCACATCGGGATAGTTGAAACTAAAGAAACAAGGACATTCTGAATGACATCTTTTTCTGTGCAAGTATGTACTGGAATTACTTGTGAGTGCACTCTGTTTAGTAGCAGAGAATAAACTGTACATCAAGTTTTCAGTATTGCCTTCAATATCTGCCCCTTTTTGTGCATAAAGTAACTGCTGTGCATTTTTATGTCATGAGTTTTTTTGAATGACTGATGAGATTACCATGTGATTCATCTCTTTCAGAGGTTGGTCATCTTAATTAATTTTTAGGTTACTGAATTCTACCTCCTTCTAAAATGCTGTTTAGGATAAATAGTACAGCTTCTAAGAATCATAATTGGAACTTTTGTCTTAGAATTTTAGTTTCCGTTCATTTTGCTGTTGAGCAAGTTGTGTACACAAATGTTTAGTTTTCACTAATGCATTTTGAGAGTATTGAAGTATTTTGAATTACAGTGAAATAAATTACAATTAAAACCATTCTGCAGTTAAATAGGCAATGGTGTAATAAATCCCTTTTAAGAATGCGTATGTTTTAAATAACACCACTGCACTAGCTTCAGTAACTAAACACTGATGCTGTCTCAAAAGAAATGTAAACGTTTGTTCTTAGGCATGAGAAGTATGTATGTTTAATTGTATAATATAAGCCTACATTTAAGTATGAATCATAGGAAAAATAAGGTTTTAAAAAACCATTACAGTACTTGAAATTTGAGGGAGAGGGCAGCCTTTAAAGTTTAAATACTACTCTGCCATGTAGTTCTCAAAAATATCAATCTAGTAAGAAGCAGAAAAATAAACAGCAATTTGACTCAACTCCCATTAACAGTAGCATTCTGTCATCACTTCCCTTTTGTTTTGCCTTCTCCCTCAAATTATTAATAGTGTTGATTTTTCTCCAGAGGTATGAAATATAGGAATTATGTATAAATGTCTTAACTAACCTACATGCTCTTTTCTTTCTCAGTTTCCATTTCTCCTTAAGTTTTTGTCCAGTGGTCATCCTATCCCTTAGTTTCTATCTTATCTACATAACATTTTTTACAAGAGAATAACTCAAATGAAGAGTTTTATTCCCTTCCCCTATTGTCTTGTCTATTATCTTTACTTTCTCATAATCTTTTCCCACTATCTAATATAATGAATTCAGATCTCCAATTGGCAGGATTCCCTTCTCTTTCCTTTCTCCAAGGATTATAGATATTTTAGCTACTGAAGCAAGCTCCTGATCAAGCAGACTTTAAAAAAAATGAAATAAAACTGGAGGAGGAGAGAGAAGTAGGCATTCAACTTGATGCATAGTGTTATTAGATTAAATTTCCATCAGTAGAATGTAAACGCTGTTGGATTGTAACTACTGCACAGTGTCCCATAGATAGTCTTTTTAAAATCTAGACCTTTAAAATGCTAAAATGTTTTGGAACATCAGCTCCTGATTACAGTGAAATTGCAGAGAACACTAGAATTGATCGTGATAGGTCAGCAACTTGTTTCACCTGAAGATTGTATAGGAGATTTTTCAAAGCCCACCGTGTTTGTTATTGACTTCTGAATCAGTTGATCTGCAGTGTGTTTATATCTTCACATGTGATAAAGAACTATTTGTGTTACTTACCAGGCTGTCTGTCAGAGATAGCGGAAAGAGTTGGAAAAAATATTTGATTTTAAATTTTCCCTTCTCAAATGTCAGTCTATCCGAGTACTTTGAACATTACACCATCCTGCTTGTCTCTCTTTAGGTTTTATGTCTGTGTACTTTCTAAGCCACCTTCTGAATGTAAAGAAGAATGCTCTTTTTTGGAAGCTTTTTTGATGCCTTTACAAAGAGATGAATAAAGAGCTAAATACCATTGAATGAAGACTAATACATTTGCTGAACAGCTGGGTTGTACTTACTATATGCTTGTTCAACACTCTTGTTTCGTTGTCGGTTTATTGGCATTATGCAGGGTGATGATAAAGTTTTGGTCATCAACACAGCTTTATAAAAGAATAAACCATGGAGGAATCGTGAATAGTGAATATCTCTAAAGCTAATATATGAAACCTCAAAAACTTCAAACAAAAGAAAAAGTGACTGCTACCGATGTGGTAATGACCCCAGCTCTTACAGCCAAAATAAAAAGCATCACTTGCCATTTAAATTATTCCTGGCTTGGAATAAATTTTAAATAACTGATTAATGTATGAGATGCAGAAAATGAATTTTCTTTAGTAGAGGTGATAATTATTCAAACAACTATAAATAAAAGCTTATCTGGTATGCTGTTTATTCCTTTTGGATGTGTCAGATTGCTTCCCATTTTTAGGTTATTTATTTAGTGACAGTAAGTTTCTTGATGATACAGCATGCCACGAAAAAAATTATCTAGAACTTGTGACAAGTGATCTGTGCAGACCATCCCTAGATATATATTTTGTATAACAGCTTTTTTGAAATAGCAACACATTTTTCTTCACCTAAAATAATTTTTTGCTCATGCTGAAATCACTTTATAGTCCCGGGAATAAACAGAGAACCAGGGGCTTGTTCATGGGAGAGAGTACCAGAAGTGAAGTCCTAAGAATTTAAATTAAAAATTATAATTACTACTTTTATGATAAAAATTACAAGCAACTCCTGAAAAAGGAGTTTGTTTCCACTATTCACAACTCAAAAATATGTCCTGTCAACCTTCTATGCTCTTTGTGGACTGTAACTTCCAAATGTCAATTGATCTTTCAGGGAGTGCTGCCAAGAAGAAAAAAGACAAGGAAATTGGGTATACAGGCAGTCCCCGGGTTACATGGATCCGACTTACATCGGATCCCTACTTACAAACAGGGTGAGGCATCCCTGCACTAGCTGCTTCCCCCCAGCAAACCAGGGAGACGCGAAGCTAGCGCCCCCCCCCCCCCCCCCCAGCAGACCAGGGAGACGTGGAGAGGCTTTTCTCAGCAGACACCTCAGCTTGAGAATAAAGGACTGAGGGAAGTGAAGTGTGGGAGAATAAAACTGAGCTCTGGAGAAATGTTTGGCTAGAGTATCCCCTACAATATGTACCAGTTCCGACTTACATACAGATTCAACTTAAGAACAAACCTACAGTCCCTATCTTGTACGTAACCCGGGGACTGCCTGTATATTATGAAATTACAAATTTGTTGTTTTTCATCTAAAAATCCTCAAAGCCTTCAACAAATAGTTCTGTCTGTTTATATATGGCCCATGAATAGATACTAAATTAATAATAATCTATGTATAATATCTCCTGACTTTCTCTTTACATTTAAAAGTGAACTACCATGCTAAAATAGAAGTTGTTAGATTTTGTTTGCACTGCATGGCTTTTAGCATTCACACAGCCGTCCTGCTTAAAGTCGGTATAGTCATTTGTCAGCTCTAACAAGTGGCATTCACATTATTTAAAGGATAGCATGTTGGTGACAATATGCTGTTCACGTTGGCACTTCCCACAAAAAACTTGTATCTTTTTTTAGGGGGGGAAAGAGATACAGGGTTAGCACTTCTGAACAACAAAACTTTTGTCATTTGATTGCCAGTGTAAACATGGACAAGAGAAAGTTAAAGACATAATAAAAAGTCCTCTAACTTTGATTGACTCTAGCCATTGTCTAATAGGGCTACTGAGCACATGGCCGGCGGCCCATTTGTTTGTGGCCTGTGGTGCGGTTTGGATTTATTCAGGGCTCACATGGGGCTTACAAGTGGGATCCTTTGAACATGGCCTCCACCAGGAACCCATCCACAACGGTGAGGCATCTCTCAGGCAGGGTGAGCATTGAAAGACGCAAGAGGACAGGCTGGCTGGAACAGACGGGTATAGGGTGTTGGTGTTTCTCGCGCTCAGGGAGGAGGTGCCAGGAGCGAGTGAGAAGCACTTTGTATCCATGCCTGTCAGTGTGAAAGAAGCTATTTATATATATTGGTTTGCATGTATATGCAAACACACATAAGTTGTGGCCCTCTGCATGTGCTCTGAGTATCATTGTGGCCCCCGGGGCTTCCTAAGTTGAGTAGCCATGGTCTAATATGTTCATAATGAGTATTACTGTCTTTTATGGTTAAAAGAAACCAAAAAGATATATTATTACATTTATCTAAAATAATATCTAGAAGGTGGAGGATGGATAAATCATAATGGTTCTAAATTTCAGATGCGATGGGGGGGTATTTTTTGTGAACGATTACATGGTGATTATGAATGGTCAACAAGCCAACGACTTGTCACTTTCATGAGAAACTTCATATGCCTCTGTGGATTTGTAATATTTATATTTAGTTCTAAAGGGACAAGCATAAATTATATTTGCCTTTTTTTTTTAAATGGAAGGGGTGCTGTCAACCTTTCTTCCTCAGTTTTTCAGGCCCATCTACTGTGCCTTGTCAAATAAAGCCAAACCATGTCTAATACTTGCTCAGACAGTTCTAAAATGCTAGAATGTACAGTTTTTGTGGCATAGCTGGTGAACTCTGGATATGTATGAGATGGATTTTCAGACCTTAGTAAGTTGCCAAGGGCCATACGGTGGGGAGAAATTGGGTTTGGTCTGGGAGGTAAGCTGTGGGGGGTATTGAGGGGATCATTGTGCTATCATTCGAGTTAAGATTAATTGCAGCCAACGTTGGTTAGAACAGTTTTAGTGATTGAGGGAAGTATGTACAGTTCCTTGGGGGGGAGTTGGTATATTTTTTAAATAAAAGATTTAAAGCTGTAAGGGGTTTTTTGGTGTGTGTGTGTGTGTGAGGATTGGGATGGGAGTTAATCCTTCTCTAATATGAAACTGGGAAGGGACCTTGAGAGATCATTGAGTCCAGTCCCCTGCTCTCATGGCAGGAGCAAGTACCATCCCTGACAGATTTGCCCCAGTTCCCTAAATAGCCCTCTCAAGGATTGAACTCACAATGCTGGGTTTAGCAGGCCAGTGCTCAAACCACTGAGCTATCCCTGTCCCTCCCGCAGCATTTTAACTAGGGAACCCAGGTAGATGGCTTTGTCTAGGAACTTAATTCTCCTCTCACTCCCTTGCCACCCCTAGTAGCTGATAGGTTCTTCTGAGAATGGTCCCAGAGCCTAGAAGTTTATTGGATAACTAGGGCAGCATTTCTGACCTGGATTTTGTTTGCAAGGGTAGTTTTGGTTGGAATGGATATCACTGAGTTGTGCCAGGAAGACAGCAATTCCTATACTTGTAGTGTATATAAACTTAAAATAGGAACCAACAAGTAGACCAGAGGTGGGCAATAACTGTCCCACGGACTAGACAGCTGTTTATTTACCTGCCTGCCCATGGGTACTGTTACTTACAGTTCTGTTGGCTGTGGATCATGGTTCCTGGCCGTTGGGAGCTGTGGCAAGTGGTGTCCCAGTCTCTGCTGCTTCCCACAGCTCTCATTGGCCAGGAACCATGATCCACAGCCATCAGGAGCTACAAGTGGCCATACCTGTGGATGTGCAGGTAAATAAAAAGCGAGCAGCCTGCCAGGGACTAACCCTAACAAACAGCCTCCAGCCTGCTGCCTATCTCTGAATGCATATTAGTGATGCTTCATCATTTGCAATTTACAGAATTATGCTACTGATTAGTTCAAAGGAAGAAACCTAGTGGCTACGTCTAGACTGGCATGATTTTCCGCAAATGCTTTTAACGGAAAACTTTTCCGTTAAAAGCATTTGCGGAAAAGAGCGTCTAGATTGGCACAGATGCTTTTCCGCAAAAGCACTTTTCACGATCGGGGCTTTTTTGCACAAGAGAACTTTTGCCCGAACGGGAGCAGCATAGCATTTCTGCAAGAAGCACTGATTTCAGACAGTAGGAAGTCAGTGTTCTTACGGAAATTCAAGCAGCCAGTGTAGACAGCTGGCAAGTTTTTCCACAAAAGCAAATGCTTTTGCGGAAAAACTTACCAGTCTAGACGCAGCCACTGTGTTTTAAGGAGCGGAGGGGAAAATGGAAAAATAGACTTCCTAAATGATATCACTTGGTGTCACCAAAGTTCATTGTATGTAAATCAGCAGGTAAATGAAAATACTAGAGTTTAGCATCTAGCTGGAAGAAGTTTGCATAAAGGGAGAAATATAAACTTGATTTGGAAATGGGTTCAGTTTTAAGCTTCCATGGAGTAAGGCAAATTAAACATTTTTAAAGGCATTAACCATGACCGTATCCCTTTAATTTCCTATCCTTTCTTGTAAGTTAGATACTCTGAATCAATTTTTGTTCAAGGAGACAGATTTCTTTCAGTAATCAGTTTTGCTTTTAGCTCTGATTTTTAAAGAATAAGTGATAATGGCACACATGCTTGAGGGGGTGATTAGAGTGCAACATTAAAAGGCTTTTTAGGACATCTACAGTTGAAAAAGGAGCTCTGGAGAGGTCTGCATTTGGCAGCTGAACAAGATGTGAATAAAGCTTACCTTTGAAGTATATCATGAAGCGCAAGCTGCTTAACCCCTTCATGTGAAAAATGCCTTTTTGGTTTTAGAGAAGGCTAAATATAGGTGTTTTTAGATTCAGCTTTAAGTTAACCGTTAAATGTATTTGCCTGCTTTCAATCCTGTCTTCCTCAAACAGATCCCGAACCCTAAAATAGACTACCTGTCGAGCATATGTATTAGAGAGACTTTTATATTTGGAATGAATGAAACTTTGTTAGATGCACATAATATTCTATTAGATATTTCCAGTCAATTCTATTACAGGTTTTGAGAATAGAAATATTATATTTGCCATATAGTGGTCTGTCAGCAGAAAACTGCCTTTATTAAAGGAAATTTTCTTTGCAACCTTTTCAAACACATTGCTGGTGATCAAACAAAATCCCAGGATACAAAATTCATTTTAGCTGCCTAAATTGCAGGAAAATATTTAGCTGGCAGAATACAGCTTTACAGGTCCCAGATGTCTAATTATAACTGTAAGACATTTTCTGCTTTTGTTTGCTAATACATTCATCCAACTTTTATCAATCCACTTCTGTCTGCAAACAGGATATAAAAAAATGAAAGGACATGACTAAAGCTATGGTTCTGCAACTCTGTTTAATTTGTTGGGTGATTTGCACTTGGATTGTGGACTAAGAATGAAGTGAGAAATTTAAAGTTGACCTTCAAAGTAATAGGACAGAAAAGGTATTTTTTCGTCACTAAAAAACAAACTTCTTGGCCTGAGAATAGAAACTGCACTTTTTACAATTAATGTAAATGACAAAAGCTGACCTTGGAGATAGCTAAGGGGAAAATTAACATTTTTAACCAATAGAATTGATAATGTATTTTAACTTAAAGCTGGGTACGCTATGAAGTTCGTTCTCTCTCTCTCTCTCTCTCTCTCTCTCTCTCTCTCTCTCTCTCTCTCTCTGTGTGTGTGTGTGTGTGTGTGTGTGTGTTTAATATCACTGTGATTGTTTTATTTTTAACTTCTGGTTTTGAAAAAAGAAAAATGACAGCATATCATATAATGTGGTAGACACATTTAAGTGGCACAAATAGGGATGTTAGCATGTACCTCTTCATACGATTAACTGATGACCCCAGCCTTATCAGGTAATCCTAAGGGTTACATGCACCCCTATCCCCTTGCTGTCCCTGTATCAAAGGCAGCAAGGGGGAGGGGAGGCGGTGCCTATGGGGAGCCACCTCCTCTCCCCCATCCTCCCATATAGGTAGCCATGCAGGGGGTGGAGGGGCAGCTGGGAGCTGGTACATGTGGGAAGCTGGCTTTCAAGCTGGCTCCCTGCATATACCAGTTCCTGGGGAGCCGCCTGCCCCCTCCATGCTGCTGCAAGTGGGGAAGGGGACAGGGTAGATGGGAGCCGGTGCTTGTCGGGAGTTGGCTCAAAAGCTGCCTGCCCATGAACACTGGCTCTCGCCTTCCTCCTTCCATGTAACCGTGTAACTGCTAAAAAATTTAGTGATTACACATTTTTAAAAAACCAAACACTTCACATCCCTGGTCACTATGGGAACAAGTCTAACCAGCACCGAGTGCAAAATTAGTTTCTCTTCTATCTGTGACTTTTTAAATTAGGATAGTTTTCTACTGAACCTCTCAACATACCTGTGTATATACACAGAACTCTACAGTTATATTTCTATATCTATATTGCAGCTTCTAAATAAGACAACATTTTCAGAAGTACTGAGCAGCCCAGCAGTTGCTTCTGAGGTAAATAGGTTCATTTATTTAGAGAGATGGGTGAGAGAGAGTGCTGAAACAACAAAACTGTGTTTGGGGAAGAAAGCTGGGTCCTAGGTGGGAGGGAGGAGAGGAACAAGAAGTTCTTAATCGTATTCCAGGTACAGCTCTTGATTCTCCTATTGTTAGTCCACCCGTGACACTGCACTAGGCTTCCCTCAGCTTCAAGTCTGTGGCACATAGCCAGGGATAGAATAGAGTTCTCTTTGGTTCTAGTTCATTGCTTTATCCGCAAAACCATTCTTTCTCTTAGTGAAGGCCCTTGCTTCATCCACTGCACAGTGACTCTATCCATGTGCAACTGTTTAATAGGCGAATTCAGTTGTTTTCTTGCAACATTTTGTTGAGATAGACTGAAGGACTTGACCTACCCAAGTTTTAGGCTGATCCTACTTTTGAGATTTTTGAAAGGACAGTTACATGATGCTGATTTGAAACAGAAATGTAACTACATCCTTAATATTTGGCTTCAGCTTCACCATTATTGTCATTCTCCACCCTTACTTTCAAAATTTGATGCCCATTTGTTTAGAAATCATGCTAAATGTCTTCCTTTCAGTCCTTCAGGCAACCCCACAACTCTGTTCAGTCAAACAGAATTCTCCCACATATCTAATTTCATATGTATTTTCTGGAAAGGCATCATATTTTAATTGTAATTGCTTGCTCCTCTGACAGTTGACAAGAAGCAGGCTTCACAGTTTTTTGGCACCTTTCTTCACTGTTCCTTTCAGCTGTGACTTTCTCTTACTTGGAAAAAACAGAATGTCTATTTCTTTTTTAGAGGATTCATTAGTTTAATATGGGCAACTACTTTTACATAGGCTTGTAGTAAGTTGAAGGTGAATTGTTTCAATCTGTCAGTTGAGAAATTCATAGGTGAAGGTCTCCATTTCACATTGTTTTCCTCCTAAAATTTTTAGTGTTTGGCATATCTTCTCTGAGTTTAAATAAATATAAAATATATGGAGCTATACCTATCTCATATAGAGCTGGAAGGGCTTGAAAGGTCATTGAGTCCAGTCCCCTGCCTTCACAGCAGGACCAAATACCATCCCTGACAGATTTGCCCCAGATCCCTAAATGGCCCCCTCAGGAATTGAATTTACAACCCTGGGTATAACAGGCAAGTGCTCAAGCCACTGAGCTCAATATTGGTGGTGAATTGTATTCTTTAGGTCAGTGGTTCTCCTGCGGCTCAATCTCTGCCCTCCCTCCCACTTTCCTGCCACCTTCTCTCCCTCTCATCGCAGCAGAGAGTCCATGCTGGTGTTTAAGCCTCATGCACCCCGTCCCTGCGAGGTTGGAGTGCCAGCACTGGCTTCCCTATGTAGGTGGGGAGCCCCGAACCTCCCTGCTGGATCTGTCTCATGGGGAAGCAGATCCAGAAGCAGCCCTGTGCGCTACCACTCCCCCTACACCGACTGAGAAAACAGCAGTGCACTGCTGCGCTGCCTGGAGGAT